>NW_022156809.1:0-294788 GCF_004353045.1 Thyridium curvatum | reverse complement strand
GAGGAGGAGGAGGAGGAGAAGGAGGAGAAGGAGGAGGAGGAGGAGGAGGAGGAGGAGGAGAAGGAGGAGAAGGAGGAGAAGGAAGAGGAAAGAAAAAGAAGATAAAGAAGAAGAAGAAAAGGGAAGAAAGAGAAGAAGAGAAGAACGAAAAGAAAAAAGGGAAAAAAGAAAAAAGGGCAGTCACTCACCGGAATGAAGAGGTAGGGCACCTGCTTCTCGTACTGCGTCCACGCCTCGCCGTACTTGTTGCGGCAGCGCTCAATGTCGCGCAGGGCGCGGTGGGCGATCATGCAGCAGAAGAAGACCGGGTAGAACCAGGGGAAGGGGCTCTTGAAGCCGCAGATGAGCCCCCACGAGATGGCGAAGAAGGCGTCGCACGTGTAGTGCGTCTTGCGCGCGAGCCCGTACCAGCCGTCGGCGAGGATGTCGTCGCCGGTCGACGTCTTGATCGTCTTGGGGTTCTTGAGCGTCTGCCAGGGCACCTGGGGAAACGTCTTGCGCATGACCATGGTGCCGCGCTCGGCGGCGCGGAACCGATTCTTCTGGCTGTTGGCCGAGTCCCATACCCAGTAGACGAATATGTAGGCGGCGAAGAGAAGGGCGAGGAGGGGCCGGCTCATGCGGTACTCGGCCGGGTCGTGGTTGGCGAGGAAGATGGTGCAGTGGCAGTAGCTCAGGGGCACGCCGGCCATGTTCCAGAAGATGAGCATGAAACCCCACTTCTCGTAGTACATGTCCCAGGTCGTGACGATGAGCTCCTCGCCCTTGGAGCAGGCGTTGGCGTAGAGCCAGTGGGCCATGAGCAGGAAAGCCGCCTCGCCCGAGACGTAGCCGTACTGGTCGTACTGCCGCGCTGCCGCGCCGCACGTCAGCAGGAAGAGGATGTACCAGGGCAGGCGGACCTCGAAGAACATCTTGAAGTCGAGGATGCCGAACAGGCGCGGGTTCAGCTCGGCGCCCATGAAGAAGTCGTAGAGCGGGTAGCCCGTCATGCGGTGGGTGGCGCCGCGGGCGTAGGCTGAGACGTAGGCGACGATGGCGACCAGGTAGCCGGAGAGGATGGCGACGGACAGTAGAGGGCCAAACTCGTCGATGATGGTGTAGAGCGGCATCAGGCCCGAGAAGTGCAGGGCGGCGGCCACGACGATGGTGGTGTAGAAGGCGGGGACGGCGGAGCAGTAGTACTTGAGCTGCTTGCCGCCC
The DNA here is from genome assembly GCF_004353045.1 of Thyridium curvatum. Taxonomy (NCBI): domain Eukaryota; kingdom Fungi; phylum Ascomycota; class Sordariomycetes; order Thyridiales; family Thyridiaceae; genus Thyridium; species Thyridium curvatum. The sequence goes on along the minus strand of NW_022156809.1, from coordinate 293,585 downwards.
TCGTGGGGCAGCGGCTTTCCATAGGCCCAAATACCGGGCAGGAGACAGTACAGCGCGCCCTCAAAGACGAAAAAGACCCAGTACATGGCCCAGGCCTTGAGGGAAGGGTACGCGCCGGTGTACACCAGGTTGACAAGGTGTTTGCCAAAGTCTGACCAGCTCTCGCCGGCCGCGGGCATGGGCGGCTTGCCGTCGTAGTACGTGGCTCCTATCCACATATACCACATGAGCACAGGGAAGCCGATCATGAGGGCAGAGACCCCAAGCGAGCCGCCAAACTCGAACTTGCCAGAGTAGTCGACCTTGGGGTCCATTCCTGGCTCCCAGCCGTCGACTACCACCGCTTGCTTCCCCTTTGTAGATCCATTGGCGGAACCATTGGCGGAACCATTGGCCACTCCATTGGTTGCGCTGTTGGCTTTGTGTTCGGCATGGTTCCCATTCGCGACAGGCTTGCGCTTCGCCAGGGGGGCCGAGGCCTCCTCGTTGGGGGTTTCGGCTTCTGACGTCTCATCGATGTGCTCGACGAACTTAGGGACGCGTTTTCTCACGGAACGGGCCGGCTTGGGTACTGTCTCGGCTGCAGAGCTCGAATCGCCGTCCGCGTCGGAGCCGTCCAGGGGGAACTGTGACTTGCGGCGCGTCGAGCGACGGCCGGGAGTCTCGACCATGCCGTCGAAGAGCTCCGACTTCCTGTATAATAGTCAATATACATCGTCTCTGAATAGGTAGAATGCGGGATTTGCACGAAGCACAGTCGAGTCTAGCCGGGCGAGCGTCTGCTCTGCCAACCTCGTCGAAGTGGACTTGAAGGGGCCAAATATGAGATGGGCGAGTCGGTCGTACCTGGGAGTCTGCCTCAAAGAGTACCGCGACATGTTGACAGGAGACAATTCACACAACAATTGACTTGTAGATCGCTATGCGAAAAGCCAAATGTCCTCGGGTCAAGAGCACAGTCGGAGCGGTGAGGGCTCTTTTGTTTCCGTCGCGTGGTGCAAAAGGAGGGCGGGCGGTCCCGTGTGCCACATTGGCCCAACTTTTCTTCCGATTTGTTGACATTCAATCTCCCGGTTGCTAGTAGAAGTCCATCCATGGGCCTTGGTGCCCAGGAACGACCCTCAGGGGCCTACACTAGCGCACGCATCACTGTAATTCACCGGAGGGTGGGAACAAAAGCGGAATGCCTCTCAGGCACAATCTTCCCGGTATGTGAGAACGGAACCAATACCCAACAACTGGAGGTGCTTCCTCAGGATTTACAAGATTTATCACAGATCAGATTGCTGTGCAATATTAGGTATTGTTGATTACATATGTGCCTCAATGCTGAGGCCTTTCGTTGGCCTTCCATGTGTGCCACCGTATTCCTCAGACAGGGCTAGGGTTCAAGTGCTCATACTTGTACAACCAGAGCCACATAAACGGTAGCATCCTATGGTGAAATACAGGGTCTATCAATGCCTCAATCAACAGTGCACGTTCTCGCGTCTCGTGAAAAGATTTCTTCCTCACATCCTGGGCAAGCCCACGATTGCAATGAAAAAATGGTTCGCGTCTCTCGGAGGTAGTGTGATACCGAGGACACAGTGGAGGTCGATCATGGGCAAGCCCAGAGGACCGTCCTCCGAAGGACAAAAATTAGAATAATCAAAAAATCTACTCCGTAGAGCAGTTTCAGAGATTAAACTGAAAAGAACAGATACTACACTTGATCTAAGCCAAAAGGCAAAGAGAGCTAAAGAAGAAAGAAGGGAAAATCTAAAAAGAAGAGGAGGATGGCGAGGTATATATAGTTTTTCCAAGGGCTGGCTGATTTCCGAGGGCGGTGGATGTGGGCATTTGGGCTAAGAAGGGACGGGCTTTTCGGTCATTGAGTGGGTCAGATAGCACAGCAGGATGGAAAGCTTTAGTCATGGATACCTAGGTACTCTGGGAGCCGTGGGACTGTGTTTGGTGCAACGGGGGCCGAGATTGCTAGCTCTGGGTATGTAGCTACTATCTTGAGATTGTGGACTGACACGACGGATCTTGTTAGTCATGCCTTAGTGTATGCTAAGATGGAATGGTCACAGCAAAAATATGCACATAATTGGCCATCCCACACCACTTAATTCAATTCAATATTGGGTCTGTTCGTCTTCATTACCCCCAGGCAATACAACGGCAAGTATCTAGATAAGCCATCTACATCTGTCCATCACCCTATTCATTCTCCATCGCAATCATACACTTGGACTTCTGTGACGGTTCGCCAGAGTCTTTTTTGGGGATGGGGGGCATTGATGGGTGGACCACCACCGTACATGGTACCGGAGGAGGTTGGGCGAAATGCCGAAACTGGCCCCACTTCGGACCTCCATCACGTGACTGCCACCACAACCCACATGGCTTCGGACACCGAAAGCCGAACCTCACAGCAAGCAAAGACGGAGGGCCCGATTCCTGATCATTGTGCAGCTTAATCATTGTAAAGCTTGATATAAGCATGCATTATGCACATACTACTACGGGGCGTTTTCGATACAATCGCACGGCCCCTACAGGTTGATACCGTCCTGGGCTGTCAAGTGATGGTCAGATTAATTAGTCGACCAGGCTGGCAACAGAAGCACTTCACCATCCATCCATCCATCGAACCCATCAATTTTAGGTAGTGGGATAATATGTCCAATGAATAAAGGTTGGTTGATGGATTGGTAACATAACTTTCTGATGTCCATCTGAGCAGTCGGGTTTAGACAGTGGGATAACCCGGGGCGACAAAAGAAGAGATCATGCCATTGTTTTTATCGAGGCATCTCCTGATGAACTTCCGTCAACTATTCTGAATCCTGCTTGGCGCTGTATGCTTTACAGCGCAGGATAGTCGGCACGAGGCGGGCGCATGCCCATGATCTAGTCGCCTTCCCCCTTATGTCTTCTTCAGATTTCCTCATGCGTGCCTTCCTCACTACGCTGCCTGAGCACAATACGGGAGCCAAGGACACATTTCCTCTTCTGCCGGCACCATGTCAGCCTGCAATTCTTTTTGTTTTTCTCCGTCAATCGCCCTCCCCATTCGCCTCACGTTCTTGTCGTCCTCCATTTCCTCTCTGTTCGGCTTACCTGCCTTCCTACAGCCGATAAGGAATTCGTGAGCATAGTCTCTACAGATATGAAGGAAACGATACCATCGATGCCACCTTTGTCCTCGACGAAAATACCTGCCACTAACCACACTACCCCGACCATCCTTGCCCCTCTGGCAAGATTCATCGTCGTCAGTTCATCCTCACAGGCTGGATCTGTCTCCCCAGATCAAGCCAAGATCGAGCCCCTTGCCATCCTGGACGACGAAAGACGTCAAACCTCTACTGAACGCACCGAGACCCACAAAACAAGACGCCGTCGTGTGTGACACCTCAGCCGAGCGTAAGCTTGTCGTCCAGCAGTAAGATGTCGTCGACCGGAGGCCCCACCGGAAGCTCCCCAGTTCATTCCAGAGCACGGGTTCTTTGGCAAAGAGCTGGTTCAGTATGTGGATGAGGACAATTTCAGGGGCAAGAGCTCTGTTTTCAAGTTGCCTGTGAGCAACTCGGATGGCTGTGTGAAGCCACGGCGCAATACCTTCTCGAGCTCCATCTCCCTAGCTACTCGTACAAATCTTCCAATGTGAAGATTACGGTCGAGGAGCTTTTCAGCGCAAAACAGTGCCTTGTCTACCTAGGGAGGCTATGACACGCATGGGTCCGATATTCATGGCGAGGCCTCCCTTGCCTGGTTTGTCAAATACTATTTGCAAATGCTACGCAGCGTAGTAACTACCTGATGCGTCATCATAGAGACCTCAATAAGAGTTGTCCGGTTGGGGGTTGCAGCTGAAGAAGGTCTGGCCGAGTCAGGGTCTGTTCGCCAGACCATGTCGAGGAGGTTTACCAAATCAGCAAGGATGAGGCAAAAGGACTGCTGGATGCATAAACCTCGCAACCTTGTTTCTTCATATTGCATATTGACGAATACATAGGTTCGGTTATCAGGGCACATTAGTTGCCGACTTGCCAACTCTGGCTTTCTATCAATATCTAGCAATATTTTGTTGTTGATCCGGGCTAATCATTCACACATTCTAGGAGTAGATAGTTCATCTCAATCCAACCAAGTCAATGTTCAGTTTTGATCTGTTGAACGGGAGCAATTGAGTAAATCTGGCTTCTATGGATGGGTAGATAGATCGATGAAGCCATCTCGAGAATGATGGCAGTCCCCCAAATGAGGGCCAGTTAGTTGACAGGCCGGCAACAGAAATGCTTAGGAGTGTCGGTCAGAGACATGATTGCTTCACGCTGGCAGTCGTCAAGTTCCTGGAACTCTTTCAGAAACTTGGAAAGAAGTTCTGAGTCCGACTCCTGACGGCCATGTTCCACACGTGAAATAATACGGCCGATCATAGGGAAAAGCTCGGCGATATTGTGGCTGAATAGCTCGCCTTGAAATCCAGAGACCACTTGGAGAAGTTCATTCCGGCCTTCTGTGCTTCCTCTGAGGCATAGCGCACGCCTCCAAGCTCGGCTTTGAGGTTTGAGTCTCGGGTCTCTCGATCGATGATGATTGTCTCGGTGCAAGATGGGTTCTTGACGGCAGAGTTGATCAACATTCCAACGGAGGTGTGGAATTGGACCTGAGTTGCACGGGCTTGTTCAAGGCTAGTAACTGCTGCCGACGTTGCTTCAGAAAAGGATTGAAGTGTGAAGACGGGCATGGCGTAGTGTTTTGCTGTGGCTGTGTGTCTGTAACATGCGGGGAGCGAACATTCGTGAGAAGAAAGTCCTTCCAGTAAGGAATGGCACAAGCCGTTCTAGTGGCCATTTTAACGAGAGTGTGGACGATAGACGAGAATTTATCCGTGAAGAGAATGGAAGTCTGGAAGAATAGCCGATTCTTGAATGATGGTTGATAGCCGAGATCAAAAACTCATTTCACAGAGTCGTTCCCGCGAGGGTGAAAGGCCGTGCGCAAGTAAGAGAGAGTTTGCTGGATGGCTCGGAAAGAGGCTTGGAGCTCCGTACCGCATTCTGCCGGCTGAGTGTACACGAAGTCAGTCGTAGTGTGCTTCCCGAAACAAATGATGCACAATGTCGCGTATTACAACGGATGGACGACCGGCAGCAGAGAATCCCCAAGGAGGCACAGCAGAGCAAGGGGATGAACGACCGCATCCTCGGCTTCTGCCTGTTTGCCTGTACAAGAAGGAGGCCATGCATGTGGAAGTACCTGTCGTGTAATCGCATCCGTGATGCATCCGCGGCGACTTGAAGCAAGAGCAGCGAACACGAAGCTTGGGAGGCGTTCAAGGCAGGCAATGTACAGTACAAGAACGACGTCGGTTATGGTGGCGACTGATGTGGCCGCTCTCACGTTTTCCTGCCACCCTTGGTGCAGTTCCGTCCACGATGACCTTTCCGCAAGCACTTGCCAACAGATCGATGAGCATGATGGTAGTCACAGACGGTGGCCCAAAGGTTCAACTCAAGCCTGTGAAATGTGTGTAAGCTGCCAACAAGGTCAGACCCCACCCCTTTCCTTGAGTGCCACTCATTTGTGCTCAAAGGATCCATGGTACACGATAGCGAATGCCTGACAAGCCAGAGACATTTGGCCGGGACCGCGCTTCTTGTGGACGAGCACCCTTCGTTCCGTACAATGTCTGGATCAAGAATGTTGATTGCTAGCCTACCCAGACCACAACGTCACCTCCATCACCAGTCTATAGATGACAAACCGAAATGCTCCGATGAAATGATAATCGCGTAATGTGACAATAGTACATATTTGTCCCCGAATCCGTACCCATTACCCTCTCTTCAACTCGCCCCTATGAGGGCCTGCTTCTCCTATGTTCTCTCTCACCGTTTTATCCGCGTCCCCTCGTGCCTGGTACCCCAGATGAGATTGTTGAATTGCGATTGAAGCCGGCTCAGGATGGGGCCACCCTTGCTTGTCTCTGCAGTTGTCGATGCCCGTTCCTGACCGGAGTCGGCCTGTGACCGTACATGCGCGTTCTGCATTTAGCAGGTGGTGTTCAGCGCAGCTTTGGAATTCATCAGCAGCGCGACAATTAGACCGTACAGACCTAGAATCTAGATTAGCTTGGATCCGGCGAGCAGTGTAGATGGGACCTGAGAAGGTCGTACCCAAGACTTCGGCGAAAATGAGGATCAAAATCATGCCGACGAAGAGCCTGGGCTGTTGAGCAGTTCCCCGCACACCAGCGTCACCGACGATACCAATGGCGAAGCCGGCAGCCAGACCGGCCAGACCGACAGCGAGACCAGCACCGAGCTGGATGAATCCGGTGAAGAGGGCATAGTCTTTTTGACCAAGGTTGTCGGAAATCAGGACCGAGACGACGAGACCGTAGATACCAATGATACCAGCCATAATGACGGGGACAATGTCTGCAAGATACGCGCGTTAGAATTCGTGTATCTGATGGGTGATGGGTTGTATGGACGCACTCTTGACGATGAGATCGGGACGGAGCACACCCATGGCGGCAATACCGACGCCGGACTTGGCAGTTCCGTACGCTGCGCCGAAGCAGGTGAAGACGATAGCTGCGGTACAGCCCATGGCGCCAAAGAAGGGCTGTGATTGTTAGCTTGTTTGGTCCGTGATGGTGAAGGGCGGGATGACGGCATGGCTGCACGATGGTCGGTCGGATAGCAGGGTGCTCGAAAGGGATGATGATGGTGAGGGACTAACCGCGTAGACAGGGCTAGAAGACAATCATGTTAGCTCGAGTTCCACAGAAGACACTGCCAATGTTGATACAGAACGACGCAAACTCTGGCCGAGGCGATGAATTGAGGTGATGATGGTAGGGGCTAGCTCGGCCAGGTTGGGAAGCTGAGCTGGAAGGGATGGAGCCGTGCGACATACCAGAGGTCAGACATTCTGGCGGTTTATCTGGGTGATGGACCTGGGGAATATATGTAGAAAGAAGCGTCGAGCTGGAGAAAGCGGTTCGGCGAGGTTTGACGATGGAGCAGTCGGTAAGGGAGCGTTGCAGCGATGGGGGTGAGCTGGTGACGACTGGGAGGTTGCGGGTTGGTTAGTGACGAGGTGTTTCCAGGTTGGCCTTTGATTGGGGCGAGGTTTTGCTGGTGCTGGCAGTTCTGGTCCGAGCTTGGCGCCAGCTGGTGTGGCCCACCGCACGTCTGCATGTGGTATGGCCTTAGCTAAGCCGGAATTTCGGCGCAACTTTGGTTCCTTCACGATAACTCCAGTCCAGTCACTGGTGATCATCACCTCCCTGGCCATCCACTACCTACATTTGATTGAGCTCACCAGTACTCTCATAGAACATATAAATCATCGATCACAAGGGCTTTGTATTTTGTCATCATAAAGTATGCCCTTGTATCACTCGGGGTTCCCCCTGATGGACCATGCCGACTGTCGCCATGTCACAGGTGCCCACGGCTCATCGCTGATGTTTCATCGCGGGAACTGGCCAGGTGACACGCTCATTACTAGGACTCGTGAACTACCTCCAGGTATCTGATGGAACATCACCATGATTGCTATGAGAAACTATCCTCTTGCAGCTAATGAACTTCCTGGAGGTTGACAAGTCGGGAAGACGTCGCCGATGTCGCTAATACCAAGATCCTTCGGCTGTGGGTTTTGCGTGCTCCTTCATCTTCACAGCTGATGCTGGAGGCGCTGTGGGTATCGCTGTTCTCAGCTGCTGGGCGTGGGAATTGCTTGAAATGGGCACGCCAACACGTCATTACAGGACACCACCTGCATCTTTAGGCGGTGGGGTTCCCACACAACCGCTCTGACGCGCTGCCCCTGCCGAATGCCCCTCGGTCTAAGACATGCCCATGGTCCTTTCCATGTAAGAATTACCATTTTACCTGGGCTCTGGTTGCAAATCCTCAACTCTTCAACAGAGCGCGTGTATTGCTTTCAATCCTGCTCGTCTTCGCATTCCCTCTATTTGCATAGCGCAAGCATCGTTTCAATTCCAATCTCTTCCCATTATGTGACAGTAACATGCCGAGTCTTGCCCGCAAAGTCATCATCTGCGCTGCCGTAGATGGCCTCGTCCTGCAGCCACTGTCCTCGAAGAGAGACCAACGGCCACCGTCCCCAGTAAAGCTGCGATACGGAGACGCTGGTATATCTCACGTCTCGCGCGAAGCAACACCTGACTTGGCCAAACCCGACTCTTCCTTCGAGGCGTTTGGAATAATCGGTCAGTCCCGCACTGTCGCGAGACTGTCCATCTCGGCGCAAGCTTGCTAACTCTTTCCTTCATGACAGGATTGATCAATGTCTCCAAGTTCAACTACCTGGTCTCTATAACGAGAAGGCAGCAGGTCGCGACAATCCGGGGTTCGCCCATCTACGTTGTTACCGAGGTAGCTCTGACGCCATGCACGAGCTACAAGGACGCCAGCGAAGCGATCGCAAATACTGTGCTACATGCCCAACGGCACCCAATCGACAAGTCCGTCGAGAATAGCGATAGCGAGAACGAAGACGTCGAGCTGCCCCTTGCAGTCAGCGACGAGGTCGGAGACGATGATGCCTCCTCGGGCGAGGAAGTCAAGCCGCCAGCTGGTGCCACCGCTCGAAAGAGCAGCGTGGCGCAAGACGTGATATCCAAGAGGGGAAGTTACGGTCGTTTCGCACAGCGCTGGTTCAGCAAGAGCGGTTGGATGCAGGATCAGAAACGGTCTATGGGACTGACTGATCGCGCCGAGGCAGAAGCTGCTGCCAAAGCAGCGGCCGAGAAAGGGTCCAAAGAAGCCATGGTCGAGGAGACGGAAAGAGCCCAAGCCTTGGCCGAGGACACCGAGAGAGCGCGTGCGGCCGGTGGCCTGCTCCCGAAGCTTCTTCGTACGACGCAGATATTGTTCGGGTCGTCCAAGAGCTTCTTCTTTGCCTACGACTATGACCTTACCAGAAGCCTGGCCCAGCAGCAGGCAGTGAATGCTACAGACACAGCCCTTCATGAGCTGGTAGATCCAATGTACTTCTGGAATCGGCATACTATCCAGCCATTCATCGACGCGGGTGCCAGTCAATTTGCATTGCCCACGATGCAGGGTTTCGTGGGCCAATGTTCCTTCATCGTCGATAGCCAGCCTCCGCAAGTGGACGACGGTGCCCAAGAGTCGATGGAAATGAAAGACATGCGCACCGAATCAACACCAGCATCGCCGCCGACAGAGCGCGCGTCAATAGACCTGAGGCCTAGCGAGAAACGATTCGACATCACCGTAGTCTCGAGGAGATCCGTCAAGCGCGCGGGCTTACGTTACCATCGGCGTGGTATCGACGATGAGGGCTTCGTAGCCAACTCTGTCGAAACGGAACAAATCTTATCTCCTTCCAAACCAGATGACACCTCCAAGATATACTCGTTCCTCCAGATCAGAGGAAGCATACCCGTCTTCTTCAAACAGTCACCTTATTCTTTAAAGCCCGTCCCTATTCTGCAGCATTCAGAAGAAGCGAATTATTCAGCATTAAAGAAGCATTTCGATAGAGCGCGAGACAAGTATGGTTCTTTGCAAATAGTCAACCTGGTCGAGAAGCATGGTACCGAGGCCAAAGTTGGCGACGAGTTCGAACGGCTCGTGCAGCGCCTCAACGGCGAGAGCGATGACAGCAGGAAAGTACCCTTTGAGTGGTTTGATTTCCACAATGCTTGCCGGGGCATGAAATTTGAGAATGTGTCACTCCTGCTCGACATACTGGGCGAGAAGGTTGTTGGGATGGGCAGCACCATCGAAGATGGCAACAAGATCACCGCACGGCAGACTGGCGTGCTACGGACAAACTGCATGGACTGCCTGGATCGCACCAATGTCAGTCAGAGCTCGTTTGCCAAGTACATGCTGGACTTGCAGCTCAAAGCGGAAGGCTTCGACATGGCGGCGCAGCGCGACCAGGAAAACTCGTGGTTCAACAACCTATGGGCAGACAATGGGGATGCCATCTCAAAGCAGTACGCATCGACAGGCGCGATGAAAGGTGACTACACACGGACGAGGAAGCGGGACTACCGAGGAGCCTTGACGGATGTCGGACTGTCTTTGACAAGATTTTATAATGGGTATGTATCGATGATTTGAGGTGCGCAATTGGGCATCTGGCTGACTCTTCCAAGCATGGTCAACGACTTCTTTCTACAGGCAACCATCGACTTTCTGCTGGGCAACGTCACAGCGCTGGTCTTTGAGGAGTTCGAGTCGAACATGATGACAAAGGACCCCGCAGTCTCGATGCTCAGGATGAGAGAGCAAGCCATTGAGCTCTGCCAGAAGCGTGTTGTGGCAGACGAGGCGGAGGAGTTCATCGGAGGCTGGACTCTACTCAGCCCTCCCGTTCCAGATACTATCGCGAGTCAGACGTTGGAGGAGGTGGTGCTGCTTCTCACGGACGCGGCCCTTTATCTGTGCAGATTTGACTGGAACTCTGACAAGGTCTCCTCGTTCGAGCGCGTCGAGCTGTGCCACGTGGAAAAGATCAAGGTCGGCACGTACATCACCTCCACGCTGTCACGCGCACAGATAGACGAAGAGCACAACGTAGGATTCGTGGTGACATATTGCCCCGGGTTTAGAGATATCATGCGCGTCAACACCAGGTCTCTGTCGAGCCTGGCGAGCAAGTCCAAGAAGGACGAGGAGGGCGGAGGGCCGCTGAACTTTAGCGGCATTCTCAACCGGCGTCAGCAGCAGTCCGCGCCGCCCCCGGACAAGAAGATGGCATTCAAAGCGCTGTATGCGCAGTCCTCGATCGCGGCGGTGGGAGATACGGGGCCGAAGCTCTCGGAGAGCCAGCAAGTCGCGGCGATCTGCTCCGAGATTGAGCGTTTGGTGCAGCTGAGCAAGCCGACCTTTGCGGGGACGGAGAGGCCGGCCGTCATAGAGAAGGGTGAGATCGTGTCGTTGGCGGAAGCGCGCAAGAGCACCGGGATCCTAGAGCAGCTGGGCCACTCGATCAAGAAGCTGGTCTGGGCTTGAGGGCTGCTGTGCTCAGCAGGGAGCAATAGAGTATTCTAGTAATGCACATACATATTCGTCACCGCTTCAAGGACCTCCGCTGGGCGCGGGCTTGACCGCTCGATACAGGTGCATCTGATACCGCATGTTCTCCAGGGAGATGGGGTAGTCGACGCGCTCGGGCAGCCTGAACCAGATGGAGTCGTGGGACTCGAGCTTCGTCCACTCGCAGTCCTCGACGCTCGTAAGCACCTTGTCGAGCAGCCAGTGCATGGGATATTTCCGTGACTGCTTGCCCACTACGGTCTCCGAGTAGCTGCCGGGGCTGTCAACCACGAGCAGCAGCGAGCCCGAGGGAACAGCGGCGGTCAGATTCATGAGGAACTTGGTGGTCTTGCCGATGCCGCCGGCGGTGAAGAGCTCGTTGAGCGTGAAGAAGACGGTGATGAGCACCGGCGCGGCCGTGGAACCGTCAGCGCCAAGAAGTTTGGACATGTACTCCTTGTCAGCCTCGAGGACATCAACCTGGCGGAAGGTGGATGTGAGGCGAGACGGAGGAATTATGGCGGACACAGCTGCCCTCGCTGCCTCGCTGGCGTACTTGGACACCGGCGGGGGAGTCGTGAGACCGGCGTACAGCTTTTGCACGACCGAGTCCCACGGGCCTGAGTCTAGGAGGTAGACGTCGCCAGACACATTCTCAAGCTGAGCTAAGAACGAGCCAACGGCGATGAGCTCTGCGGCGGCACCACCTATCGAGAGCACCCGGAGTCGGGAAGGCGGCGGTCGCGCAGCGTCATCCTCGCCTGCTTGTGCGCTCTGACTCTGCAGGATGTCCCGTAGGTACGTCTCGACACCGCCGAGAACAGAGGAATAGCACATGGCTCTCGGCGGGCTCCATCTCGCGGCGTAGACGTCGAGATACTTCTCGTTGCCAAAGGCCTTGTCGAACTCCCGGTTGAACAGAGCCTGCTTCACCTCTTGGAGAGTTGTCGTGAAGTCGTCCGCAGACAGGGTCGTCTCGCCAAAGACCCTGCGGAAGACTTCGAGAATGGCGGCGTGTTGCCGCCGGGTAGCTGCATCCTGCGGGCTGACGGCCTCTTCGGCCTGCTGCGGAGCCTTGCCTGATGATGACTGTGGTACAGGGCCCTGACGAGGAGTTTTTGATTTTGTGTTCTGGGTCTTCTTGGCCATGGTGAACGCACAGCCGGTGGTCACCAGGTTTTTCGAGGGCAAGAGATATCACAGGTGATGATACTGCATCTCACTCTATGCATAAATGCAAAACTAAAGCCCCGGTTGGTGCATGACAGTGTTGGCGGAAACCCCCACATCAAAGGCTATCACGGTACTGAGCACATCAGGACTCAAGCTCTAGACCATTAGAGGCGCACTTCTTAGCCAACACAATCTTGGAGTTTGCAAATACTTGATTACTGTCCTCGTATCCTGCCGAGGTATTTTCGTGTCTAATTCAGGAAATACTACAGCAGAAGGTGAGATGCGTGCCTAAGTCGTGCAAGGAACGAATAATCAATCACCCTACTAGCCCTCAGGACTAACAAAAGCTTGGAGAGCATTAATTACCGCACTAATGACGATGTCGGCCGGCCAGTGAAGGATGGCCTGGACTGCGGATGAGTTCCTGGATACTTCTTCCGCCTCGTTCTACCCCCAGCGCCTGTGGGCGAGTCCCGAAACACTGCGCACACTTCTGATTGCTCAGCGCTGAGAATACAGCACGTTTCAGCACTGACAAACTTATGTTGCTCCTTGAGAAGCCCGGGCGGATAAATGCACACTTATCCGGGCTTGAGGCTTAGCCTGGAGAAAAAACAGAGAAAGGCATACTAATGGGACAAATCCCAGCGCCCTCTGTGCTGCATTACTGATTAATATAGCGTGGCAAGCTTGAAAAAAATGACGAAGGGTGCCCCGCCCCGGGTCCGGAGACCGGAGGCCAGCCGAATCAAGGTGTGAGCTAGAGCTGCCTTTAGAGCACAACAGGGCAGAGTAGTGAACCCACACACGATGGGGATGGGCGGCAGCTTCTGCCCAGGAATTAGGTACAAGTAGAAGCTGGATATTTCCACATCAGCTTTGCTTTGAGTACCTGAGGTGTTGGGATTTCCGACCCTGCGGGAGTCTGCCTGAATGCTGCATGGTATCAAGGCAGATCAATGGCCCGAGATCCCGGAACGTTAGACACCATCTTATTGCGTCTAGCCATACTTCCAGGGGCCAGTCCATGTGATAGTGAACGTGCTGCTATCGTAAGGTTGTAGTCATGATTACCCAGCTGGCTTGAGATATCTGGATGTTCCTGACCTAATCAAGCCAACGGTAAATGTTGATGTCACAACTGGAGATGCGTGCGCAGGAGCCAGTCAGCGGCAGGCATGGGGACCTGATTGGGGGGATGGAGCCTGAGGGGGGGGGGGGCAAAGAAGGAAAAAAAGATCATGAAAAAAAGGGTCCCCTCAGAAATGCAGCCAAAAAGCACCCCACCTTGGCGATCCAGCAAAGTGTCAGAAATTCGAACGACGTCTCAACCCTGCCGCCCGCCGCCGGTGTATCCCCGTTCTTGCTTGCTCCCGGTCGTCTTGTTCTTGTTGAGTGCGGGTTCCTCTCGAACTAGAGCGAGAGTACAGCGGGCTAAAATAAAACACATCCCACCCGATCAGCCCGCCAACTTTTTCTCTCATACCTACCATTTCCCTCCTTCTCCTTCAATTCCATCCAATTCATTCTCCATTTCCAGATACCCATTTGCTTGCCCGGATTTTCTTCGAGAACAGTCGCAATCATGGGTTACACCGACGTTGACAGGCTGGCCATCAACACGATCCGTGTTCTTGCTGTGAGTACTTGCTCTGTCTCTCTCTCTCTCTCACTATTTCCAAACCGTCACCAGAAACACGTTGCCCCGCCCCCGCCATTCTGGCGATAACGATACTGCGACCGGCGAGAACAGCTACCATGCATACCTTGCTCATCGCAACCGTCCTTCGAGCTTCTGATTATCTATGAAAGACGCGCAATTGCTTACTCTGTCATGACCACAGGCCGATGCCACCGCTCATGCCAACTCCGGCCACCCTGGTGCGCCTATGTAAGTTGACGCAAGCCCACCGCCAAAACAACAATATCAAATGCATCGAGCTTGAAACTGACCTTTCGCGCGCGCGTAGGGGTATGGCTCCCGTTGCTCACGTCCTTTTCAACAAATTCATGAAGTTCAACCCCAAGAACCCCAAGTGGCTGAACCGTGACCGATTTGTCCTCTCGTAAGTCACTGCACGCCCCGGAACAGCTCTATGCAAGCTTCCCTCCGGCTTCTAACACTTGCGTCCACAGCAACGGCCACGGCTGCATGCTCCAGTATGCTCTGCTGCACCTCTTCGGCTATGCCCTCTCCATGGACGACCTGAAGGCCTTCCGAGTACGTATTACTGTGTAGCCTCCGCGGGCTCTGGGACCACAACCACTGATACTTCGTGCCTTCTAGACTGTTGACAGCATCACCCCCGGTCACCCTGAGGCCCATGACACCCCCGGTATCGAGGTCACCACTGGCCCTCTCGGCCAGGGCATTTGCAATGCCGTCGGTCTTGCCATGGCCCAGGCTCACACTGCTGCCACCTTCAACAAAGATGGCTTCCCCATCGTCGACAACTACACCTACTGCTTCCTCGGTGACGGTTGCTTGATGGAGGGTGTCTCCAGCGAGGCCTGCTCCCTGGCCGGTCACCTGCAGCTCGGCAACCTCATTGCCATCTGGGACGACAACCACATCTCCATTGACGGTGACACCAACGTTGCCTTCACTGAGGATGTTGCCAAGAGGTACGAGGCCTACGGCTGGCACGTTGAGTACGTTCACGACGGTGACAACGACCTCGAGGGCATCGAGAAGGCCATCCAGAAGTGCCGCGAGGTCAAGGACAAGCCCTCCCTGATCAAGCTGAGGACCATCATTGGCTTCGGCTCCAAGCAGCAGGGCACCCACGGTGTCCACGGCTCCCCGCTCAAGGCCGACGACATCAAGCAGCTCAAGGAGAAGTTTGGCTTCAACCCCGAGGAGAGCTTCGCCGTCCCTCAGCAGGTCTACGACATGTACCACAAGCACTCCGCAGAGGGCGCCGCTGCCGAGGAGGAGTGGAACAAGCTGTTCGCCAAGTACGGTGAGCAGTACAAGGCCGAGCACGCCGACCTGTCTCGCCGCCTGAAGGGCGACCTGCCCGAGGGCTGGGAGAAGAACCTCCCCGTCTACACCCCCAAGGACGCCGCCGTCGCCTCTCGCAAGCTGTCCGAGACCGTCCTGTCCAAGATTGTGGAGGCCATCCCCGAGCTTGTTGGTGGCTCTGCCGATCTGACTGGCTCCAACCTGACCCGGTGGAAGAGCGCCGTCGACTTCCAGCCCCCCGCGACTGGCCTCGGCGACTACGCCGGCCGCTACATCCGCTACGGTGTCCGCGAGCACGGTATGGGTGCCATCATGAACGGTATGGCCGCCTACGGCACCGTCCTCCCCTACGGTGGTACCTTCCTGAACTTCGTCTCCTACGCTGCCGGTGCCGTCCGTCTGTCGGCTCTGTCCCAGGTCCGCGTCATCTGGGTTGCCACCCACGACTCCATCGGTCTGGGCGAGGACGGCCCTACCCACCAGCCTATCGAGACCCTGTCCCACTTCCGTGCTCTCCCCAACTGCATGGTCTGGCGCCCTGCCGACGGCAACGAGACCAGCGCTGCCTACTACATTGCCCTCACCTCCAAGCACACCCCCAGCATCCTGGCTCTGTCCCGCCAGAACCTGCCGCAGCTCGAGGGCTCCACCATCGAGCGCGCCATCAAGGGCGGTTACGTCCTGCACGAGGTTGAGGGTGCCGACGTCACCCTTGTCTCGACCGGTTCCGAGGTCTGCATCTGCATTGACGCCGTCAAGGAGCTGGCTGAGAAGCACAACATCAAGGCCCGTGTCGTCTCGATGCCTTGCTTCGAGGTCTTTGACACCCAGTCCAAGGAGTACCAGCTCTCCGTCCTGCCCGACGGTATCCCTTCGCTGTCGGTTGAGGTCATGAGCACCATGGGCTGGGAGCGCTACACCCACGAGCAGTTCGGCCTGAACCGCTTCGGTGCTTCTGGTGCCTACAAGGATGTCTACAAGGCAAGTTTCACGACCCCCTTTTTACTACAGCTTTTCAAGATGACTAACAGCTATATACAGAAGTTCGAGTTCACTCCCGAGGGCATCGCCAAGCGCGCTATCGCCACCGTCGAGTTCTGGAAGGACGTCCCCAACGTCCGGTCACCCATCAACCGTGCGTTCCAGCAGATTCTGTAAACGAGGTATCGGGTATAGGAGGATTCGCGAGGTGCTTTCATTGTCATGACATTTAAAGATTAGACAGTTAAAACTACGGATGCCGGAGGATTAATCAAAAATGAATTATCATATGAGATTTTTTGAGTATTTACCGTCGTCGCGACGTAGGTCCGATTATATACTCTGTCGCAGCGATCTTGAAGACGGCTGGTCCAGTTCCCTCATTATGCTTCGCCTGGGCGAAGGAGCCTCGATACTTTTTGCGCCATCCCTCATGATCATATAACTTCATAAACTTTTGAGCTAGGAAAACCAGCATAACTTTTCGGTCCTTCTTTTTGGTCCTCAATTATGCGCCACCGCCCTCTGCTCTCCTCTGTTCTGAGGCGATCTCTTGCTGAAACTCTCTGCCGACTCTCTCTAACCTCGCGACGGCCTGTCTCGCCTCGCGCAGGTCCTCGGGGCCCGGGGCGACGACCATGGCTAGCAGCGCGGGCACCCCGGCCTCGGCTGCGGATGACGACCCGCCTACTGTGCCGGCGCCGGACGAAGAAGGTGGGGCGCCCGGGGGTGCCGCCGATGACAACGAGGGTTGGGGCTGGCTGCTTTCGCCTGCTGCGCTCGTTGCTGCTGTCGTTGTCGCTGGTGATGAGACGCCGTTTACCGATGCGCCCGGGCCCCGTTGCGCCTCTGTTGCGCCTGCAGTTGCGGTTGGTGGAGGCGGCGGCGTCGGCGTCGGCGTGGAGGAAGGGGAGGCCGTGTCGGCTGTGGGGTCGAGGAAGCTGTGCAGGACGATGGGGCCTGCTGTCGTCGTCGTCGCCGTGGGGCTGGAGGGTGAGGGCGAGGGCGAGGAGGGCTCGTACTCGACGATGAGGCGGGTGGGCGGGCCGAGGCCGAGGCGCTGGGCCGTGTCGTGCGAGGCGAAGGCCGTGGTGGCGAGGGCCTGGAGGGCGGAGGCGTCGTCTGCGGAGGAGGAGTGCGGTGACGACGAGGAGGAGGATATTATGGGCGTGAGGGCGCGGTCGGTGAGGTGCAGCGCCATGCGGGGATGGCGGGCGGGGAGGGAGGTCATTATGTATGTTTTTCCTTTTCCTTGTTTGTCCCTTTGCTTTTTTTCCCCTAGGAATACGTCTTTGGTATGCAAAGGCTCTACCCCTGGTTGGTGTCTGGGTTGGTATGGAACCCGCTCGGGACGGGAAGGGGTTTTTTTGAAGAAACCGGATTGGAGCACGCGGCTGGGATGGGGAGGTGATGGGCGGGATCGTCGAGGGGAGAAGAGATCGATCGACCGTCCTCTTGTTTGGTTCGGGATTGTATGTTGAGTGGTATTTATGGAAATATGGAAGGAAAAAAAAGGAGAAGGGAGTAAATATCGGCAAACAATTGCCTAGCCCATATGGAAACACCTGCGTTTGTCTCTTGGGTGCGGAGGAGCAGGGGGAGAGGAGGAGGAAGAGGGGTCTCTTCAAGGTTGCTTCTGAGTGGTGTTGCGGGGTTGGAGACAGGGGGGGGGGGGGGTCTGTTGGTGTGCGCCTCGGCAGCAGGGGTGAGCAGGAGGGATTGTGCAGATTTGCGATACGGTGTAGGGATGCGGGAGGTTTGATCTCGTGTCTATTTTGACTTTGTGTCGGGAATCAATTGCAGCATGTCATTTTGTTACAAGAGTCATGTTGTGCGTATCGGCCATGGATTGATCCAACTCTGAGCTAACGGCTACTCCTCGGTCCTGTTTCTCTGATGATAGCGGGCGCGCGGGATGGATGGGGAACGATTTTTAGTGTCGAGATAACATGAACCACAATGGAGCTTGGCTCTGGCAAGTTTAACTACCTAAGTACACCCAGCTACGTAATTGTGGGCAGGTGGGAAGAAAGAATCGCACACCTGAAGTGGGTGTTATCGGCAACGGGGAATGGCGAATGCGGGTTCATCAGGAAAACCCATGGGTTGACACAGAGTGGTTCCCTCTAGGTACTTGTACTGCAAGCGTGCACTGCAAGCTAACCTGGATCAGGCCAGGCTGGTTCATCAACAGCCTACTTGTACAGGGCAGGGGGCGGGCGGCTCCATCTCCAGGAATGCCAGGCCCAACCAACCCCTGGCGCACCACAACTTGATGCCAGCTGTGCAATTGCGAGCTCCAGCTGCCTGGTCTGAGCTCGGCACCCGGCCTGCAGACATCCAATTCAACAACCTTGGAAACATACGCCCGTTGTCTGCCGTTCTCTTAATTGCAGTTAAAACTTCCGGATTCTAGAAAAGGCTGCGGACCGCATTTTGTAATCATTAGATCTGGGTTCTGGGTTACTAGCCTTGCGAGCTTGTGTTCTCTGGTCAAACGTCCCCAACCACCAAGATGGCCGACGTCGACGACAAGGCCAAGGCCGAGAAGCTCGCCGCGGCGAGGAAGAAGGTATGTTGCATCTACAGGAATACGTCGAACTGGATTTGTGTCCGTTGGTTACTAACACGACCATCAAGGTCGAGGAGATGAAGAAGAAAAAGGCCAAGAAGGCCGGAGGCTCAGGCAAGAAGGACGACAAGGCAAAGACCAAGGACAAGGATAGGAAAGACGAAGAAACCACCGAAGCCGCAGAGGATAAGGAAAAGGAGGAAAGCAAAGAACAGGAGGCTGCTGAGTCCTCCAAGGGCGACGCGAAGCCGGCCGCAGAAGAGGACAACCCCGCCGAAACCAAGGAAGACGACGCCTTGTCCCCTTCAGAGTCCTCGCCCCCTTCGCTCGCGGCACAGTCCAAGATGCGATCGACCTCGTTCCGCCAGGCTTCGGTGTCAGGTCCCGTGGCCGCCAACCTGCAAGGTCCGCTGAGCCCGAGCAGCGAGACGGCTCCCGACATCTACCGCAAGCACGTCGCCCGGATAGAAGAGCTGGAGAAGGAGAACAAGAGGCTGGCAAAGGAGGTGGCCGACGCCGAGAAAAGATGGCAGAAGGCTGAAGAGGAGCTGGCCGACATCAGGGAGGGCGAGGGCGACTCGGACAAGAAGGGAGGCAACAAGGAGGTCGAGAAGCTCCAGGCCGAGATTGCAGGCCTGCAACGCCAGAACGCGCAGCTCCAGGCCCGTAGCAATGCCAGGCATGGCTCGTCTCCCTCGATCAGCATGTCTTCTCCGCCCTCGTCGGAGCTAGAGGCACAGCTCCAGTCCAAGTCATCGACGATCGAGACCATGGAGCTCGAGATGTCGCGCTTGCGCGCCCAGGTCGAGCGTCTGTCTGTGTCGGCTACGACCTCTGATTCGTCTGAGCAGGTGGCTGCCCTTGAAGACAAGCTGGCCCGTGCCGAGAAGGCAGCAGGTACAGCCCAGCGCGAACTTGCCGACCTCAAGCGCAACCTGGACCGCACGTCTGAGAAGGCCGTCCGCGAGGGGAGCGAGCGGGCCAGCGCGGAGACGAAGCTGCGGACCCTCGAGCGCGAGGCCGAGGAGCTGCGCACAGAGCGCGACGAGGCCCTACGCAAGGTCGAGGCGCTCGACAAGAAGATCACCACGCTCACGACCCTGCACAAGGAGCAGGACTCGCGCGCCCAGGCCCTCCGGAAGGACAAGGAGCGCCTCGAGAAGGAGGCCGCGGACCTCAAGGCCAAGCTCGACAAGGCCGAGGCCGAGCTCAAGAAGCTGCGCAAGAAGGAGGCGCACGACGGCGGCGGCACCGACAACGACCACCTCGACGAGCTCGAGGACGAGGAGCGCCAGCGCCTGGAGAAGCGGGTGCGCGACCTCGAGGCCGAGAACTCGGACCTGCGCCGGGGCATCTGGCACGACAAGCGCAAGGAGCTGCAGGTCGGCCCCGACGACGTCAGCCCCGCCGGCGGCCGCTTCACCGATGTGGACCTGGGCAGCTCCCTGCACGGCGGCGGCGGCGGCGGCGGGCCGCCGGTCACGCCCTCGCACAAGAAGAGCGCCACGGGCGGCGGCATCGGCGACTTCTTCTCGGCGCTGACGGGCGCCGACCACCACCACCACCACCAGCAGCAGCACGACGACGGCTTCCTCGACGACGACGACGACATGGAGTTTGACGAGGAGGCGTTCAAGCGGGCGCAGGAGGAGGAAGGGCGCAAGCGCATCGAGCGGATCAAGGAGGTCAAGAGGGGGCTCAAGAACTGGGAGGGCTGGAGGCTGGATCTCGTCGAGAGCCGGCAGGGCGGCGGCGAGGGCATTGGGGAGGTGTTTGAGGTTTAAGACCTGCGAGGCAACCACATCATAGGATTATGAAAGCACTGAACTGTATAATAGACTGGAATTGGGGAGGCGTTCTCAAGTTTGTTGTTCTTTGGCCCGGAAATGACTATGAAATGGCTATATAATACACTTTATTTGAGTGTGTAACTCTGCACCGAGGTTCAATTCTTGTGTGATTTGCTTCCTATCCTGCTGGCCTTACCTCGTCAGGCCTGTAGATCTCATTCTGAATCTGAAGACTTAAATAAAGAAAATGTCTTTGATGAATTGGAGCTTGCCTGAGCGCCTGAGGTAGCGTGGTGGTATTGGCTTGGACGTGCCTCAGGCGCAACTGCATGAACTGCCAGGCATCCGCCATTTCTACGTCATTAAAGAGTCGAGCGTCAAATAAACAAATCTCAACCCCCAAAATGCGACCGCCAGTGAACAAATCCAACGTCGCAAAGTGGAAAATCGCTCCGCTCAAAGGCGCGTCGCCCAACAATTCACATCGCCTCGGTCCATTTTGACCTGCAACAGACCAAAGGATCGTCTCTTTTCCAAAACACACAGAAAGTCACGATGGAAAGAACTTATCATTTCATTTGCTGGGGAGGATCTGACCCCCACCTGCTATGCATCTCGAATACCCACCCTGCCTCGTTGTGTAAAATACCAGAGAGGAAAACCTCCGGACCGGCGGCTCATGATGCGCAGCAGTCAAAAACCCCTCGTTGCAAACCAACGCCTCAAGTCATGCTATGTAGGTACGTACCGCCCGACCCGACCCGACCAGATGACTGACTACCTGAGAGTGAGAGATGTAGAGAGAAAAGCAGAAAAAAAAAGACAAAACAGAGTGTACAGAGTGGGGGGTATATCATCGCTCAAATGCAAAAACCCTTTACCGTTTATACCCGACCGAAAAGGAGACAGAGATGCTAGTACTAGTAGCTCGATGCGGCGGGGGTAGGGGGGCCGAGGCCTTGGAGTTGCGGCTGGAGCGCCTGCTGAAGCTGCCCGATCTGCTGCATCATGGCGATGGTCTGCGCGTTCTGCGCCTCGACCTGGCGGCGGAGCTCCTCGTTCTCCATCCGGACGCGCTTGATCTCCTCCCGGAGATCGCCGTCGTCGCCGACCGAGGTCCGCTTGCGCTTGTTGCCGCCCGTCTCGCTGGTCACCTCGTCCGAGTCATCGCCGCCCGCCACGATGGGAGCGCCGCCTTCGCCGGTGTGGACCCTGCGCAGGTGCTCGTTCAAGTTCTCTTGGCGCGAGAAGCCCTTGCCGGAGTGCCTCTTGCAGTTCGGGTGAGGGCAGTGGAGCGGGTTCTTGGGTCCGCCGTGCTTGTTGTGGACTTCGCGCTCGTGCCTGAGGAGGCCTCCGGAATAGGTGAAGCCGGGCAGCTTCTCGCAGCCTTCCGCCAGGCAACGGTACGGACGCTCGTGCTTGTCCATGTGTTTACTGCGGGAGAAACAAAATCAGTATACCGGATCGAAGACGGCAACAGGAAACTTGGGGGGACTGTCGACTTACTTCCACTCGCACCTTCGAGAGAACTCCTTCACGTCTTCCTCACAACTCGGCCAGGAGCACTCGTACATGCCGTTTGCGTTCTTCTGGATGTCGCGCTCGGGCTTTGGGATCGCCTTGATCCGAACGGGCGTCGGCGAGGTCGCGGGCGAGTCCTCCTTTGTGAGCTCGGGCGGGGCGAGGTCGAGGCGGGTGTCCGCCTCGGTCAGGATGGGAGCTGTGGCGGCGTTGTAGCTCGCGGCCACAGCGGCGAGCTCGCTCACGTCGGCATCGTCGAAGCGCGGGATGTCGTCGGGCTGGACGGCGTCGTGCTCGTGGGGATCGCCGATCGGGGGGTAGCTCCCGTCATGGATGAAGCTTCTGGCCTCGTACACGACACTCATCTCGTCCGGAGAGAGGTACGGGCTGGACCCGTGGGACTCTATCGCGGCGGTCTTGACGGGGTGTCGCTGGGAAAGGTTCCGGTAAAGTTTGTCGCCGGGAACGCGCGGCTGCTTCAGTGCAGTCGCGTTCGGGTGCTGGGGGGGGGATGTGCGGTCGAGGAAGTCTGGTATCCGCTGCAGTAGGGATACCTCGAAACTTCTTCTCGTCTTTGAAGCTGGTCTCTGGTTCGAGCTCGGTTTCCCGATAAGGTGATGTGAGCCTGAATTTCGTGGTTGAAAAAACAGGCAGCAAAAAAAAAAAAGACTAAGCCACAAGCAGACGACGAAGCTGCTGAGTCATCAAGCGCGGCTCAAATTGGGCTTGTGAAGCCTGGTCGAGTTTGGCTGGAGAGGAAAGTGGCGCCGAATTCACCACCAAAAACACGCGCGTCCTCAAAGTACAGCAAGCTCTCGGCCAGTGATTTGCTTGGTAAGTAGAGCCTGCGTGGGTCTGGGCAACTGCGCTGACAACCTTGAACCTGTGAACAACGGGCCGAGCCAAGAGAGATTTGTCAAGAAACTCAGTGCTGCAAGCTGGAGTGTTACTTGAATTTGCCTTTACCCTTCTTTCAACAAGGACTGTATCGTCCGAGGATGGCCGTGCTTACTATTAGTACTTTTTCGGGGTTTAGGCAGAGTGATGCTGCTCCGCATCCACGAGGCCGCTGGTGATAGGCGACCCCTCGTGCCCGCCCAGGCACCGGTGACTCACGGAACTCCCATATTTAAGTGTGCCACCCACACATGTTTTGAAGGCGAATCCTTTGCAGGCGAATCATCCGGCGATGAAGCTCGACCTCTCGGTTGTGTAGGCAGCATCCGGTTGGTCCGGTCTGTGACAGCTAGCCTTGGAAACTCGTGGTCCTACATGGAGAGCAGTGTGCTCTTCGTTCCCGCTTTGGGTTGCTGATCGAAGACCTAGCCTTGTCCCTTCGCCATGACGGTTGCACAAATCCTCCGGGACAATGACAGCCCAGTCCGCATGTGTGCGGCGGCGAGTAGGCTTACACAAGCTTTATGCTTTTGACAAATCATTTGGGGTTCGTCTCCCTGTTTACCATCTCGATGGATATCCTCCTCGGTGTATTAGGTTTGTCTGAAGTTGGCCGTCCGTGGTTTGTCTGTTCTACGAAAGAGGATTATGGCGAAGTACTGCTCGTCGACATGAAGGGCCTTGGCAGTGGCTTGGAGTGGACGTCAAGGACGTACGTCTCCAAGGACTTGTTAGGTGACGACGACGCCTCGGGCAAAAAGTGCAGGTCGGACATGTCGGGCGAGGACTGTGGTAGCCTGAGGCTCATGAGCTGTCTTTGGCTCATGTAAGTCGCGGCCTGGTGAGCGTCGTTTTGGGATGCATCCAGGCAAACGCTTTCCAGACGGGAACCGAGCTTTGCGGAGGTTACGACTTACAGTCCCTTTCATCCTATACTTTCTTTACTCCCAGGTTATTCCCTTACCTGATCAAATCTGCTTCATGAAAGCGGATGATGCTACTACCTTCGCCCATACCGAACATCTGGTTGCATAGCCTTTTCACAATGCCAAGCCAAGATGAGCTCTGCCTCAAAGATATGGTCATGGTGTTAGATGTGATTTATCGATAAGCTAGAATACGAATGATAAGGTGCTTCCATAAGATTTATATTTTTTCAGTCAAAGCACACTCGTAGGACTGCCACAGATGACTTTGCAACCGTCAAGTGTAATGTCGAGATCATGGACTGAAAAGGTGCCCACTGTCATCCATGGATTTCCTCCAGCTGGATGCTCCAGAAGTCTGCCTGGCCACTGGTACAGGCACCATTGAGTGGATCCACCCACTGCCATGGTCGATTTTGGCCCCCTGTAGCACGCTAAGCAGATTGATTCACAGCTCCAGGGCTGGAGCTTGCTAGATCGAACTGTTTCAAGTGCTTCCGTCATCTTGAGGGACCTCACTTCACATCACTCGTATCTGCTTCAGGGACTCTCGAATTCCTTATCGCGAACTTGATCGCATGCATATCAAATTCACCCTGCTACCAGAATACGGGACTTCCTGGGCAATCAATCTGCCTGGTGACCCTGCTCATGGTGCTTTGCTGATTTGCGCCAAGGCTCTTTCCTCACCTAACTTGTGAGGAGGTCCAGCCGTTTGTCATTGGGTCTCACTTGCGCCTGCTTAAGACCACACACGCGCATCAGACTTGATCGCATGCAAGGCTCATAGACGGTCAACGCCCAGTCCCGTTGGACCATTACCGCTCTGGCGAGGGGACCGTTGGATATGTCGCAGTCGCTCGGTCTTCTGAAGCACATTCCTTGCCCCAAGGGCGACGACTGCACCGCCTTTCGCTGCCTCTTCCGGCACAAAGGCGACGAGGAAGCATGGCCTCTTCCTAGCAGCCCCCAGCCCGCGCAGCAGCCCGGCCCACCACAACCTCCAAATACAGAGGTCCAAGATCAAGAGCAACCTCGCAAGCGGCAGAGGACTGCTGATGATGCATATGACCCTGCTTCGCCTGCTTTGCCCAAGCCCAGGGAGACTGTTGCGCCTGCGGCTGAAGACGTGACTGCACCTGCGCGCCGTGCAGACACCCGCCCTGCAACGATTAGCAGACCTGTGTCACCACCACCCCTGAAGCGAAAGGCTCCTCCAACGGTGAACGACGCTGAACAGGGAAAACAGCCATCATCTGCGCAAAATGGTTCCTCGAACCTTATTGTCAAAGAGCCCGCATTGGCCAAGAAGCCGGCTGTTAATACCCAGCCATCAGCTCGGAAGAAAGAAGGACTAAATCCACGGATGCTCAAATCTTCACCGGCATCCCACGAAACACGTCACAAGATCCTCAAAGCCCTCCACGCAGAGTATGTTCGTTTAAATAAAGAGGTTGAGAAGACGGCCAAAGGGGATGATCAGGCTCTTGTCCTCTCGCCGCAGGAGCTTATATGGCTGGCTTTGGACGAGGAAGAGAAGCATGCTCGAGACAAGCCTGCAATCTATTCGAACACCATCAAACATCGAATCGTAGCATACAAGAGAATGAACGTCGAAACGTGGATCAAGGAGCGGCGTGCAGCACTGCAGCTTGCCACAAAGCCGATCAAAGCTAACACACTCGACACATCCAAACCACCCGAGCCAATTAGCACTGGCTTGACTGTCGAGGAGGAAGTCTACCTTTTGAAGTCAAGACTTCAAACACCGATCACCAACTTGGCACAATACGGCTACGTCCCTACCATTCCGACCGACGAAGAAATTCGGAAAGCGAAAGAGGCCGATGAGATGACGAAGGGCTGGGAAGTCTGTGACCGTTGCAAAAGCCGGTTCCAGGTATTCCCAGGCCGCCGAGAGGAAGATGGCCGGTTGGCCTCGGGCGGCGCATGCACTCACCACCCCGGTCGGACGTACTACCCGCAGAGGCAAGCCAGCGACCGGTCAGGCCAGGAGCGGCGGTACAAGTGCTGCGGGCAGGCGGTCGGCGATTCTACGGGCTGTGTTACTACGGATATGCACGTTTGGAAGACGTCCAGCAAGAACCGCCTCGGCTCGCTGTGGAACTTTGCAGAGACGCCAGCGAATCCCAACGTGCCCAAGGACCGGGCAGTCTGTTTTGACTGCGAGATGGGCTATACCGTCAACGGTTTCGAACTGATCCGCCTCACTGCCACCTCGTGGCCGGATGGAGAGGAACTACTGGACGTGCTGGTGCAGCCGACGGGGGAGATCATGGACCTCAACTCGAGGTACTCGGGCGTCTGGCCCGAGGACATTGTCAACGCGCTGCCCTTCTCCGCGACAGAGAAGCCACCGCCGCCCAAGGAGGGCGAGAGGAAGCGGCTGCCCATGGTCTCGTCTCCGATCGTTGCTCGGGACCTCCTCTTCTCGCTGATATCCCCGGAGACGCCGCTCATCGGCCACGGTCTCGAGAACGACCTCAACAGCGTCCGCGTCGTCCATCCCACCTTAGTCGACTCCATCCTGCTGTACCCGCACAGCCGAGGCCTGCCCATGCGGAACGGTCTGAAGCATCTCATGCAGCTCCACCTGGGCCGGACGATCCAGGCCGAGGAGACGACGAATGGCGAGATGCAGGGCCACGACAGCGCCGAGGATGCCCGGGCCGCCGGAGAGCTGGTCAGGTTGAAGGTCAAGAAGGAGTGGGAGCAGATGAAGAAGGACGGCTGGACGCTTGTCGAGGGTAAGTTCCTCGCGCCAGGCACAAGGCCCTAGAAGTGAGGCTCGGGGAACGGGACTCGGTATGCCGCCCTGTTTTTGAGGCAACGGGCATGTTTCGTGTAAGGAGCTCTATAGAAATCACGTAGAATCATCGAACAAAGGGGAGAAGACAAATTCAATCGCCCGTTGAGGTGCTGAATGCATATCGATACACAGCCCACAGTGACACATTTCGAAGAGTGTATTCCACGATGCGGCCGCTTTCACCACATAATCACAAGAAGGAAATCTGTAGATCTCCCAACCACGCCGACATTCACGCCAGCAAGGAATTAAATATAGGTGTGAATTGCCCCTCACGGCATCAATGATATCACTCTGGGTCCCGTGCTAACTACCGATAATTTTGAGAACCTGGATGGGCAGCTTGTACAGAGTACATAAAAGATTTGACGCCTCACGCGAACACACATGCCTAAACTCACTTTCCATACAGATTCCCGACACAGTGCATAGGTCTTCAGAATGATCGCGAGCTAAAGGCCCTTATAAGATCTAATATCGAGGTCTGGTTCTCAGGGGGGCGGCATGTGGCGGCTTGGTCGGTTGGCAAAGCTCAGGTCAATCATGTCGTCCTGCGGTGGACTTGTGATTCCATTTCGGGAAGGGGAAGGGAAAAGGGGTCAAAGGAAAAGGGGAGGACACGGGTTCGATTCTCGACAGAGGACAACAACAAAAATCAACAACCACGGAGCAAAATCGCCCGAAAGGGAGGATTTTCGAAGCATACCACCCTCCGGGCTGATATGCGAGTTTTTTTTCTCTTGTACTTTTGCCCTTTTTACACGAATTCAATTTGACCCTTTTGATGATGGTATTATTCATTCTGTCATTTTTCATTTTTCCCCTTTCCCCCTGGAGACACCCACAGAATAGCTACAAAACTACAGATTCGCTCTCAGACGGCCAGCTAGTCACAACTTCCTCATGTCGACGACGGCACGGATGCAGTCGCCCTGCTTCATGGTCTCAAAGGCGTTGTTGATCTCGCCCAGGGTCTTGCGGTGGGTGATGAACTCGTCGACCTTGAGGCGGCCCTCGAGGTAGTCCTTGACGAGGTCGTTGAGCTGGGAGCGGCCCTTGATGCCGCCGAAAGCAGAGCCCTTCCAGACACGGCCGGTGACGAGCTGGAAGGGGCGGGTGGAGATCTCCTGGCCGGCGGCGGCGACGCCGATGATGATGCTCTGGCCCCAGCCCTTGTGGGCGGCCTCGAGGGCGGCGCGCATGACGCTCACATTGCCGGTGCAGTCAAAGGTGTAGTCGCAGCCGCCGTCGGTGAGCTCGATGAGCTTGTCGACGACGGTGGTGCCCTCGGGCAGCTGGGTCGGGTTGACGAAGTCGGTGGCGCCAAACTTCTTGCCCCACTCCTCCTTGGAGGGGTTGACGTCGACGATGATGATCTGCTTGGCGCCCGAGGCGACGGCGCCCTGGATGACGGACAGGCCGACGCAGCCGGCGCCGAAGACGGCGACGGTGGAGCCCTCCTCGACCTTGGCGGTGACGCGGGCGGCGCCGTAGCCGGTGGTGATGCCGCAGCCGAGCAGGCAGGTGCGGTCCATGGGGGCGTCGTGGGTGATGGCGACGACCGAGATGTCGGCGACGACGGTGTACTGGGAGAAGGTCGAGGTGCCCATGAAGTGCAGCAGGTCCTTGCCCTTGCACCTGAAGCGCGAGGTGCCGTCGGGCATGACGCCCTTGCCCTGGGTCGCGCGGATCTTGCCGCAGAGGTTGGTCTTGCCCGACTTGCAGAACTTGCACTCCTTGCACTCCGGGGTGCTGTTTTTTGGGGGAATGCTGTGTAAGTACATATGTGGGTTTGACCAGAGAGACCGCAAGGGAGAGCCGAAGAGAGATACCCGACTTACTAGAGAGCGACGACGTGGTCGCCGGGCTTGACGTTGGTGACGCCCTCGCCTACGGACTCGACGATACCGGCACCCTCGTGTCCCAGGACGATGGGGAAGGCTCCCTCCGGGTCCTTGCCGGACAGGGTGTAGGCATCTGCGCGTTGGGAGGATATCGTCAGTGTCTTGAGCAAGCCCAGATGGGGAGCTGAGAGAGGAGCTGGCAAGGCTTTCACGTACCCGTGTGGCAGACACCGGTGTAGTAGATCTGGATACGGACCTCGTGGGCCTTGGGGGGAGCGACCTCGATGTCCTCGATGGTCAGGTCCTTGCCGGCCTCCCAGGCGACGGCGGCCTTGCAGGTGATGGTCTGTTCAGTGTAGACTCGTCAGCAACCGATCATGTTGCACATCACAGGCCGGCCTCATCCGCTCAATCATCCCGGGGTCCTCTCTCTCTTGTTCGACCTCCCTGCTCCCTTTCAACCCCAGGGTGTTTTCTTCTCCAATTACCCCGCCTGATAACGTCAGTGCGTGTAAACTCACCTTGCCAACAGTAGAAGCCATTGTTCCTCTTGTCTGATCAGTTATGGGGGTATCTTGAGAAAAGGAAGAAACGGCGTTTGAGAATTGGACAATGAGGGATGAATCTTCTCTCTTTTCTCAGATTGTTTTGGCTTGTAGTCTACTATCCTCCCCCCGGGATTTCTATTTATTTCTATGATGCCAGAGCTACCAGCTCCAGACCCCACCTCCCACCTCTGGACTTGAGCCGTGTCGGGTGTGGGCGGGGGCACGGCGTCACAGCTAGCACGGCACTTGTGAGGGGTTCCAAACCTGAAGTGTGTACGCACCCCGCCCGCCCAGGTATGCTTCGGCGATATATCGGCATTCTTGCTGTTCTGTGCTTGTATTGTGCTGTGCTTCGCAGAGATACCAGCGGCGGTCCCCCACCGGGTCCAGGCTGATAGGATTCCTTCGATAAATAATGGACAACAAAAGGGAGACGTGCATCATCGGGAAACGTTGCCAGATCGGGACGCCGGGTCGGATGCTTGCCTCTTTGACTCACATTCGTCTACATAGCTAGGACGATAACCAAACGAACTTGCCGGTGAAGGCCGAACATCTCCGCGAGCCCTTTGTTCTCTGCCATCCTCTCTCATTCTAACCAGGCTGATCCCGCCTTGAACACCTCGCTCCAGATCTGCCCAGAGGACCGTTCGAACTTGCGCGAGGACACCACGTCTGCAGGCCCAAAGTTGCCGTACAGGTGAGGGCAGCCGTCGTAGATATTGGGCGGATCGTCCCACTTGACAGCATCAATGAAGTTCCCGAGCCTCAGCTTGATGATCCACATCTCGGATGCATCTTTGAAGAACAGATCACACGTGACCGGCACCTAGAAGTGTTTCCGGGCCGTGTGTGTTAGCAGTGGGCAGGTCTTGGCTCAGGGCCAGCCAGGGGCAGAGTCGTGCGTGGTCTGTTGCTACGGGACCTAAATCCGGTCTACTGAAAAACGATTGGAGGTGGATGGATGGGATATATGTGGACGAACCTGCCAAGAGGTGCTCAGGTGGACGAAGCCGTCCTGCTTGTCGAGATCCGAGAGGGGATACTGGTCGGGGATAGGCTCCGGAGGTGCGGTAGGCACAATCTTGTACGCGAACTCTGGTATTTGCTTGGGCACAGGCATGGCTGTAGTCTTGATGCACTGACACCGGGTCTATCAGAGCAAAACGATTGAATCGAGGTAGGAGAGAGAATGAGCTGAGAGGGAAGCTGACCATCATTCTGCTGTTCTGTCTGACAATGGCGGGATTTCTCCAGCACGGCCCAGCCCAAAAGACCCCATAGTCAGCGGGGAAACCATTCGCCAACCAGACAATCCCCAAGCCAGCCTTTGAATCCTCCCAGTTGACCTCAATCTGCTCTGCATCAACCCAAGATCTACTGCTCAGAAACTCTCCGTCTCGTCAGGCAAGTTCAAACGAGAATGCGATGCTTTCAACATCCTTGTTTTCGATTCTTGTCTAAGCCGAGGACAGGATATTTTGACAGTGGAGTGTTACATTGTTCAGTGGCAGATCTTAGCACTCAACTTGCCCGTCTCCCTATTAGCACCACAGCAAAACATCCTACAATGCAATGCAACGATCACGGTAATTGCACCAACTGGCCCAGTCCAACCAGGCAACCCGTCCACGACATCCCAAAACCCCAAGACCAAAACCAAGATGCTCACACTGAAAGGTTTTCCCACTTGTGTGGCCATATATGAATTGCTTTGGGATGAGCTTTTCTCTGCGACATACAAGCTGATCGAGCCTCTGGATGCGCAGCGTCAGCGTGAACCTGGAGCGGTAGGCAGGCCTGTCTGAAGAAATATAGCGCACTGGGACTGAGCTGCATCATGATCATGTCGACAATCTCTGCGGGGAGGACGGCACGGTAATGTCAAAGAAGTGCAGCAGACAGGGGGGCGGTGCCTTTCCCGTACCCCAAGCTGCTGCCGTCGGCGTCGTACAAGAGCGGGCATTTCGAAGGCGAGTCCGCTGATTCGGAGGATGACTCGGAGGGTGACTCGAGTCTCCTTGGTTGGTTTCGCTCTCATGATTGCCGGGAGCGGAAACCGACTCTTGATGTGGTGGCCGGCTCGAGCCCAGGCAGGGACTGGGAGGAGGATGTACTAGGTCCGGCAGAGGCTTGCGGTGACGTCGCTGGCTCAAGCCGAGCCAGGGACGGATAAGAGGATGGACTAGGTCCGACAGCGGATGCGACACGATGATCATCCAGATCACCTCAAACAATGTCCCACACAGACGACTGTGACTGCATAGGTGGAAGCTCCATATGAGGGCTGCTGCCCTGCATCACGGTGACCAGGTTGACCCATTCTATAGGTCTAGTTTGATCTGCCGGGCTGTACATCTTGTTGGCGATTTCGGAACGGACATAATAGTGGTTGTTGGCAAATAGATTTTTTTTTTTTGATGATAGTTTACAAAGTGGTGACGACAAAAGACGAGAACCAAAGAGACGAGAACCGAATAAGCCAGAGGCGAGAACCAAATAGGCGAGAACCAAAGAGACCAGAACCGAACAAGGGAGGCGAGAACAAAAGAGGCGAGAGCACAACAGTTTATGCGCCTAAAAGACCAAAGTCAGCTTCATTGCCATGCAGAGCGATGCAGAAATCATCGTGTCTCACAATCACAAGGGTGGGAATCTGTGCTTGAAGCCGCCATTCTCCATCGGGCTCTCGGATCGCCAGCCTCTTCTGGGACAATTCTGCCCCGGCGCCATAGTACACCTTGGCACTACGGCAGAAGAGGTCGACGCGTGTGACAGGGGATCGTCGAACGTACCGGCAGTTGCAGCGTTGTCCCTCACGGTCAGGTCGACTCCCTCGAGCGTCCCGATCAGCTCGATGGCATCCTTGACGTTGTCGACGCGGTAGCTCGGCTCGTATGACGGCTCGCTCACGCCGTCCCATACGCCCGTCTTGACCAGGATCCCAAGCCACTGCGTCCCCTGGGGGCTCTTGTACTCCATGGCGCCGCGGATGTCGGACTCTGGATTGTCTCCGATCATGTAGTTGCGCTCAAGGATACAGTGCCGGCCCGTCTCGCGGATCTGGATCTCCTTCTCGCGCCGCTCGACGAACAGGTACTGCGAGCTCTGCGGCTTGCCGTGGATCTCGTGCCGGAACGCCGCCGCGTCGCCGCCCTTGGCCCTCCAGATGCCCTTGAGGCTCGCGATGAAGCTGCCCTGCCCGAACCGCGGCACCCCCCACTTGGCCTTGAACTCGAGGTCGCTCGCCGAGAAGAAGATCTCGGGCTGCCCGTCCTGGTGCCACAGGCCGTTCTGCCCGTTGGTCGACGAGACAGTGCCAAGATAGCCCGCGTGCGAGTAGAGCAGATCCATCACGATCTGCAGGTCCAAGCTCCACCAGGCCGGGTCGTTGATGACGAAGATGGCGTCGACCTTGAGGAAAGGCGCCAGATCCGCGTCGTCGGCCGGAGCGTGAGGACCGCTCTCGTACACGGGCTTCGGGAGGGGCTCGGCACAGGCCTCGCTGATGTCCGGGCCAGGCAGGAACGGCCAGAGCGTGGGGTACGCCCAGTGCAGGTCGCAGGTCGTTATGATGCTGCCGAACCCGTACTCCTTCATCACGGAGCGGCCCTTCTGGGCGTCCTGAGTCAGGATGAGCACCGTCTTGTCGGCAAACTTGGGGGCCAGGTCCTGGAACGGCGTGTGCGACTGGATGTAATGCTCTGCCGATATATTGATGCCCAGGCTGTTGCTCAGATCCGCCGCCTTGATGCTCTCGGGCTGGCCGCCACCGTTCGTCAGGACCGTGAAGGGGACGCCCGCGTTCTTGAGTGTCCACAACGTCTCGCCGGCAAAGGGGAGAGCCTTGTCCGTGTGCCGCAGAACGCCGTCGATGCTGGCGAAGAGATGGACCTGTTAGAGACGAAAAAGACAGCAACGGTGAGGTACGTCAATGCCACTTACTCGAACGTGATGCCGAATTTCTTGCACTCATTGTCATCAGCGGCCGGACGAGCAAGAGTGAGTAGGACCAAAGCGGAGATCAGCAGCATCCGCAAGACGCTGGTCCTAGTTTGTGTCAGCGACAATGCGAGTTTTGCTTTACTGGCGTTGGATAACTCACCAGGAAGAGGAGAAAGCCATGGAGAAAGCCGTGGAGGAAGCCATCGCTACAGAGAGACTATCGACTTGTTGAGTGTCCAGTTGTTGAGTGGGTCGAGTTGCCGAGTTGTAGGATGCCGAATAGAACGAGAGGGAAGCCGGTAGCGCGAGACGAGTAGGGTAGACCGACAGGAACACGGTAGATCTAGAGGACAGAGGGTAGACCGAGAAGATGTGGAAGCGCGTGAAGAGGAATTGATGAGAAGCTGAGTGAAGCTGAGTGATGAGAAAGTCAGAGGTCCAGAGATGGGGGAGAAGGGAGGTTTATATAGGCAAAATCCAGGACTGTCTCTCGCAATCAGACAAGTCATCTGTCATGACTAGCATGTGAACGAGTGGCTTGTCAAGTAAGAAGAACCAAGGTTAACTTGTGCCATGAGGCAATAACAACTCGAACCAGACGAGACGGAACTCCAGGATGTCCGGTTCTCACTTTCCCGGGGGAGGATGAAACTCTAGATCCCGAGCAAATTCCCATGATAATAATTGCTCAATTTGAGACTCTGTAGCTTCTGCGTACATCTAGCTCATCATGCATGTGCAACCCTCGAAGGCAAATGGTGGTTATAGCAATCGAGTTTCCGACATGTCCCTTGCAAACAAATTCCATGATCATGGCTACACTTTACGCCCCCCAAGAAAATATCTTAACAATACAGTTCACTTGATACAAGAGAGGAGGCATTAGGTACCTACGTTTACGAA
Source organism: Thyridium curvatum (assembly GCF_004353045.1). Taxonomy (NCBI): domain Eukaryota; kingdom Fungi; phylum Ascomycota; class Sordariomycetes; order Thyridiales; family Thyridiaceae; genus Thyridium; species Thyridium curvatum. Next base: position 259,636 of record NW_022156809.1, on the reverse strand, counting down.
CAGCCCTTCTTTCTTCAGATGTTATAATTGATCAAGTGTGATGTATCAACTTCATCAGAGCAGGCTCGTGCCTTCGCCTTCCGGAACCCCCGCCGTTCCCGGTCCCACTCACCAACGGGACCTCCTTCGGGACTATTTTCCCAGCTCAAGCTTTCCATCTTTCCTACGGAACCAGAAAACTATTTTGGTTTCTCCATATGCACTCTCCATCCTGACACACATTTGCATCGGACCATCCACACCTGATCGGAAGGAGTTTGGGCCAAACTTGCTCTTCCCATCTCCCCGGAAAAAGGCCGCAGGGACAAACCCCAACCACCACCCGCACCACACTTCCACCATGCCAGGCACGCCCAACCCCATGGCCGCGGGCCTGGGCCCCACGCCCGCCGTCTCCATGAAGACGATCCAGATGACGGGCCTCTGGGTCGACGTCTACGGCCTCGCGGAGCTCGCGCCGGACGCGACCAGCGTCGCCGTCCTGTGGCTGCACAACCCGCGCACCCGGTCCAAGGAGGAGATGGCCGACATCGCCGCCCGCGCCGTCGCCGCCCACAACGCGAGCGTCCAAAAGACGAAGAAGGCGGCGGCGCGGCGGGGCCTCGTCGCCGCCGCGTTTGACCAGCGCAACCACGGCTCGCGCATGGTGCTGCAGGAGGCGAATGGTGCGTGGCGCAATGGCAATGCGACGCATGCGCAGGACATGTTTGGTGTCATCGCGGGCACGGCGGCCGACACGAGCCTGCTTATCGACCTGTTTGGGTCGTACGTCTTCCCCGAGAGGGAGGCTGGGTTTGTGGACCGGCATCTGGTTCTGGGTGTGTCGCTCGGAGGGCACAGTGGGTGGCAGCTCATGTTTCGGGATCCGAGGGTCGTGGCCGGTGTCATGGTGATCGGTTGTCCGGACTTTATCAGTGAGTTATTTTCTTGACGTGCTTCTTGGTCGTTTCAAGAGGGGAAAAAAACCAAGGGATGGGTTGCGGCCATGGTGCAGCAAGCTAATACTGCCCCAGACCTGCTGAGCGACCGGGCACGTTTGACGAAGCTGTCTACCTTTGACGCAGCGACCAAAGGCGCCTCCTTCCTTGGGAGCAAGGACTTCCCCCAGGGGCTAATGCAGTCGTGCTTCAAGCACGATCCCCGTGGTATGGTCTTCAGCAAGGGCGAGCCAGTCTGGCCGGCTTCGGAGGGGGAGCAAGAAAAGGTCAAGGCAGCACTGCGGTCCCGGGTGGCGGGCAAGAAGTTTCTCGTCACCTCTGGCGGCGCGGACAAGCTAGTCAACTATGAGTGTTCTAGACCCTTCCTGGATGTCTTCAAGAAGGCGGCGCAGACGTGGCCTGATTTGGAGCTGTCCGTCGAGGACAATGTCTACGCCGGGATCGGGCATGAGTTCAGCGCCGACATGGTCAAGGACTCGGTTCGTTTCATTGTGGACGCAGTCTCTGCGGAGGGCCGTACTATCGCACATGTTTCCAGCAATGCTGACGAGAGGTCATCAAAGATTTGAGCAAGTAGATCACAGAAATAACAGATTTCGTGTATCTGGATAGCCTTGATCTGAGGCAAATGCCATCTGGTAAGAGACACGCATCAAGACCTTCTATGACCATGGCCGGTCCGTGTCATCCGACAATGCCTCCATGTCCGTCCCTATGAATCTGGTCTTGAGTCCGCTCTTGCGTCTCTCTTCGTCACTGAGAAGCAGCATCTGGTTAACGCCCCAGACATTGCGTTTTACTCTCTTCCCAGCCAGAGCTTGTGAGATGCCATGCGGGTCTTCCTCCCACTGTCCCACGACAAGCTGCACATCCTGCATAGCATTTGCCTTTTCTTGAGACACGACTCCTCCTTGTTTGCCTTGATCCCCACCCGAAAGTTCCGGCGGTAGGTTCGGGGGGTTGATACCAATGAAACGCACTCTATCAAGGGCAAAGCCGATGGCCGCACAATGACCGTCCACAATCCGCGTGCGTTTGAATGCGTGGCTGACGATAGTGATCCGCTCTGGCCACGTACGGCATCCGGTCGCACGCCAGAACTGTAGAATGCTGAACAGAATGTTGTAGTACGAGTCGAGGGCCTGCTCCTCCAGCATCACGCGAGGATGGAGCGGGATTGGCGAGAGCGGATGGGCCTCGACATCGGCTGGCCATTCTACGGTGGGCAGCAGACCAAAGTATGAGTTTGCAGCGGCGAGATTCGCATAACTCCTTGCCTCCGAGATCCGTGTCTCTTTGCGTGTCGGCCCGCTGTGAGCCTTGGTCAGTACTTGTCACAGGAGGCAGATCAGGAGAAGAGTGAAAAGGAGTGGCGAAAAGGAGTGGCACAGAATGACTGAAGGAGAGGCAAACACAACCTTTCCACGGAGCTTGAAAGGGCCACAGTTGGACAGTTACGTACCCAGAAAACATTAATATCGCGCGTTCATCCTTACCCAACGCCTCAACACCAGCTTTGATATGCTCGATGAATGTGGGTGTTTCTCCGGCTTTGTAGCTTTCTATGAGCCATTCTGCTTCATCGTAGCCCTTCCTAGGCCCTCCAAGCCATATAGCGTGCCCGCAAACAATGATGAGGTGGTTGGCCAAGCTCATTTCTATGTGTTCCGGATGTTGAGAAGTTGTGTTGGCAAGCATGATCTGTGAAACAATCTTTGGAAACAAGATATTGAACACCGCTGCATTGCGTCTGAAAATCGTGGAGAAATCATTCTTAATCATGTGACGTGGTGGCCGTATCTTGTAGTCTTATTGAAATAATCAACTTGATTTATCCAGTTGTTCGTATGCATTAAACCCTTGTTTCTTTACAATAATCATCTCGGCTGGCCTCGAGGGGCATCATTACAACAGTTGGCACCTTATTTCGTATCACGCAACAGCCTCAGAACATCCGAGACTAGATAGAGACTCCCCGCAATCACAATAGGCCGTCGATCAGGAAGTCCCGCTGCGTGTTTCAGTGTCCCTGCGATATCGCCCTCGCCATTGAATTGATTCGCGGAATCGATATGATATTGGGTTGCTGTGTTCAGGATAGCGGAAGAGTCTTCAGCCTTCACCCACGGCATGCCATCCACGGGCCCAAACTTGACAGCACATACACGGTCATCTGGATGCAGCAACAGTTTCAGGATGCCACTGAGATCCTTGCCAGCTGATGCCGCTAGTACCCAAGTGATGCCTGCTTTGAAAGAGGCACGAAGATGTTTGTCGACGTAGGCAGCAAGCACTTCGGCCGACTGGGTGTTGTGGGCGCCGTCAAGGAGTGCTATCCGTTTCTGGCCGGTGACTCTGCCAATGTCAATCGGTTGGAGCCTCCCAGGCCACGCGACCTGCTTGATGACAGGCAGAAACTCTCCGAGCGACACCTGCTTGTCCGGACACGCAAGCCGGAAGGCCTCAAAGGCGCAAGCCAGGTTTTGGATCTGGTGTGGCTCGAATGTCTGATTCCCTGGAAAATCACTCGCTGCGATGGAAGGATACAGGACCGTCGCGCCAAGCTCTTCTGCATGGCCCTCGATCACCTTGAGGACGGAAGACTTGTTGCTGTTGTCGACGACGCATGGCACTCCCCGACGTATAATGCCGGCCTTGTGCAGAGCGATCTCGGTCAGTGTGTCGCCGAGAAAACCCTGGTGGTCGAGTCCAATCTTGGAGATGACCGTGACGGCCTTGTGAGTCAGGGCGTTGGTGGCATCGAGCTTGCCCCCCAAACCGACTTCGACGACACCATACTCGACTTTCTCCCGGTAGAAGATTTCAAAGGCGGTCGCGGTCAGCAGCTCAAACTCGGAGGCACCGATCTGATTTTCTTGGTTCCTCTTGTGGATGAGAGCTTCGGTATCCCGAAACAGTGCTTCAGAGACGGGGCTCTCGTTGATGGTGATGCAATCCCAACGGTCAATGAGGTGTGGTGAGGTGAAGCTGGCGCAGCTTACTCCACTGGCGTGGAGCATCGCAGAGAGGTAGGCACATATGGAGCCTTTGCCATTTGTGCCGGCGACATGGATAGCTTTCCAGGGCTGTGGTGTGTATTGCAGAAGGCGGCCGATACGAGCCAGTCCGAGATCGATCATGATGACCGCATAGCAGCTTTCGCTACTACGATTTCATGCTTCTCCTGCTGCCTTGGCTGGTGTCTGTATGTCGTCAAGAAGGCTCTGCTAGGGCCTGTCTCGAAACCAGCTCGACCTGGCTCAACAACGGCTGAGCAGACACAAAGCTGTGCTGGTAACTGATCGTGAGGTGTTGCTGTTGGCAACGTGTTGGTGTCACACCTTGAGAGGCCAACTGAGTCATCACCGTGATTGGAGACGGGCAAAAGTGGTGAGCAGTAGCCGGATCTTGAAATTCGATCTCAGCCTATCGTCTTTGCTCAGAAGGGCAATCGATGTTTCGGGGCGAGAGTCCAGGGCAGAGCTGCAGTACTGGCGCGGATCCACAGATCATTCCAGGGGCTGCGGGGGCCAAATATCCCCTGTTGGCTCTAGCCTGTACAAGTAGTGGCTGGCCGCCCTGGAACTTGACCTTGGGCGGATTCCTGGCTGCAGGTGTTCATTGTTCATTCAATACATGGTCCCTGCACCAATGACCGCCACGAACCTAAGTCACTCCATAACACCATTGGCCAGCTTCATTTTCCCACCTGGCCCTTCTCCAAGGTGGCTGGGGGACCATCCAAATCTGTCACAAATTTCACCAAGGCGCGCTCAGCATCAGCCCCGACACATCAGTCTCCCACCTCGTCGACCGGTTTTAATGCCATCCCCAGTCGGAAAACCCCACGACTCACCACTCTCTTCCTCCACTGAAGGGATCCAAACATTTCGACCCTTCTCCCGGCGCATCATCCACCAACCCCAGCCGCCACCCGCCGCTGACAGTATCGTCCCATTGCCATTTCCATCAATTCATCTCGTTGCGCATCCAACTTTGACATTCGCTTGATCATTGTTTGCATCGTCGCGACGGGTTTGGATTTCTAGATCATCGCCGGAGCAAGAATGGGCCTCCCGTAAGTCGTTTGTCGCCAGTTTTTTTCCCTCCTGCGCCACCGTTGTCGCCCACCCAAACAGCGCCGGTCGCGCGCTTTGTCCACGCATCATCCTATCGCGTGCGCGACACGCACCATCAAGGTTCATCTCTGAATGGCCTTGTTTGGGCGGCAGCAACATTCTGCGAGCCATCTCACACACGTTCTTTGTGCTAATTCTGCTTTTCCCCCTCCAGACTCTACATCGCGCCTGTCGAGTCCGACGTCCAGGGTAAATCATCTCCAAAGAGCCCCGCACATGCGCGCTCGGCCATCCGCCGTCTTCGACTTCGCTCTCGAGGTAATGGGCCTGCACGAGAGCAACAGCGTCGCGTACTCGCCGCCGCGGCCGCCTACGAAGATGATTTCACCCTTCCATCCCTTGTGCTCCATGACTACGAGGCTCCGAGACCCCCGTCGCCTCCCGCCCCAACCAGGGGCGCAGAGCGCGCTCGCCAGCGCTTGCACGAAATGTTCGGGAACAGGATGAACACGATGGAGGCCCTGGATGATCGCGTGGTTGAGCGTTTTGGCGAGCGATGGGCTGAATTGCACGCGCGGTCCAACCCTAGTCCTCTGCTCGACACTCAAGGAGACGCCGGCCCGTCTGTCCCTTCCACTCGCCATCAAGAAAACGCCCCCCAACAACCACTCGCGGGCTATCATGCGGTTCCCGGGCACACAGACCTGCCTTCTGATTTGCCCTCACATGAGGTTAGTCGAGTTTCGACGTACACTTGACCACTCTTTTCAGCAGAGCTAATTCGTTCATAGTCGTCTTCACGGAGATCTCTTCGACGGATTCCGCGAAGCCCACCTCCTCTGCGACGGGTTCGCAGTCCAGAGTACCTTACACTCGACCGTGCCGGCCGTGCCGGCCGTGCCGACCTTGCACACAGTATCTTGAGCGAGCCTCGCTCCTCCGAATATTCGCAGCAATCACAACAAATAGAGCAGCAGCGAAGGCGTTTTGAGAGCCGATTACTTTCGAGTCTCAGATCTCGATACCCCAGCGTCTACTACCCCCCCGCCAATTTGGATGGCCTGGGTGACCGCGACCGAAGCCTTAGCCCCGAGGGCGATGGTGTTTGGGACACACTCCTGACCACGCTGACCCCTGACCCCCAACCACCCAGCGTGGGCTCCTCGTTCGCTTCGACCTCGGCATCCGCAGCGGCATCGCAAGGCGCCGCGACCGGATCCTCCAACACCTCTTTCACTGGGCCAGACCCAGCCGAAGAATCGCTGTTGGAGCCGCAGTCTGGTTGTGAAAACTCGGACAGCGAGGGCGAGGACGAGGACGAGGACGATCTGGGTCAGAACACCCTGACCAGGTTTCCCCTTGGACACAGGAGCACCCGCTCCTATGCGAACGTCGCGGCGCACCAATCCGGAAATGACGACACGTTTGAGGTGCTGGGCGGGATCGGAGGCATGCAGCGCATTGTTCGAAACCTGGCGCGAAGGGAAGACATCCCGGATGAATGGTGGGCTGAAGCTGGTCTCAGCCGCACTCTCTCCAGGGACGGCACAGATTAGGACATGGTATTGGCGTTTTGGCACGGGGTTTGAGAGCACGTCGGCAATGCTCGGCGTGGTATGATATTGGCGTTGAATGCTACATGAGCGTCAGTCTTGGACCTCATGGATTCGAGAGGATACGACATCTATGGTGTAATGTCCGATACAGGCGTTCAGTCCGAGAGGACGACCGGCTTGCCATCATGTTGGGGAAAAGCACAAAAGTTAATGAGCGTTGAAGCTCCTGAAAAATTGCATTCAGAGAAATGCGCAGGCGTCGGGCTTGACGGTGCTTGTAGTAATAGAGTCTCGCGAACGATTTCGAAACCTAAAAGCTAAAAGACCATTGCCCTTTGTACTCAGTGCCCTCGATTGATCTGCTTTACCTAGAAGTGGCGCCTAACATAGAGTTGGGTTGCAAGGGCTCATATCATCCTGTCCATTCATTACACACCCAAACCTCTGCCCAAATACCTAAGCATCTGGTATTCTTAAGTAGACAACATGTTTCCCGCCAGACACTCTTCCTTTTCTCGGAAAGTGACAGTGGCTTGCGGCCGAATATGTCGGATGCGACCATCGCGAACCCGCAGCAAAGGGTCAGATTAGGCCCTTGCCGGCCACGCTCGTTGGTTCGCTACCCCAGATGGCCCGGTTTGGGTTACATTGTGGATGTGATGCATCTGCTTCCGGGCTTCCTAGTGCGCTGAGGCTTGCAACAAGATGAGATAGCCGACCTCTGTGGACGACAAGCAATGTCGGGTGAGTTGAGAGCTTCGATGCCGTCATCTTCTCAGGCATGTGCACCTGGTTGTTCTGTGGGAGTTGGCTGTCATTCCAATGGGCGAGCACGCCTGTTTCCTATCTGGGAAAGTCATGCTATCGTCATCGCATCGGCCATTCTTGAAAGCTGCTTTGAGGAATACCTAGGTAGGTCCGTAGATATCCCCTGTTCCAAACCCAAAATTGGCAACTAGCAGCTCTGTTGTCTCATTAGTGCACCAACCTACTTCGTATCAGAAGGCAAAAGAAGAAAAGCACCCAGCCCGATTGTCTCTCCTGGACATTACTAACTAGGTACCTACCTAGGTAGCTAACTAGCGGTTCCCCCCCTTCCGGGCTCTTCGATTGGGGAATGCGCACAGGCGTGGGTTTCCACGGATGTGTCTGTCTGCCCGGCCGACGACTCTCCTCTCGAGGCGTCTCCCAGCCCCAGACTCGAGGCCCAATTATGCCCAGCCCTGGCGTTAGTTCCCTTGTCTCGCAGCTGCAGCTTCCACTCGATCCGCCCACCTTCCGGCCTACTAGGCCCTGCCAAGTCTGTCTCTAATTTAGTACAGCTAGGTAGACAGTGAGAGTCGGCCCCCCTTGGACGACTAGAGTTGTGCTCTGCGATAGGTATATAGCAGTAGTTATTAGCACCTGGGCAGTTACTACCTAGGTACCTAGGTAGTTTGCTTGCCGGCTGGCAGGGGGGAGGGAGCCACTCTGTCTTCCATTGTATGTGCTTTGCGTGTGTGCTCGTGCTCGAGCTAGCAGGAAACAAGAAAGTCGGACCCCGCGATAATACGCGAAAGGATAGAGAACGTGAAACAGGCAGGCACGCGGCCGGACCGAACTTTTGTTTTTTTTCTCTCTCTCTACCTCACTTTACCCGACCGGCCAGCTACCTGAGACCGCAGAGGGAAATACGAACGGGCCGCAGGCGTGTGGTCAGCCAAGGGAGGCATTCACCGCAAAAGTGAGACGACAATTCACCTTGCAGGTTTTGGGGAAGCAGCCCTTTGCAACTCCCTTGTCTTGGGGTCAGCTTTGGTGTGCTCGTTGACACTGGAGCCCTGTTTTCCCACCCCTTCGCCCCTCACCTCACGACAGGGCTTGTTTACTTTCTGGGAGCACCCATTGCGCCCGCGAGGAAGTCTACCTTGGGAGGAATCGCACCTCGGCCTTTTCACAGGACGAAACCGCCACGAGCGCAAGACCTACGAAGGAGCGAATCTGCGGGAATGGGAGACTTGCTCCCAGTACGACCAATCCTGCCATCACCTCACCACCGCCTCGACACTGCCTGATAATACTACGGAACCCCTTTTTCGATTGTTGCGCCGGGCCAGACCCAATCCCCCTCGAGCTGCGGCCCGACCAACTCTCGAGGTGACGGAAGCCTGCGGCCGCGGGGATGGCGCCAGGCAGCTCCGCCGAGCGGGCGTACCCGCACCCGAACGGCAAGCTCGTCGCCGCCAAGGTCCCCGGCACGCCGAGGAAGGACGCGGGCGGCAGCCGCGACAGGTCTGGTGCGCTGCAGGACCCGGGGCTGAAAGACTACGTACGTGGGAGACCCCTCACCCCCATACTGGCCTGCTCTGCCATTGGAGTTGCGCCGCGGCTACGGGATGGGACACAGGCACATCTTTGGGAGACATTTGGACGTGCGAGCTGACGGGAGGCACAGCGATTAGGAGACTGCATCGGCAAAGGAGCCTTCGGCTCGGTATACAAGGCTTTCAACTGGGGCACCGGCGAGGCTGTGGCGGTCAAGCAGATCAAGCTCGGGGACCTGCCTAAGAGCGAGCTGCGCATGATCGAGGTATGGCCCAGGGAGGGGGGATGCGACGGCTGGGAAGCTATGCTGAGGTTCTGACCCTGTGGACAGGCCGAAATCGATCTGCTCAAGAATCTACACGTAAGTCCACCGTTGGCTTGTTGCCCATACTGGGATCCCGAGAATCCACTGTACTGACTATGCGATAGCATGACAACATTGTCAAGTATATCGGTTTTGTCAAGTCCTCGGACTGTCTCAATATCATTCTCGAGTGCGCCTTGGATCCCGTCATGTTGAGCGAAGTTTGGGTAGGGCTAACCCGCTTGGCAGGTATTGCGAAAACGGATCATTGCATTCAATATGCAAAGCGTACGGGAAGTTCCCGGAGAACCTTGTGGGTGTATACATGACACAAGTTCTTCAGGGACTGCAGTACCTTCACGACCAGGGTGTGATTCACCGTGATATCAAGGGCGCCAACATTCTAACCACCAAAGATGGCACGGTCAAGCTTGCCGACTTTGGTGTGTCCACCAGCACTCTCGCTGGGCCGGACAAAGAGGCACAGGTAGTGGGCACACCATACTGGATGGCACCGGAGATCATCCAACTTTCGGGAGCTACATCAGCATCGGATATTTGGAGCGTGGGATGTACTGTCATCGAACTGCTTCAGGGCAAACCGCCGTACCACAACTTGGCTGCCATGCCTGCTTTGTTTGCCATCGTCAATGATGACCACCCGCCTCTGCCAGAAGGGGTTTCTCCGGTCGGTACCCCGCCACTTGCTTCAATGTCTCCTGTTGAGCTGTTATTGATTGGACTGCCCCTAACTAACTGACTCACCCTGCAGGCTGCCCGAGACTTTTTGATGCAGTGCTTCCAGAAAGATCCCAACCTCCGTGTTTCTGCCCGCAAGCTTGGCAAACACGCCTGGATCGTTGGCTGTCGTAGAAGCGACGCACCCGTCTCCAAAGCACCCTCCAACTTCAGCCAGGCTGTAGAAGAAGTCAAGCAGTGGAACAAAGCACTCAAGTCCTCGGAGAACAACCTCCGGGCCTCCACCGGCTCCGACAGCGGTGGGCCGATGCAAGGCTTACGAAATGGGGGTGGTGACCGACCGAATGTCGTTGCACCAGCCAAAGGGCCTCTGTCTCTCGCGAAACCGAGACCGACTGCTGAGGCGTTTAGGTCTCCCGAACTCGCAGGTAGGCAATACTTTGATACTAGCTAAAGTAGATGCTGACAACGTGTCCTAGACGACGACAACTGGGATAACGATTTCGCGACAGCTATATCACCTACGGCGCTACAGTTGCCACATCTGAAGCCTCAGGACAACTTTGGTGGACTGCTCTCCGCAGACAGGCTGAAGGCGTTTGCATCGATCGACGACTCGCGTGACATTTCCAGCAACTGGGAAAGCTACTTCGATAATGATCATGCGACGATCAAGGCGGCACATGTACCAGACGTAGGCTCTTTGGAGCGTACCATACGGCCTCCCAGGAGGGTGGAAAAAAGCGCCGAAGTGAAATCGCCCAAGTCAAGCCGAAGGCACGGGCGCAAGCCATCCTCAACCGCGACCGGGCAGTCAAAGTCACCCTCCAAGCATCTTGGAAACAAGTTTGAGCTCCCCGCTCGCCCTGAAATTGCCTACAGGGAACAGTCGGTAGAAGACTACTCGGACCTGTTCGCCGACAACGACAACGTGTTCGACCGCCGAATGAGCCTGGTCCAGAAGGACACGCCACAACTGTTCCATCCCTCCGACCTGACAAGCCTCCCCCGCTCGATGCAGGCCCCCACGGGAGGCAGTATGCGTCGCCAGGCCCCACCCAGGCCATCTGTATTGCCCGATCGACAGATGCGAAGAACCAGATCCTCTGTCGAGATCGAGCGGTTCGCCGAAGACGCGGAGGACGAGGACTTCTCAGACATCTTTGGTGTGGAGGAGGCCCTTACAGAGAAGGAAGAGAGCGATAGAGGCTCCGAAGATGGTGGTCTTATGCTCCTTTCGAAACTGTCCAACAATTCTTGGCTCGGCGATGACGAAGACGAGGACGACCCCTTCGCCATGATGGATCCTGGTTGGGACGAGATGGACTTGGAGGCGAATATTGCGCGAGATCGACACGCTCGGCTGGCCGAGAAGGTCGAAGAGCTCGTGCGTTCTCTCAAGACCACCGAAGGCGAAGACACCCTGTCTGAGCTGTCCGAAGACCTTGTAAGCGTGTTCACACTATCCTAAGCTGCTCTTTGCTGACTCCAGTGATAGCTCAATATCTTGTGGGAGAACATTGAGGTCAAAGACTTGATCATTAGTGCCCATGGTCTTTTGCCAATTCTTGAAATACTGGAGCCTTGCACGGTAAAGAGCCGGCAGCACATGATTCTCCAGCTACTGAAGATCGTCAACGCGGTAAGCCAAATTGCCCAGACGTGTCTCTATCCCAGCCTCGCTGACTCACGTCTTGTAGATTATTCTGGATGATGTGGAACTTCAAGAAAACCTTTGCTTCGTTGGCGGCATCCCGATCATCACCAAATTCGCGGCCCGGCAATATTCCAACGAGATCCGTCTCGAGGCCGCAGCCTTCGTGCGGCAAATGTACCAGACCTCTACCTTGACGCTGCAAATGTTTGTCAGTGCAGGTGGTCTCAACGTTCTGGTTGAATTCTTGGATGAAGATTACGACTCCTCGAGGGATCTGGTCCTGATTGGTGTCAACGGGATATGGAACGTCTTCGAACTTCAGGGTCCCACACCAAAGAATGACTTCTGCCGGATTTTCTCCCGCAGCAAAATTCTTGACCCTCTGGCTTTGGTTTTGCACAAGGTGCTTGATGAGGAGACTGATGAACTCTCAGAGCTGATCGAGGGTCGGATCGTCAACATATTCTACCTGTTCTCACAGGCCGAGAATTACGTCAAGGAGGTTGTTGCCGAACGGCAGGTCTTGAAGACTGTGCTGAAGGACTTGCGGCGTATGTCCGCACCTCATCAGATCACTATGCTGAAGTTCATCAAGAACCTGTCCATGCTATCTACGACGCTGGAGACACTACACTCGGCTGATGCGATCGACTTCCTCATCGACGTGCTCAGCTACAGCATGAAAAAGGGCCATCAGCACTTCCGGGAAATCTCGAACCAGGTGCTGAATACGATGTTCAATCTGTGCCGGCTCAGCAAAGAGCGACAAGAGTATGCTGCTGTCAACGGTATCATCCCACTCTTGCTCAAGATCATGCAGACGGACCGGCCACCCAAGGAATTTGCGCTGCCCATCCTGTGTGACATGGCGCATTCTGGGAGCAAGGGTCGGAGATACCTATGGCAGAACAAGGGTCTTGACTTTTATATCTCACTACTCCCTGACCAGTACTGGCAGGTCACGGCCCTTGACGCCATCCACGTCTGGCTACAAGAGGAGACGGCCAAGGTTGAGAACCACCTGATGGGCGGCAAGTTCACGGCGGCAATCGTGTCGTGCTTTAATACATCGAAGGCTAATGCTTTCGACCCCAACCTGCTGGAACCTCTTCTCAAGGTTCTACGTCTCAGCCCTTCGATAGCCGCGTCACTCGGCAAAGCCGAGATGTACGCTGGCATCGCACAGAAGCTCAGCCACAAGAAGGCAGTCGTGAGGCTGAACCTGCTACGTCTGGTCCGCAACGTCATGGACGCCTGCGAAGCGGACGGCAGCGCCCCGTCGGCGACCAACGGCCGGCAGCTCCGCACGCTGTTCGAGTTCATCCACGCACTAGCGGAGAAGGACTCTGCCGTACTGGTCCGCAACCTGGCGTCGGAGCTCGTCAAGTCTCACATCGTCACCGGCAGCGACGCCATCTCGCTCTCGGCCGCGTCTTCGTCGAACGCTAACACCTCTCGGCCGCGGTCCAACCCGCGCAGGAACACGTCCTACACCCCTCCGGCCCTGCACTCGTCCATCTCGGCGCCGATGACGCCAACATCGCACGGCGGCCACCACCACCGCGCACTGCAGGCTGCCGCGCCGCTGATTGAGGTCGCCTCGACGCCGAAGCGCTCGGCCGTCACACTGGCGCACGAGCGCGATGCCATCGTCTACCGGCCGCGCAGCAGGGACAGCTCGGGCGGCTCCTCGACGACATCATCGATCCCGTGGCGCGTTAGTGGCGACGCCGCGACGGCGGCGTCCAACGGGTCCGTCGCGGGCAAGGGCAGTAGGCTGCCGCGGCAGTCGAGCAACTTTGGGCGGCCGAGCCTCGGGCCCGCGGCCATGGTGGTCAGCAGCAGGTCCGAGAGCTCCATGTCTAATAAGGAGAATAATGTGGGCCGGTATGCTTCTTCGGTGGCTGGTGGTGGTGCCGGTGGTGGTGCCGGCGGTCTTGTTGGTAGTGCTAGCAGCGGCGGCAACATGATGGTGCCGCCGAGCCCGAGGGAGCAGCGCGTCATGGAGCGGGCGGAGAGGATCGCTGCCGCGGCTTCGGCGACTCCCGGGAGCAAGAGGCGGAACCGGGCGCCGAGTTCGGACGTGAGGTGGCCGTAGGGTTGGCTTTGGTAATTGGGTCGGTGATGTGGACGGATGGTTGGTGTTCCTGAGGACTGGGTTTGAGGTACGGAGGCAAAGGAGGGAGGTTATTATGGTTGGTATTACACTTTGGGAGGGTTATTCGACTTGCATTGCGTTGCGGTGTCTTTTTTGTCTTTTGTAAAAGCTTTTGTCTCTGAAGACACACGAGAAACGGGTTAACTCGCGATCAAAGGGGCATTGTAGAAAGAGGGAGCAATGAATACTAGGAGGTCTTGTGCCGCTTCATAACGAGTGATGTAGGTATGGGTGTTTATGCTCAGTGTATGTTGTATAGATTTAGGAAGGGCTTGGGAGGTTTAGAAGATTAAAAGGCGTAGAGAAGCTCTGGGATTTGAATCTCTAAGCCATATTTGCCTGGACGGACGGGTGGAATGGGGGCAGCTCCACGGAAAAGAGGTGTTGGGCACAACGGATTGACTACAGAAGACTGGCTACTGTCGAAGGCAACACAGTACTGATCAATCATATGCTTCTTATGGGACATAGCAAAGGACCTTGCAAGTGTTACAATTCTGCAAGATGCTGAAGACAGCGTTGGGCGCGATTCATGAGCATCAGGGGGTCCAGAGCAAACGCCAGGTCATCTTCCCGTAAACGCTTCAAAGCATCAGACTCGAATGTTGATCGCCTGGTTCCTTCTATTCTGCATCAGGTGCCTGATCCTATGAAGTATGTCTCTAACTAGTGTTTCCAACTCTCGATTCAGATGAGTGGATCATTAGCAAGGGCTTTGTCATTGACCCCCTGACGGGGTCGATGTCAGCCCGAGAGAGAGGAGATTCACCTCAAGATGGCCGACGACAATAATACCCAAGATATGTTCCTTATCATCAATAAGTTGATTGCTAAGCGCCGGGCGTTGTAAGCTTACAAGGAAGAATGCTCGCCTCGCTGATGAAGCATCAACGAGTGGATGTCCTGAGCCTCACTGGAGCACGGGAGCAATGTAACGTATGCGTTTGAGAAGGAAGGACGGGCAACGGGATGGGGCATCGTCGGATCACTCCAGGGTAACTCCATGAAGGTGCTCCCGTCCCGAGACTGTCTCGTGGAGCAATGGGTCCAACGAGAGAAGCATGGATGTTGAGGATGACAAGGACGTAGGTATCGAAGTGGACCGGCTGCTCTTTCAGCCCTGGATCGAGTTCTCCATCCTTTGAAAATTGCCCAGACCAGCCCCGCCCGCAGGTCCGCAGCCCTGAGTGAGCGGGAAGAGGCATGAGACGCCGTTATCACGGGCATCACGTCACTATGCATCATGGTCGAACAAACCTCGCACGCCGCTTCGCAACGGCGCCCAGAGAGCCCTTTTTTCATGCAGCAGCTTCGGGCATGAGTGCAGTTTATCGACACAGAACTGAGGCTTGCTGTGCCACTGGGACGGATTGACAAAGGAAGACGATCAAGTGAACCCTTTGATAACTGCCGAAAGAGTTATTTCTTTCCACAAGTGACCCCTTGATTGTGGTCGGTCCCATGACCACTGCCTGACGCCCAACATGCCGTGTTGAAAAATGTCGCAGCCCGGCGCGGTGTCCAAAAATCTGGTTTCGTGCATAATCAACCCCTATTTTTCGCCCCCTTTTTTTTTTTAATCCTGCAAAAGGCTATCGGACGGACCCTTTACCTCGCAGCCCATTGACTCTTCCGTGTTTTTCATGTTTCTTTACAAGACAGGTTGGTCACGGTCTCTGTCGATCCCTCTCGCCTCACTTTCCGCTTGGCTGTAACGGCGCCTGCCAAGCAGCAAGAGAGATCAGACCTACTCCGGAAGGGTGTCATCCAGCCCAAGAGAGAGACGCGGTGCACATGGTCTTTGCTCAGGCAGGCAAGATCGTCCCTGAAGATTACTGCCCTGGCTCCATGCCCGATCGTCACGTCGAAGAAAGGGGATTGGCCGGTCTGTGAACTGTTTGTTTCCATTAAGCCGGGAAGAGATCTTCCTCCGTCAGAGTGCTGTAAGTCCGCGTTCTGGAGTGGAGGAGGAGGAGGAGCTCAGACCGGCTCCGCGGTGAAGAGGAGACGGCGCAGGGCGAGGCTGGTCTTTTAAGAGCCCTGTTTCGTGCCGTACTCCCCCTACTACAAGTACTACAAGCAAGGCAAAAACGGCTACAAGGAAGGACCCTGCGGGGGACCCCGGCCGGCAATCGTGGGCTACGATCGGACCGGGCGCGCGCAGTGGTCCACTTACACCCATGCATGGAAGATGTGCAAGGGGGGAGGACGGGGGGGACCACACTACATGCGAACAGGTCCGGAGCATCAGGCGCCTGCCTCGCGGGCATAGAGTGATCGCCGGCATCACCAGATAGACCGTGGTTGCCCGATGAGACGTGCGACACGCGGCTATAGACGCATGGGGACCCAAGGCTTGGGAGAGGTTTGGCGAGATGTTTCGCAGCCGTGCATGGGATCGGCAGTCAGAGAGACATGGAGACGGGACCAGATGCGTGTAAGGAAAAGGAGGGGGGAGCAGGGGGATAGATGGTCTCTTCCTTGCGGTTATGCCCGGGGGAATGCACGGCGCCCAAGCAAAGTTGGCCGATCAGCCAGCCTCGCCTTCCCAGCAGTGTGGTCCGGGAGAGCCTAGCCACACTCGGCAGGTAGGGATCTTGTCTCTATTAGTAGGCTGTCGAGCTGGGGAAAGGGAAAAAAGAAGGGCAAAATGGGACCCCTTGTACGGGTGTGGCCGCGTCTGCCTCTCTCGGGCGCGGAGAAAGTACACAAGAGCAGCAAGGGGAGATGATCTGCGCAGCGCTATGTAGTTCGCAGCAAGATCGGCAATCATGGCCTTGCAGCTGGGCCAGCCCAACATGGATGACCTGGCGAGAGCTGTCCATTGGATTGGAGGGCCAAGGGGAAGAAGAGCAAGTTCAGATGCACATCCTAGAAAAGGTTGGGTATTGATCACAAGACGTGACATAGAGGGAGGGCCCTGTGAGCATGCAGACCTCGCTTCGGCGTGTATTTTGCGTGCCCTCACATTCGGGGACAGGGGGGCCGGGGGGGAGAGAGAATGATAGCGACCGTGCTGGATCTACCAGTCCGCAGCAGGGTGTTGCCAAGAGGGGAAGCAATTCATCTTGTCAAATCCGGTCGGCTGCATGCAGGAACAAGGTCGCTCCTCTTGCGGCGTCTGCAGTTGGACAGGCGGCGGCTTCTGCCAGCCGAAATTCCCGACTTCCACGACGTTCTGTCAATTTTCTTCCGATGTTCTCAACATTTTTTTTCATCATATCAGAGCGAACATCCCGAGAAATGTTTGTGTACCGGGTTTCCCTTAGAGGCATACACGAGAGCCGGTGCGTGGTGACGGGCGCGCGCGCACCCAGACTCTAGTGTGAGAAAATGGGGCGGTCAAAGTGAGGCGAGCAATGCACCCGGTCTCCTCGGTTGACCACTCACACCCAGCTCTGGCGTGTTAAGTTGAGAGTAGCGGGAGCGGTAGCGACTCTCTGCTGACCTTGCAACACAGTGTGTCTGTCTGGCCGAGTGTTGGTACCCTCTGTGAATCTAATACGTGAATCCAAGACCGACTGCGATTGGCGGTGAAACCAAGATGCTGCAAAGTCAAGTCCAATACAACGGTCAGTCAACACACGGTAATCCAAACGTCTAAACATTTCTTTCCCACGGCTCGTACAGACACACCACGAAGCCCGTCCGTGTTGTAGACCGGCCTGCCTGCACGTTGGATATAAATATCGGCCGATCCTCTTGATCTTCCATGCACCTGACTACTGACCCGCTAGCTTTCTTGTCGATCTCGGTCCCTCCCGCCAAAATTGCACTAGTATGTCGTCGTCGTCGTCGTCGTCGTCGGCCATGAACAAGTACTGGATTCCTCACCTTGACATCCACAAGAAGGTCATCACGGCCGAGTTGCAATATTATCTCGGCCCAGATGCCACGGTCCGAGCATTTACCAAAGATGTGCGTACTCCTCTCTCTCTCTCTCTCTCTCTGTCAGCACAGTGAGCGCTCTTGCTCTTACTGCTGTTGCTGCTGCTGTTGCTGCTTTTGTTGCTGCATTGCCAGCATGAGGGCGAAAGAAGACATACTGACGAGCCGGGCAAACCAGGGAGAGGATGGGTTTCTGATCACGACGCCAGGTCCCTGTCTTTCAGACGTGAGCGTCGCCGTTCCACAACGACCGTCCGTCGTGTCCCACGTAAATAACCTCGCACCAGGAACAAATTGACGACATTTGCGTCAAGTCCAAGGAGATGTGGGAGAAGCAGGCCGCCGCCAGGACCACGACCAACCCGGACAAGCCCCTCAAGCGTCCGCTGCACCAGCCGGTGGTCATATCCAGGGGCAGCCCCGGCGACCCAAGTCGGAGGCGGCACCATCACGATCGTCGAGGCAACCACTCGCAGCCGAGATATGAGGACCGGAAGCGGGACTGACTGCAGGCTGCTGGGAGGAGAAGGGGCTTCTTCCGAGGTGAGACGACTGGCCGGGGCCATGCGCTGGCATGAGGCTATTGAGTGCCCTTGAGGCAGGTTTCAGTGCAGAACGCACGAAACCTTGGCACGTCCCTATCGGACGCACAGACGGAGCAGAGCTTCGGTCTGGAGACGCAATCACAACAGTTGCGGAGAAAGCACACGCGCGGCATACGTTGCTTATTGGGCGAGGGCGAGGAATGGGAATAATGGCTGCATAAGAGCAGGAGGACGCTTGCTGCTGCCCAGCGAGATTGTGCCAGCTGGCTTTGCTGGGGGCCCAATGAAGGTCGCATTTCTGTTAGTCGGGTCGGTCTGCTGCTTGTTTATGTGCATATTAGGTGGTTTTCTGCACGGCGCAAATGGAGCTAGTTGATTTTGCCAGATCCACATTCCTAATTCTGACTCTATGTTGAATCCCTGTGTTGCTATTCGCACAAAAATGAACAGCGAGAGGGTCGGTCAGGGTGTCCAGCTGTGTGCCCGTATGCCTCTGTATCTGAGCGGTGGGAGAATCAAGCCAACTGCTCGGGCGTGTCTGCTGCGTGGACGATACCCAGGTGCTGGCCCGGACTGGACCAGCCTCGTGTGTTTGGCCGGAGACTACACAGCGCAGCGACGGGAACGACAGCCTCCCATTTGCCGAGTCTGAAGGACCAATAGAACATCGACTGGTGTCCGCTATCCGAAGGGCTGGGACCTCGTTGGTCTATGCTGGCACCTCTTCTGCGTTGCCAACAGAGACACACCTCCAAAAAAAGCCGCCGACTTGGGTGTTCTGCCCTCCCCAACGCAGGGGGCGGCACAGTGCTGGTGCACAGCACAGGCAATCCAGGATCGAGATGCTTTTGAACATCGATCACATCTCGGGATCTCTCATGGTGTTTCACAGCGCCGGACGAGGGGCCGTGAGGCGTCTTTCGCAGACCGCTGTGGCTTCTGTATCCCACATCCGAGGATGCATGTGCTCGAACCATTCACCAGATACCCGAGAACTGGAATGAGCACTTTGATGGGTGGAATGGCTGACTGTGAGCAAATCATCCGAGAAGATAGCTGTGCTCTGCAGGCTCGGCTGACTTGGTCACAGAGAGACGAAAACGAGCTGCATGCGTGCAGCTTGCGATTCGTGCTGCTTGGTCAGGTCTTTGCTCCCTCTGCATTGCTCAGGCATGTCTCATACTGCTTGATGTCGATAGGACCAGCAGACCACAGGAGGACGGCTTGGACATGCACTGTCGGCCTCTCCCGCGCGGGCTTGGTCGGTCGAGCAGACGGGGGCATCTTGATGTAACCGATCACATTGACCCATGCGCCAACCTGGGTCTGTTCTGACTTGAGACTTTCGAGTAAGAGATTGACGTCCACCAATGCCTTGGTCGTAGATGCAACAGGGTACTGATGTTCCAGGGTCAGGATCCCTGAGCTGACAGAGTAAGATGTCACACTGTGGAGGATGGTCAGCCCTGGAGATACACGACACGCGACTTTGTTTGGAACTCAGGCGAGGTCCAGAGGAGCGACCGCGAGTTATCGAGAGGGCCGAGAGGGCCATGCAATGTGATGTGCCAACTCATCCGGGTGCTCTGTCCAATCTCACTGGCCGGCGAGGGGGAACAAACGATGGTGGTGTGGAAGACTTGAGTCGTGAGAACGGTGAGGAGCTTACCAGCCGAGAAACCGCACTTTCTCCATCTCTCGCCTTGCAGGCAAATCTGATAAGAAGCACAATTGAGACGCCGGCGGCGGATTCGACATTTTGAGAGGAATGGAATAGGCCCGTTTCAGCGGGCGACAAATCCGAATACAGCGATGCTGCCCCGTGCTGAACTCAAGGTCATTGGCGTTGGCATGTCTGGTGTCCGGTGTTTGGCGAAGGAGGAGAGGACGCGCGATCGTGAAATACACAGAAAGAAAAGACGGTTCAAAGAGGAGAAATGTAATCGGCAGATGAACTCACTCGCTCGCTCGCCCAAGAGGCATGATGCAGGACAAAGGCAGCCAATCCCCCCATGTGCCCATGTGCTTGCTTACATGGATTCTCTCCTTTCTTTCTCACTCTCCTCTCTCGCCCACGCCTGCCACCCACGGGCCACCCACGGGCCACCCACGCCAGTGAGCGTTTGAGTCTCAGTGCAGGCTGCAGCGCGGTCACATGACCGTCACGAGGGAAACATCGGCAAAAATGGCCGCTAGCAGGTTGGCTGTTGTCCAGGCGGCGGTGCGGGCGCAGGCACGGGCAGAGTCGACGCTAGCGCCACCATTGGCGACAGGAAATGCCTTGCATCATAGCCTGCCTGACCTCGTCCTCTAGGCTTCAATCCCGATCCTTGCGAATCTTCTTACGCAAGCACATGCAATCTTCCCTAGGCGTCCGAATAACCACTATCCGTAGCGAGAGAGCCTCCTGCTCTTATCCTTCTCATCAGACACCCCAAAGCGCCCACAGCTGCGGCCCTACGAGACTTGGTCGCCTTATCTACCCCGCCACCTGGTCGTTCCAAGGTCGATCTGGCTGTCTGGGTCAGGAGGACGAGTCATCGGGCCTACGATCCCATCCAGCGACGCTTCACTCATCAAGCTGAACTGAGCTGCAAAGCAGCACTCTGTTCCCGCAACCCATCTCGTCCCGAAACCAACACAGCGCCTACGAGTTCGCCATGTCTTCCGGAATCTGGGGATGGTTTGGCGGTGGGGCTGCGCAGAAGCGCAAGGACAGCCCCAAGAACGCGATCCTGGGCCTGAGGTCACAGTTGGATATGCTGCAGAAGCGAGAGAAGCACCTGAAGTCCCAGATGGAAGAGCAGGATGCCATAGCACGAAAGAACGTCAACACGAACAAGAATGGTAAGCCCAACGTTTGTCCCGATGTCTCGATCCTCCAACCGACTTGTCGGCTAACACATCTTGCCCTCCCACACAGCTGCCAAGGCCGCTCTACGACGAAAGAAGGCGCACGAACACAGCCTTGATCAGACGATGGCCCAGATCCAGACCCTCGAGCAACAGATCAATGCTATCGAGTCCGCAAACATCAACCGGGAGACTCTGGCGGCGATGCAGCGCGCTGGCGAGGCCATGCAGGCCATCCACGGCAAGCTCACCCCCGAAAAGGTGGACGAGACAATGTACGTAGGGTTGATGATGATAATAGCAATACGGTCGGGATGCAAATGCTTACCATTCTGCGTCACAGGGAGAAGCTGCGCGAACAAAACGCCCTCAGCGAAGAGATCGTCAGCGCCATCACCACCAACGCGCTCGGCGAGGCGGTCGACGATGCGGATCTGGAGGAGGAATTGGAGGCAATGCAACAGGAGCAGCTGGACGAGTCTCTGCTCAAGACTGGCACTGTGCCAGTGTCAGACCAGATCCAACGCATGCCGGCTGCGGCGAACGGCGAGAGTAAGTTTGATCCTCATGCCTCGGACCGCGGTGCGTCATGGACTAACTCCCCCACCAGTCAAGGGAAAGGCAGTGGAGGAAGACGACGAGGAGGCAGAGCTACGGAAGCTGCAGGCAGAGATGGCCATGTGAGCCTTTGGATTATCTCGCACTCCTCTTTTACTTGTACCGGGGACGGTCTCACAGCCACGACATTCGGGAGGCAGATTCGACTTTGGGTTTATCTTTGACACCCCTCCCTTTCCTATTCATTTCAGCCCCATGTTGAAGGCGTCGGCGTCTGGTTGTTGCATTCGTGATACTCGGTAGAGGTTGCCATAGCAAGGACACTACTAGTTTTCTTTGCATACTGAATAACTCTGATACTTGCGCATAATGATCTGCTTTTGCTCCCAGCCCTGTGAGGAGTCATAGATGTGGAGAGACTGCCAAAGAAAGAAGTCGGTGAAGAGTGGCTGAAGGCTGGGAAGTCATAGTAATATTGGAAGATTCTTATACCGCCTCGTTGTATGAATGGAATCCACTACCAGCCACCTCAAAAAGGGTGATCAGATTTAAGAGCTCACCGCTGCTTTTGCGGCGGTGATTAGCTTGGCCAGGCTACCACGATGAGGAACACTTCACAAAAAAGTGAAAGTGTTGGCGGCGATGCATTTCCCTGCAAGGTACCACCCTGCCTTTAAGCTGGGATCGTCAGGTGGGAGTTTCGAAGGGGCGGCCCTACCGTGGTGTGGTGAGCCTAGCTGTTTAACTAACTAGCGCTTCAGAGCCGTGAAACACAGCGAACTCTCAACTGGGACCAAAATCCCCAGTTTGCACTACAACCAACCTTCTCTCCAATACTTCCCGGTTGAGTCTTGAAAACAGAGATGATGTGTCATGACCTCTCTTCTATCAGACCCTCCTGAGATAAGGCAGTTGAATATGCCCCCCAATACTCTTGAGGTGCTCCAATTGGCAACCCGCGCCCGCTTCTACTGACTCCCCCCCTCTGCCTCTGATAAGTCGGCGCCAGGTGAAAGCTGCCCAATCTGCACATGGCGTTTTCGGGTCACCTCGGCCTGTCCCGATTCATGAGAGAGGTCCTGGCCCGAGCATCCACAAAGGGAATCCCTCGTCAGAAAACCCCCCACCGGCGGCCATTTCCATCCATGGTCCAGCCCGAGATCGGTCCATGGTCCCGCCAATGCCGCTGTTGCGTTAGGCCGCGGCCGGGCTGCAAGATCAACAGCACTGTGCAGCCCAGAGGCCGAGTGACGACCAGCCACGTAGCAACGCGCGACCCGGCTATCTGCATGGCCTTCATGCAGCTCTGGCCGGGACGCATTACGGAAGCGCGGGTCTCCCCTTCGGTCATATTGTCCTCCACCTGGGCGTGGGCAGGTCAAGCCTGAGCAATTCAGGCACCGTCCAGCAGTCCGAAAGACAGTTGCTTGCACGCTGGGAGGTTTGGCTCGATATAGCTTTGGGTGTCTCTGCTATGGCCAGGGTCTGGTCGACAATGGGCCCAAGTCTTTCCAGCCACGCCAGCCCTCTCACACGCCCAAATGTGCAGTGAGTGAGAAATCTGGCAGCCATCGTGTCGCCAATCTTCAGTGAGATCGAGGCGAAAGCACGAGATCCGGGTCAATGGCATGATGCTCATCCATCCCACTGGCCGGCTCGACACCCAACCCGCAAAATATTCGTCAATCGAGGTGGTTGACGAGGCATTTGCAACCCTGTTTCTTCTTTCCTTTCTCATTTGCTGGCCAGCTCATGCATGGATGCACCTTTGAGCACCTTACGGAGTACCTGCTCACCCACTGCATACGTTGTCCGTCCCCGTCAAAGTTGGGCTGCCATACCTCTCTCTCTCTCTCTCTCTCTGCACAGTATGCTCTGTACCCCTTGTCCCTTTCCGTGCTGTCCAGACCCGTTCTCTGCTATCTCTCAGACGGCTCCACGAGGTTGCCGCCTCCTCGGGTTCCCTGTCAAGTACTCCGAACAAGTGTCCAACCTCCTGCCGACGTGGCGCCAGTCCAGCCCATTGCCCAATTGCATCCGAGCACGATATTGATCACTTGAGTTTCAGGCCCTTCTACTATGACTTGGATCATCATAGCCGTGGGGTAGTCCCACCGGCTTTGGAGCATTGCAGACGTGGATGTCGTCCCTCAGACGTGTCATGGCTCGTGATTCCCGCGAACACATTTCTACTCCGTCCGTGCCAGGACTCTTCCCGTAAGGAGGACCTCTTAGATTGCAATATCTACCAATTCCAACAAAGTTCGGCAAGCTCGTTTGCATTGCCATTCCAGACCCGCTCGTGAACCTATTTTGTTTTCTTGGACGCCGGAGGCACAGTTCGGAAGTCCTCTGCAGTGCATTCTTAGCGGCCCCAGACGACGGCTGCTGCTGCATCTGCATCTCGCATCTCGCGATACGTGACACATCTATCCGGGCCCTTCCAAACCCGACCTCACCCACGAGACCCACCGGCATTAGCTCACTCCTGCATCTACCCGATGCCTAAGGAAGTCGAGTCCTGCATGGAGGATAATAAGAGCACCCCTCTGGACCAGTCCTCCGCGATCTCCTCGGACGAGGACCAAGCTGCGGCCCCGCAAGTATGAACCCATACGGAATCGCTTTCAGTCCTGAGCGGACGATAGACTGGCACAGTGTGCAATTTGCTGAATACGGCCAGGTTGAGACTCAGGACTTTTCCAACATACAGTATTTCCACCCTTCGGACGAGGAGGACGACGAAGAGCAAGACGACGATGAAGGTGCGCCCACATGCGACAAACAGTGACTTTAAGCCTTTTTCGGGACTAACACACAGTGATAGAAGGCAGCAATGGCGAGAAGAAGGAGAAGGGAAATGGTGTGAAACACCACCACATCTCTCTCCAGAACAAGCGCGCCGAAAAAGCGAGGAAGAAGGCAGCCAAGAAAGCTGCAAAAGCCGCCAAGGCCGAAGAGGAGTCCGCCTCTCCCGAACCGGAGACAGAAACCCAACCCGAAGACGCCGATGCCGATGCCGATGTAGAGACGACATCTTCAGGCAAAAAGAAAGGCAAGAGCAAGAAGAAAAAAGACAAAGGCAAAGGCAAGAACTCGAAAAATGCCAAAGAGTCACCCAAGGAGCAGTCGAAAAAAGCATCCAAATCCGAGCCCACTGCAGCGGAGGCGCCGGCCGCAGAGGAGACGAAAGATGCCGCTCCATCAGACGAACCCGAACCAAAGGCCGAGGAGACTCCCAAAGCACCGGAGCCGGAGCCCTCCACCGCAGCAGAGGCCTCTGAGAGCAAGCCTGAGGATGCCCCTACCGCCGAAGAGCCCGCCCCTGAAGAGCCCGGGCCTAAGGAAGAGGCGCCTGCTGCCGAAGAGCCCCAGGAGAAACCCGACAGCGAACCAGCCCCTGAAGAGGCCCCAGCTGCTGAGCAGCCTCCCGCGGAGGCGTCCGAAAGCAAAGAGGACGAGAAACCGGCTGATCCAGAACCTGAACCAGAGGCGCCAGTTGTAGCCGAGGAGAAGGCCGCCGAGGAAGCACCAGCGGAAGAGAAACCTGCCGACGCACCGGCGGAGGAACAGCCCGCTGCAGCACCCGAGGCAGCGTCTGAGCCGGAAAAGGCCCCTGAGCCTGAACCCGCGGCTGAGAACGAACCCAAGGCCGATGAGACGCCGGCAGAGGCCGCTACGGAAGCCGTCTCGGAGGCTGTCTCCGAAGCAAAGGAGGCTGAGACACCTCCCGAGGCGGAGGCGGAGGCAGAGACGAAGCCGGCAGAAGAGGCAACACCGGGGCCCGCTCCTGAAGCTGCCGAACCTGCAGAGTCAAAGGAGAGCGCCGAAGCTACGGCTCAAGCTACGGCCTCGGAGCAAGCACCCACAGAGGAGACTTGTGCCCCTGAGGCCTCTGCTGAGGAGCCAGCGGCTGAAGCAGCTCCTGCAGTGGAGGAGGCCAAGCCAGCCGAAGATGCACCTGCACCTGCCGCTGACCCACCAGCTGAGGAAGCTGCACCAGCTGAGCCAGCTGCTGTTGAGGAACCAGCTCCAGATCCGCCGGCAGCAGAGGAGGCGCCTGATAAGCCTCCAGAAGAAGTCACCGAAGCCAAACAGGCCGAGGAGACGCCTGCCGATGACAATGCGGAGAAGGTGGAGGATGCACCGGCCAAGCCCGCCGCAGATCCAGAGCCGGTCGCCAAGCCCGAGGAAGGAACCTCCGAGGCAAAGGAGGAGCCAGCCCCTCATACTGCAGATGCGACGGAAGAAGCGGCCCCGGATAAGACCGACCCCGTCGAAGAGCCGGCCCCCGACACTGCCACAACCGAGGAAGAGGGCAAACCCGACCCTCCTGAAGAGGAAAAGCCGGCCGAGGCTGAGACGGCAGAGACGGCGGAGCCAGAGAAGGCTGCAGCTGAGCCAGAGTCAAAGGCTGACGACGCCGGTCCGGCTGCTCCAGCTGATACGCCGGAGGAACAGCCTGCTGCTGAAGAAGCCGAGCCAGCTGAGGAGTCCAAGCCTAACGAGGAGACGGCCGAGCCTGATGCCGACAAAGATAAAGAAGACGCCACAGCCCCGCCAAGTGAGCCCGCTGAGGAAGAGTCGGCTCCAGCCCCGGAAGACGCGCCCACAGAGGAAGGCACCTCGAAGCCTGAAGGTACCGAGACTACCACCGAGGCTGTGGCTGTCGCGGAAGAGGCCACCGAGACCACCACCGAGACGACGGAACCTCCAGAAGAGACTGAAGTCACAGCCGCCGCTGCCTCCGCAGTTGAGGAAGACAGCAAGGAATCCGCCCCCGACGACTCGGCTCCCGCACCAGCTGAACCTACCGAGGAGCCCAAGTCACCAACCTCGGAAAAGCACGTCCGTTTCGTAGAAGGCCATGAAGAAATCACCGAAGCTGCGACGGCCGGAGAAACCGCAACCCAACCCGAGCCTGAGGAGTCTGCCGCGCAAAATGAAGAGGCAGTTGAGGAGAAGCCAGCCCCGGAGGAGCCAGAAGCAGCCAGAGCAGACACAACTCCACCTGCAGAAGAGCCTGCCTCGACCGAAGAGGCGAGTCCTGCCGACGACGCTCAGGCCAAAGATGAGGCTGCCGAGGCTGCCACTGAGGAAGCAGCCGCAAAGCCTGAGGAGGCAGAGGCGAAGGCAGAAGAGGCTGCTGAGCCTGTCGAGGAAGCCAAACCTCAAGAGGATCCAGCTCCAGCCGAGGCTGATGCTCAGGAAGAGACAACTAAGCCCGACGATGCTGTTGTGGCAGAGGCATCTGAGAAATCTGAAGAGGCTGAGGCCGAAGCCAAGGCTGAAGAGACTGCCGAAGCTGAGAAAACTGAGCCCGCTGAAGAGACAAAGGCTGCCGAGACTCCGGCTGAGGCTCCGGCTGAGGCTGCCGCCTCCGAGCCCTCGGCCGAGGAACAGACTGCAGACAAACCCGCTGAAGTAGCTGAGGTTACGGGGCCGACCGAGCCCAAAGAGGACAACGCTGAGAAGCCCGCTGAGCCCGCTGAGCCGGAAGCCCCTGCCGACCCGGAGCCTGAGAAGCAGGAAGCAGTGGCGAGTGAACCTGAGCCAGCTGCCGATGCACCAGCGCCTACTGATGACACACCAAAGGACGATGACAACAAATCGGAAGAGGCAGCCAGCGCCGAGACTGCTGAGGTTAAGGCGACAGTCGAACCGGCTGAAGATGAATCGAAACCTGAGGAGGCCGCTGGGGAGTCAAAGCCTGAGGAGGCGGAAGCAGCCGAGACCAAAGCAAATGACGAAGCGCCTCCAATGGAAGACGACAAGGCAGCTGACGACAAGCCTGAGGTGGCAGCAGCGGCTAAAGCTGATGGAGCCGACGCACCCGCACCTGTAGAGGAGTCTGCGCCTGCCGTAGAACCTGCACCGGCCGTGGACAGCCCGTCCGCCGACGAAGCCAAGCCAGCTGACGACACCACTGCTGAAGAGAGCAAAGCAGACGAAAAGACACCGGCCGAAGAGTCGACACCTGCACCAGAACAACCTGCTGAGGAAGCGAAACCAGCTGACGATGCTCCGCCCGAGGCAGAAAAAGCCCCGGAATCGAGCGACGACACCGCCGAGGCTGGCCCGCCGGCCGAGGAGGCTCCGCCTGCCGAAGACAAGCCCAAAGAAGAAGCAGAAGAAACTGCGGCTGAGGAAGTCAAGGCAGTCGAGGACGGCAAGCCTGCCGAAGAGAGTAAGGCCGACGAACCCGCGCCAGCTGAAGAGCTTCCTGCCGCTGAAGAAGATAAACCAGCCGAGGCTGAGGTCGAAGAAAGTGAGTCCAAAGATGCACCGACTGAAGAGAGCCAACCCGAAGCGGAGAAGGCTGGAGATGAAGCACCACCAGCCCCCGATGCCGCTCAAGAAGATGGCCCCAAGGCAGAGACAGCCACTGAAGCAGCGCCGACGGAGAAACCTGCCACCGAGACTGCTGAAGCGCCGGCTGCCGAGAGTGCTGAGGCACCGGCTGCCGATGCTGTTGAGGAGCCGGTCACCGAGAATGCTGAGGAACCGGCTCCTGAGGCAACGGTCGAAGAATCTGCGAAGCCAGATGCAGTCGAAGAGGCGGTCGATGCTGCCCAAGAAGCGGCTGTGGTTGAGGATGTAAAAGAGGAGGGTGAGAAGCTCGAAGGCGCTGCTGAGCCGACCGAGACAGCGCCGCCGGCCGAAGAAGAGAAAGCGGCACCCGAGGAAACGTCAGTGGCGGCCGAAGAGGCACCCGCTGAAGAAGAGAAGGCGGCCGAGGAAGAGAAGCCTGTTGAGGAAGAGAAGCCCGCAGTTGAGGAGGCTGTGGCTGTGGCCGAGGAAACACCTGCTGAAGATGCTAACGATCCGGCTCCAGAAGCAGAAGAGACCAAAGAGGAGCCACCAGCTACCGACGATGCTCCAGCGGACGAACCACCCGCTGAAGCACCAGCTCCGGAAGAACCAGCAGCCGAAGAACCAGCTCCCACCGAAGCACCCGAAGAACCCACCAAGGAGGAGCCAGGTGCCGAGGAAGCAAAGGCAGAAGAGGCGACACCTGAGGAGCCGGCCGCTGAAGCTGAGCCTCCTGCTGCCGAAGCTGCGACCGAACCCGCACCTGCTGAGCCTGCGGCTGAGGAGGCACCTGTGGAAGAGCAACTCGACACCGTGGTGGCTGCTGTCGCAGCGGAAGATGCCGCCGCTGAACCTGAGAAGGTCGAAGAGCCAGCTGCCACAGACGATGCCGAGGAGCCTGTCGTCAATGAGCCTGCCGCCAAGGAGCCAGAGCCAGAAGCAGCCGCAGAAGAGCCAGCAACAGAAGAGCCAGCCGCAGAACCCGCCACCGAGGAACCTGCTCCAGCACCTGAGGAGCCGGCTGCCGAAGAGCCTGCCCCGGCAGAGCCCACTCCGGAGGCACCAGCCGAGGAAACACCGGCTCCGGAACCGACAGCCGAGGAGGCCCCGGCCGAAGAGCCAGCAGCGGCAGAGGCTGCTCCCGAGGAGCCCACCGCAGAAGCAGCCAAAGAACTTCCTACGGAGGAGACCAAGGCTGCAGAGGAAGACAAAGCCGCTCCGCCAGAGGAGGAGGAAGCCAAAGATACCATTGGACCGATCCCGGGTGAACCAAAGGCTGCCGAGAAGCGCAGTAAAGGTGAGGTACTTCCAGCGTTGCTTGAGAGTCCAGTAGTGGAGGAGGGAGGGGATACATTGGGTACATCACATCCTATGGAGGCGAGCCTGCCTGAAGATTCTCATTCGGCACTTGGGCATGCCGATATCGAGGCTACCGAGACAGAGTTGGAGAACCACGCCAACGCAGTCGTGCAGACCTCCACTGGCGATGACGATCAGACTGCCGAAGCACCGTCAGATGTCATACAGTCAGTATCTGACACTGGGGACACCCAGAAGCCCAGCAGTCAACTCGTCGAGGCGCCTTCAGGAGACCTGTGCGATCAAGATGACTACGTGCTGGTAGAGCGAGAGGCAGAACCCGAGGAACTACCATCACAGACTCGGGACTCGCCTGCTCCGGCTTTGGATGATTCCCCTGTCGAAGTTGAGCACGAAACTTTGCAAACTGTCGAATCAGTCGAACAAAGTGATGCCTCGCAACTTCATGATGAGGAAGCACCGCTGAGAGTCGACTACAAGGAGAGCGAATCTTCACAGAACACAAAGGCTACCGAAGCACTGTCAGCTGCCGAAGACCTGTCAGTCGACGATCAATCAACCAAAAGCATTGGAATTGACAAGGCTGTGGCTTCTGAAAACCTCCCAACCGGTCCGGATGCTCTAGTCGCTGAGGATTCCTCAGCTTCCCCACACGAGGCAGTTGAGCAAGACACTCCGACTGAGGTGGCTTCTTCAAACGTCCAAGAAGCATCGATTGAAGATATCGCTCCTATCACAAAGGATGCCATAGTCGACGAGGATGCTCAAGCGCCCGAAGAGAGCCCAGCTGTCCAGGAGACCCTCTCTGAGGAGGCTATTCCAACTGCTGTGGAGGTGGAAGGTCCAGCCCCTGAAGCTCTGCAAGCCCCCGTGGAACATTTGGTCGCTGAAGATACCACCGCATCTGAGGCTGCTCCAGCCGATACACCTATCCCAGCTTTTGAGGATACGTCGCTGGCCAAGGAGTCACCCATGGATGAAAAGAGCTCAGTCGACAAAAACTCAGACGACGGAGTGACCTCAGGCACCGAGCCAGTCTTGGTCGAGGAGGAAACGCCTGTCTCGCAGCACTTGCCCAATGACAAAGACGACGGCAACACAGTCTCTGAGATACAAGAATTACAGCACGGCTCAGAGATTGAGAACGCCCTCGAGTTGACTACTGCCAACGTCAAAGTGGCGGCAACTACAGAACAAGTGGCCCCAGAGATTCAGGCGGAAACAAGCTGTACAGCTATGCGGGAGCAAGACCCTGCGGTTGACAAACGCGCCATTGGGGATGTCACTGCCGAGCCGCCTGTGCTTAACATCCCGGATAAATCACCACTACGTCAATTGTCGGTCAACGCGCTCGCCCACCCGGCTGTAGATACCAGCCCAACCGATCCAGCACCTTCTCCTCCAGACACCCATCTCGAAGATCCCAGAGATGGGTCGGTGCAACAAGTCAATCCAGAGTTGGGGAGAGTTGGTGCCGAGGCTCACGATGTGACCAATGCACTGCCAGACGCCACCTCGAGGGAGCAGCAAGCTGCCGAAGTTCCGGCGCAGACTTCTATGAAAGAAAGGGCGCTCGCACAGCCAACAAATATGAGCCCTCTACAGACAACAACCCAAGAAGCCGTCCCTGAATCCTCTGTGGCGGTAGACGGGGCTGGTCTCCCTCGACAGATTTCACCTGTTGATGATGAACACCCGCAAACCTCTCCGACTGTTGAGCTTGTGCGACCACAACTCAGTAAGGAGCTGCTAAGGGCACCAACCCCGGCCGTCGTCATGCCCGACCTGGAAGACAAGGCTGCCAAACAGCTGGGCCGGGCCAAGAGCCTCAGGCGGCAGCGCAAGAAGTCTATTGCGCGTGCCGAAGAGCTGGTCGCTGCTGCGGTCGTCATCTACGCAGCTGCGGAGGCACTCAGCCCTGCAGCAAGCCCTCCTCTGGGAAGCACTCGCCTCCATAGTGATGTGTTGGAAGATGCCTTGCTTACACTGGATGTGGAGCCTCCGGCCGGGCCGGGGGCGGGGGCGACGGAGGGCCGCAGGGATCTGGGCGAGGAAGAGAGAGCACTTCGAAACTCGGTTGCTGACCTCTTCATAGACGACAAATCGCGTCGGAGCTCGCGTTCGGACGACCACAAGTCCTCTCGCAGCGGACACCGCTCGTCCTACCACTCCTCCCACCGGTCAAGCCGCGACCGAGAGGGCGGCAAAGACAGCAGCGCTCGGGACGCGGACAAGCATCGGCATCGGCACCACCATCACTCGCACAGGCACCGGGCAGATAGCGAGCACTCGGCTCGGTCAGGGTCTGAACATTCTGCCCCGCAAACCCCCAAACGGCAGGACAGCGGGTTCTCAGCTCACAGTACACGTGCCAGCGACTCACCCAAGAAGGTCCGGACTCCCGAGGAGCAAGAGGCGCACGACAGGCGCAAGGCCGAGCGGCGGGCTCGGGAGAAGGAGAAGGAATCGGAGCGCGAAAGGGAGCGGGAGCGGGACAGGACCAGGGAGCGAGAGCGAGAGCGAGACCGCGACCGGGAGCGTGACCCCAATCGGGACCGAGAACGCGAACATCGGCGCGAGCGAGACCGCGGGACGTCGACGCGCGACTCATCGACCAAGGAACCCGACACGCCGTCGAGCGACAAGCACCGGGAGCGGCGGGCGTCGAGGCGCCACAGCCACAGCCACGGCTCGCGGTCGGAGCGGCCGACGACGGCGACCAAGGACGCCTCGCCGGCGCCGAGCAAGAAGTTCTTCGACATGAAGAACGGGGAGAGCGTGCTGCAGGCCAACTTTGCACTACGAGACGGTAACACCCCTACCACTGCTGCTGCTGCAGCTGCGGCCCCAACAACGTCATCGGCGGCAGCGGCGACTAAAGACGCGCCCGTAGTAGCTGCCGCCGCCGCGCCAACAACAAGAGCCTCTTCTGACAAGCCTGAACCACTGAAGCGATCAAGCACCACCCGCTCACGATTTGGATCGAGCAGAAGGTCCGAGGACGCCGGCGGCGGGAGGGCCTCGAGGACGAGGCTGCACAAGGAGAAGGCGGGGAAGGAGGACGGGGAAGCCACGGCAGCTGGTGGGACGGAGGAGGACCGGAAGCGGGAGCGGAGGAGGAGCCGGAGCGCGCGCGAGGACGGAGCTGCGAGCGGCGGTGGTGCTACTCTGTCGTCGAGCAACGAGGCTGAGGAGCGGGAGCGGGCGGAGCGGCACCGGCGGGACCGCAAGGAGAAGCGGGAGCGGGAGAGGGCCAAGACCGGGAGCGGCGGCGGCGACCTCAAGGATGACAAGAAGGGGCTGCGGGCGGCGTTTAAGCGGTTCTTTACGTCGTGATGATGCTGCTTCTGCCATGATGGAAGGGGGTGAATGGGCTTTGATGACAGACTGAATGCTTTTGAGGGACATGTTCGCGATTATTGCTATTATGTTTTGTTTTCTTTTTGCTATCTTTTGCTTTTCTCTTCT
The DNA here is from genome assembly GCF_004353045.1 of Thyridium curvatum. Taxonomy (NCBI): domain Eukaryota; kingdom Fungi; phylum Ascomycota; class Sordariomycetes; order Thyridiales; family Thyridiaceae; genus Thyridium; species Thyridium curvatum. The sequence goes on along the minus strand of NW_022156809.1, from coordinate 226,997 downwards.
TTTATCGACTCTACCACGCAGATCTATTTTGTTTACGCACTTCCCTGGCTTGTTTTCCACGATTACTCATGTACGAATACATGTCATGTCCGTCATAGAAGTCAAGACTTTCTGGATTTTCTTTAACAAAGACATGAGGTGCATCGTTGGACGTGAAAGATGTCTTGACTCTTGTTGAATGAAGCTTGATGGTCCTCTAGCCAACATGCTCCATGGCTTTAGACTTAGGAATGCTGCCCCGACTTAGACGGCAATCGCTGAGGAGATACGGATACGTGAAAGCGTAAAGACTCGCAAAGACTCGAGCAAGACACGAGCTAAAGGACCAAGACGCTAAGGAAGAGACCGACGCCAGAGGGTAGCTCGCAAGGGTCCACGAGCCCACTCTCAATGTAATGTTTCCCCCTTCCCGCTGTCATCGCGAGAATCCAGGGTGGGTTTTCTGTTATTGGCCGAGCCCATGACGTAGTCCCTGCACCCCCGCAAAACTTGGTTGCGTGAGCCTGCGAGGGCGTGAGAGTTGGGCGTGAGAGTGGGTTGGTGTCCACGCGCCAGCGCCAGAGAGTGTGAGTGGGCGACTAAGGTACGAGCAGGACCCTTCAACTTGCAAAAACATGGTGCAGGGACACACACTGAGAGAGCATGTGATGGGCAACAGCTCTGTCCATTACCCGCGATTGGCAGAAGCCCAACTGTTGACCGCAAAGGCTGGCTGGCCCCCTTTGATCTCGTTCGGGTGTTTCGTTTTTCTATATTCAGCAAATCTGCCCGGCTCAGCCCTGATTGTCGCTTGATTGCGATCCTTTATGCGACACACCGACGCGGCGTCTGCGCCTCACGGCCAGGGGTACCAGCAATGCATTACAAGTACTTGCGTACCTCATAAGAAACGGAGGGGTGAACAGAAAGGATCGTACCTGATCACCCGGCAGAGGATTGTGCGTGGTTCAAGCTTTGTTCAGCACAGGGATCCAGCCCGGCCAGGCCAGGCCCGTCCAAACCAAAGCAAGCCAAGCCAGCCAACCAGGTCAGGAGTTAGGCACCGAGCAAAAAAAAAAAAAAGGGCTGATGACCAGTTTTACCAGTTTCCGGTTGGACATTTGCTTGGTCCAGTCATTTCCACCTGAAACAGGGAGGGCCGTTTGATTCTTGCTCCTTCATTGCTGCACTTTAGACGGTACAAGCCTGATAGCAAAGTCCGGCAGTGCTGGAGCTGCATTCTCCGTGCCCGCCTGACCGCTCGATATGGCTTAGGAGGAGGGGCCGGGCGGTGACGGCGATGCGCCTGTTTCTTTGCAGTAGGCCCAGGTATTATCTGTCAAAGGTGCAGGCTGGGTAGATTGAGGTAGCATTGGACTATCGTCATTCCATGTGTGTCGATATAAGCAAGCAGATAGTGGGAAAAAGCACCGGGCCCGAGAGAGGACCAAGATCCCCTCACCACGTCTGCGCCGCCGCAAGCCAACTCCAACTTAACCATGGGCCGGCGCAAGGAAATGGAAGCAGGTGACCTCGGGTGCTGCAGGTCGAGATGATGATTGAGTTTCGTTGTTTGGGGGGACAGGGTCCGTCGTGGAACACTAACTATACGGAGTAACTACCTTAGCTACGAAGTAACTACCTTAGCTACGAATGAGCCACTTATCCAATCTCCAGGGGTTTTCACTCTCTGGGCTGCTCAGCTACTGGGAGGGGGGTTAGGTAGCTGGAATGGGGGGCGTGACGAGCCTAGAGCGTTGAAACGGACGTGCCTGTGGGCGGATTTCCCCTCTTTTTTGGCTCTGGAAACACGCCCGCAGAAACCGTCGTCATAACCCTGTAGATCACGATTAGCCCCGGCGCCTCTCAGTCGCTGGTCTCTCCACCTCCGCCGGCTGTCTCTCTGTCATGCCCTCTCTCTCTCTCCTTCGCTCTCGCGTGCGTGCGTTGCGTGTCCCACGTCTGCCCATCCAATCCTGCTCTGCTGCTCAGCCGTCCACTGGCCTCTCTCTACTACTTGTACTTCTGCTTCTTTTCCTGTGCCAACTTCCCACACACACACACACACACACACACACACACCTCACACACCCGACTCTCTCTCTCTCCATTTTCCTTGCAGACACATCCAAGACGAGAACCGTTGGGCGATCACATACCTAACCTAATACCTACCGACTCCCCAAAAACGGCTATTCCTCCCCCCTCTTCCCAGGCTAGATCTGTCACATTCCTGACATCCCCCCCATACTGCCGGTTTCCACGAGCACTCCCGGCCTTTTGTCCACTTTCCGTCCTTGCAGGCGCATACCGATCCCTTTGGAACGAGAAACGAAGCGAGCATCTGTCCCTCACTTGCATCCGAGACACGGCCATCACAAGACTATTGTCCAGCAACTAGTACCTAAGACCAGGCGCGCGCCCAGAGCCAAACTGCCTAGCTACCTACACCTGCTCCGTTGCTGCTGGTAACTCACTCGCCCAACACGCCATTACCGAGACTTGCGCACCTCAACCTCCCAACCGCACAAACGACAAACCTTGCTTGTTGTCCTTGTTCCAAGAGCCGGTCTTGACGCATCGTCCTCTCCACCATTTTGACCCGAGTTCTATCAACCTCCGTTCCTCAAAAGATCCGAGCCCAACGTCTGTTTGGTTGCACCACCGCCCTGATCACAAAGGTAAGGATTCTACTTCCATTTGGAGCTCCGATCCAATCGAGATATTTCCATGTGTTTGTCGTGCAATACACTTGCAAAAGAGCGACTTCCCATCTCTTCCGGAAGACTACCCAGCAATCCCGCGTGCCATCCGCATCACACGCCGACTTGGACACGATATTCTACGCATGTCGTTACAAGCAGTATAATCTACGAATGGAAAGATGACCTGTCAGCTGACTTGAGTACTCTGCCAGGCGTACGCGAACCCACCAAGTCAAAGCCGTGACTTGGTCGGTTTCCACTGCAGCACACTCTCCCGGACAAGCCCAACCCGGTCCTCCCACAAACGCATCCCCGATGAGTCTGGCCGGCTCCGTACCGCTGCAGAGCGGCCAGGCCGTCCAGCCGAACCCCATGCCTTCCCTGGGCGCCCCGTTCAACCCTGTACCCTCGGATGACTCGACACCGCGCGCTGGTAGCGATGTAGGGCAAGACGCAGACGACGTAGGCGAGGTGGGAGAGAAGAAACAGAAGAAGCGAGGCCTGTTTGGGTTTGGGAAGAAGAAGGCCACCAATGATGACTCGTCGGCCAAGGCCTTGAACAAGGACAAGCCCGATCTGCCTCCGCCCGAGCCTTCAGAGAAGGAGCGGCCTACCCGCCGAACCACGGCATCCCCGATCCAGACCGAGCATACCTACATGACGCCCGCTTCGCCCACCCGTGGTGCTATGGCTTCGTCTCCCCGTCTCGCCTCCCCCGCTGGATCCCAGATTTTCGAGCGCGACGTCCAAGAGAGCGCCGTGTTGATGCCCAACTCACCGGCCATCCCGTCGCATATTTCGACCGAGAACCATATCCCCCCGGTCCTCGATGCCTCTTCCGAGGCCATCACTGACAACCACCTTGATCCGGACAGCGTCGAGATCATCACCCACACAGCCCACCAACCTGCCGCCGTCACCGTCTCCGAGGCCTTGACCCATGATAGCAGCAGCAATGTCGGTGCTGCCTCGTGGACAGACGAGCTGGCTGCTTTCTCCGCCGACAAGGAGGACAGCGCCTCCAACTACGGCTCCTTCGACACCAACGATGTTCGCCGCCTGAGCTTCATCTCCTTTGCCGATGTCGTACAGGCCGAGCAGGTCTCGTCACACACCGGCGCCTCTGCGTCGCGTGACTCGATGCACCTCGCAGGCCTGACCAGCCTCGCGTCAGCCGGGGCCAATCGGTCGCCGAGCCCCATCCGCTCTCCCGTCTCGTCGCAGGGCGGCCCGGGCACGTCGCCGCCGACGAGCAAGTCGGGCTCGATCAAGGGACTCGAGATGTCCCCGGTCAGGAAACCTCTGGGTAGCCCTACGGCCTCCGCGACCACACCGCACATGACTGCAGGCGGTGAGATTAGCATCGAGACCATGTCTCAGGCCTTGAGGCGTACGGGAAGCCGGGACCTGAGCGCCGTCAGGAGCCTGCCCACGAGCCCGATTGAGGGGCCTTCGTCCCGGTAAGACTTGCGACCACGGGCCGTTGCAAGGTAATCCCGGATCTATTCTGGATGATGTGTGGCCGAGCGGAGGATATTGGAGTATTGAAATTTCTCTTTTCTCGGTCCAGGCACCTGCCCTCTCAGCATGACTGGAGGCAATAAAGGAGGAAATAGTATGTTTGAGTGGTCTTCTCCAGAGGTACCACGTTTTTTTTTCCCCGCTTGGCGTACACACTTCTGTTATTCTCAGCTCCCGCGTCAGTATATCCTGGTGTTCGCGCCAGATGGTGGTTGCTGGCTCTATACGACACTGGGTGGCGGTTCAGTTCTCTCTATTTTCCTTCCAAGTTGCTTGGATCTCCGGGGCGAGGCTGTCAAATAGCTCCTCCAGACCAAGACAAATACCTAACTTTTTTTGAAGAAGCAAGCGGGCGTGCTATGGGAGTCCAAGGTGGGAGGCAAGGGCAAAGTGCCCATGCTCTGGGGTAAATCCAAGCCAGATATATATTACAGCTGTTTTTCTCTTTCAAACGCTCACTTACCTGCTCTTGCATGTGAATTTCTGAGATGGCCACGGCTCGAGGGCACGAAGGTCGAGTTTGTTGACTCACGGACTGATCATGCAGATGAATCGGGCTCGCCGAGCAGTCTATGTCAAAGCGTAGGAGTATGCCCATGTTCCCACGATGGCCAGAGGTGCGAGGCCGGCATTTCAGCTTTCAACGCGGCACATGTGAAGAGCGCCCTCCGAAGACAGGCGATGGACTCTTTAATATCGACCAATGGCCAGAGGCGGCCGGGGAGTCAGGGAGGCAGCATCGGCCACTGGAGTGGCCGATAATAGGCCAGCGGCCACCGGATCGGGGAGTTGGCCGTGCGCACTGGGCCAAGATATCGGCATAAAACCGGTCGGGGTCCCACTTGGCCACGTCAAGGCTCCGAAGTCAGGCGCCGGCCTGGCCAATCACATCGAGGTCTTTCTCAATTGGCAGCGACAAAGGCTCCAAAGCGCTCCAAAGGGTTGCAACTAACTCGAGAAGACGACCACTTTGGGCCTTAGAGCCAGCATTCAAGACTCCACTCGGCCTGAGCGTCGAGTCTCCCATTCCCTGGACACGAAGCGGTTTGTTCCTTTCTCTTTCATCACACTGCAGGATCACGGATAGAAAAGTGCTGAAATTTTCCAATTCGCCTCCCGGCATTAAGACGGGTGGAGGAGAAGGCAGGGAGGAGGGAAGGGATGTGCGTTCAAGCTTTTTTCCAGACTTGCACAAACTTGGCAACTCGGTACGCAGGACCGAGAAAAGCTGTTTCCCCTTTCCCTTTCCCCTCCCTCCGATCTTCCACTAAGAGCCTAGAGCAGGAACAACAACGGGCGTTCGATGGGGCCGCGATACCCACCTGGCCCCGATGCTCGGCGCACCAAGTTTCCTGGGGGCGGGGCCGACTAATGACTCTCCTTCTCTCTTCGAGGGTATGGTCCTCTTCGAGATAAGATGAGGCGAGTGTCCTCCTTTCCCACATTTCCTCTCCTAGTCTGGTTTCTGTCTGTTCATCGAGGTCTTGTGCTTCTGTGTCTCTCTCACTCTTCTCTCATGATATGAGGCCTTTCCTACTGTTGTCCATGCTACACTCTGGATGAAACAACATATTATACCTTGTAAAGCAACTAGAACCACCTTGTCTCTTTACTGGGTCTTAAATGCTCCCTCATCGGCCTCAGCTGGGACAAGAAGTAGCCAGCCATACCATGACCTTGCTTCTTCACTGTCCGTTATAAACTATTGTTACCCTCCCACATAAATACAAACTCTTTTTTTTTTCTATAACCGAACGCCGATGAACGGGAGTGATGAAAAACCTTCAGCGACCACGGGCTCGGGCCCGGGGTCGAGCATCGACGCCGCGGTCGTCAAGCCACACCGGCCCGACGACGTAGAGCTCGGCCCGACCCTGACGACCTCCTCGCGCACCCACACCCCGTCTAAATCGGACTCGGAGGAGGACGGTGACTCGACCAGCTCGCTCCACGACGACGACGACGTCGACGAAGACAACGACGAGGCCCTCTCGCGGCTCTCGACCCACAACTCCCTCGGCCCGGACATGGCGGCGCCCATCGAGCCGCAGAGCTCCGTCGTCGAGATCCCGGACGACTTCTACGACCGGCTGCCCCCCTCGCGCAAGGCCGTCATCGTGGCCGTGTGCGCCTACGTCGCCTTCCTGTCGCCCATGACCAGCACGACGGTGCTGTCGGCCGTGCCCGAGGTCGCCGCCGAGTACCGCACCACGGGCGCCGTCATCAACGTCTCCAACGCGCTGTACATGCTCTGCATGGGCCTCTCGCCCGTCTTCTGGGGCCCGCTGGCGCAGGTGTACGGCCGCCGGGCCGCCATGCTGTCGGCCACGGTCGCCTTCTTCCTGAGCAACCTGGCCTCGGCGCTGGCGCCCAACCTCGCGGCCTTTTTCATCTTCCGGATGTGCACGGCCTACCAGGGCACGGCGCTGATCCTCGTGGGCGCCGCGGTCATCGGCGACATCTACCGCCCCACGGAGCGCGGCACCGCCCTCGGCTGGTACCTCTCGGGCGGGCTCACGGGGCCGGCCTTCGGCCCCGTCATCGGCGGCATCATCGTCACCTACACCTCGTGGCGCGTCATCTTCTGGCTGCAGACGGGCCTCTCGGGCGCGGCCGCCGCGGCCGTCTTCTTCCTGCTGCCCGAGACCATCTTCCACCGCAAGGCCGACGACCTCGCGGGCCTGCCGCTGCGGAGAAAGCTCCGCGTCCTGCGGTCCATGATGAACCCCTGGCGCGTCGTGCGGCTCTTCCGCTACCCGAACCTGAACCTCGTCGGCGTCGCCTCGTCCTCGCTCCTCTGGAACATGTTCTCGGTGCTCACGCCGATCCGGTACGTGCTCAACCCGCGCTTCGGCCTCTCCACCCCCTTGCAGGGCGGGCTGTTCTACCTCGCGCCCGGGTGCGGGTACCTCGTCGGCACGCTCGGCGGCGGGCGGTACGCGGACTACATGGCCAAGAAGTGGATCCGGCGGCGCGGCGGCACCCGGGTCCCCGAGGACCGCCTGCGGTCGGCGCTGCCCTTCATGGGCGGCGTCATCCCCGCCACGCTGCTCGTCTACGGCTGGGCCGTCGAGAAGGACGCCGGCGGCGTCCCGCTCGTGGTCGTCGCGCTCTTCGCCCAGGGCGTCGCGCAGCTGCACGCCTTCCCGAGCCTCAACACGTACTGCCTCGACGTCGTGCCCGGGCGCGGCGCCGAGGTCATCTCGGGCAACTACCTGATCCGGTACATGTTCGCCGCGGCCGGCTCGGCGGCCGTGCTGCCCGCCGTCGAGGCCGTCGGGGTGGGCTGGTTCAGCACCATCAGCGCGGCCTTCGTGTTTGGCAGCGCCGGCGCCGTGTGGGCGACCGTGCTGTGGGGCAAAGGGTGGAGGGACCGGGTCGACGGGGAGAGGAGGGCGGCGAAGGAGGCGCGGAGGGCGCGGAGGAGGAGGAGGGAGGGGTGCGGGGATCAAGACGCTGCCGGGACGGGTCCCGAGGGAGAAGGGGAGCATGTGCGAGCCGGTGGTGCTGCTTGTGAACGGCACGTCGAGCAAGAGGAGGCGGGTGTGGTGGTCTTGGAGGGCGGGCACGACCACTCCAAGAAGAGCGAAAAGGCCATTGCCAAGGATCGCGACGTGGAGAAAGCGATGGTGGACAAGGATGCAAAATAATGTACGTCAGACGAGGGAACACGACATACACGATAGAAGGTACTGAGGCTAGATTTTTTGGAGGCAAGGGGTAAATAGGGTTAATCACGGAGTTGGGATACGGTGGCCATATGGCAGTAATTGGTCATGGAATAGATTGAGAAACAAGAATATTGATACCCAGGTTAATAAAATAGACAGGAGGTTTCCCAGGTTGTCATAATAATTTGCCATTCGGGTCTAGACATTCAAGTTGGGGAATCAGTCTTAGTGTTCAGCTAAGAGTTGTGACATTTGGGAAGATGAAATCAGGCTCGAATATTGGGGCGTGTTGTCATCAATTCCCAGGCCAGGGCATTCAATCAAGATGGGAGACCAAGTAGTTGGAAAAAAGGCAAAGAATGCAAGCAGTATATTCAAACGGATCAAAAAACCGAACAAAGACCTGACTTATCTCATCAATGTCAACCCGTGTGGCACGGCCCGACCCGGACACATTTCTGCCACCCCCATGCACCGCCATATCGTGTTTTTGCAACGAGTGCACCTGAATTTTCCCCGGACCTTCATATTTCCAATGAACCTTACAGAAATCCCCAAGGATCCATCCCTGCAGATGACCCTCTTCAAAGAATTACACCTTCCAGAAACGAGAGACATCAAGACACACATATAGCAAAAAAAAGTGACAATCGAGAACTCCTCCCCCAGAAAAGCAGGTCGCGGATCGGACTGAAAGTCCAGTCCGTGAATGACCGGGCAAAACACAAAAAAGCAAAGTGCCAATCTAAACACAGACAGTCCAGGCTCGATGGCGTGGCCCACGAGCAGGACGAATGAAAGGAGGTATCAGGCGGAGAGAGGAGCCAAGGCCACAACGCCAAACGCCCGTTACGCCGTTAATCATATCCCCTTATGAAACGGAAAGAGATCCAGAGGGCTGGCCGGAAAGAAAATCCAGCCAACTCTAGGCTTTCATGTTGACGCATGCTGTCGCCGCGTGAAATGGGTTCCAGTGTGCGCGGTGCTCAAAGTGCAGAGACGACACCGCAGCCAGGATAGGAGCAAACTCCTCCTTTCCCGAACTTGGGGTGAGAATTGACAGGGTTCTGCATCAATGATGGCATGCGCATCTACTTCTTGAGGACGGCATCGTAGACGCTCACCAGGCCGGTGACAAAGGTGCCGACGATGACGCCCCTCCAGCCGCCGTAGATGGCCGAGTTGATGCGAGCGACAGAGTCCTGGTCAACGAGGCCCCAGAAGCTGACGCCCTGCTCGTAGATGGCGTAGGTCAGAATGGCCTTGGCAATGCTGAAGACCAGAGGGTCGACAGCGTACTCGAGCTGGTGGGCCTTGCGGCCACGGCCAGTGTGGCTGGCGGCAGACAGGTTGAAGAAGTAGCCAAAGATGGCCGGGACGATGGTGCTGGAGAAGGCCCAGAGGAGGACGGGGGACCAGAACGACGAGGTGAGCAGCAGGAACATATCCGGGATGTGCACGGGGTAGTCAGAGGTGCGCAGGAAGGGGATGGCCGGGATGGTGAAGGCGTAGCGGTCGGCGAGGACCTCTGGGCGCAGGCGGAACAGCTCAAAGGCCGAGATGACGAAGAGGATGGCGTGGACGGTGGACAGCGACTCCCGGGTGATCTGGGTGACCTCGGGGATGCCCGAGTCGTGGTAGATGGAGGTGACGCGCTCCCTCACGGCCAGAGTGCTGCGGTCGACGGCATGGGCGACGTCGGCAGGCGAGGCGGGAAGGGGAATGCGGCTGGCGAGGGACAGGGCACGGCCGGGAGTGCGGGCGAGGGCCGTGGACATGCCGGTGGGCTCGTCCTCGCTGCTGGAAACGCGTCATGTTAGCCGATCTCGAGACTGCAGGTCCTGGTGTTTACTTTGCACGCCTGTCGCAAAAACGCGCGCAAAAAGGGGCGCAGATACTCGACTTACTCGGCAGGAACCTCCTCCTGGGCCTTGGTCTGTCTCCTTTTGGCGACCTTGAGCTCGGGGGCCTCCTTCTTGACGGGAGAGCCTATCGCGCGAGCACGGCTGTTGTAGTAGGGCGCGAGGGTCGAGTCCGACTGGTAGCGCGCCGAGTTCTCGGACAGGAAATCGTCGAGAGCCTGTTCGAGCTCGGCCTTCTTTTGGGTGGCATAGCTGTTCAGAGGTTTGGGCGCGTTAGCGACAGTTCTTTCAATTGCTGTTTGTGAGTGCAGAGTATCGCGCTGGTGGTGCTATAGGGCGCGCGCCGCCTCGGGATGCTGGTCGAGCTATGACGCGCTTGGACCAGGGCCATTGTGACGCCTTTCCACCACCGATAAAAGCAGCGACACGATGTTTGCCTTGGGAATATGGTGCGACTGGTATTTCTACAGCTTGCGCCGGGGAAAACAAGATCGCGAAGAGGGGTTTTGGTGGGTGAAACGTACTCCTTGAGACCGAGCCTCTGGGCCAGGTCACTAAGATCCGACTTGCGCTGTCGCGTCAACCAACTGTTTGCGCCAGACATGATAACGGTTGTTGATGGTTTCCGAGATGCACAGACTCAAAAGCGCAAGGCAATGCTGAGGTTTTTGTATAATCCAAAAAAGACACGTGGGGTCTTAATGGACAAAAAGGAAGCTTTTTTTTTTTATGCCGGGATGGTGATGCTTGTGCACAAGGTTTGGGTGTGTTGTGGTTCAGGTCAGGAAGGTATTGGGATTGGGGCGAGGGGAGGGGGGGTGCGGGAAAGGGCGATGGCTTGTTGTTTATTATGGATTGTTTTCCTTTGCTTGGGGGGAGGGGGGTGAGCGTGAGTGAGCTGGGCGGGCGGTGGTGGTGGCCTTGTTGTGGGTGGTCGGGAAAGAAGAGAGAGAGAGAGAAGAGGGACTCAAGGACAAGAGGACTGGACTGGAACAAGTGAAAATGGGCAGAGGGCGGGTCCTCTGTCCCGATTCAGCGCTCTCTTTTTAGTGAAAGCAGCGCAATCCGACGCTGCAAAAAAAGAGGTGGCTGGGGAATGGCCCCAGCACCGCCAGCACCACGCTCCCCCTCCCCCCAATACGGACAACAGCCTACAAGTAAGTACAAGCACAGGGCTGCCAGGGCCGATCCAGCGCGTTTTGCGACCACAATGTCGCAGTGGAAACTGTTAGTGGGGCACTTCCCGCGTCCTGCTGAATCATGCAATACCATTGGCCACACCCGCAAATTGCACCCCCTTTTAGCGGCATTTGCGCCGGAGCGAACGATGCGTTGGCATGTCGACCACTAACAGCCCAGAGTGTAAATTCTCGGAGCAGGGCATGACGGTCACCTGCCGCAACGGCCAAAAAGCTTACTTTTCTCGATCGAGAGGGAAATTTGCTGAAGAATGCTGCGAGTCAGCATGCCACTTTGGGATTAGGACGGCAGGCGAAATGGAAATGTGCCTGTGTCATTTCCCGTGAATTCCCTGGCTGGCGACCTGGTCGAGATGCGAACGTGCCGGCAGGTTGGTGATGCTAGAGGAGTCGGGCCTCACTCAGCTCAGTGTGGGTTCGTTCGAGTGAGAGACCGAGTACAATGTCGAATGGCGGTGTCGACAGTAGTTAGGTAGAACAGCTGGGGCACACAAGAACACTTCAGAGTAATCGCAGATGAGTAAACTACTGCTTCATGAGAATTCCCATAGATATACACCAACAGTGATAACCCAAAGCCTTCCCTGAGCGCCAAATAAAACCACCCATGTAAACAAACCCTCTTTTCACGCATCCACAAAGTTGACAAACCTCTCCTCGCCCCTCTTGACGAGCCTCACGGGCACGTACGCGCTGCCGTGCAGCTTGAGCGTCAGCAGCGTCGTCGCGCCCCGCAGCGTCTCCCGGCACCGCGCCTGCGCCCGCTGGTACAGCGCCGCCCTCTCCGGCCGCCCCATGGCCGCGACCTGCCCGTCGCCGACCCCGATCCCCTCGCCGTCGACGGCCAGCTCCAGGCTGTGCCGCTGGAAGACCACCGCCAGCGCCGCGATGATCTCGACCTGCGCGATCCGCCGCCCCAGGCAGCTGCGCGCCCCCTCCGAGAAGGGGATGAAGCTGCCCCGGTACGGGTGGAACAGCTGCGCGCTCGTGTCCGGGCCCTTGAACCCGCCGTAGTCCTCCGTGTCCTCGTCCGCCATCGCGTCGGCGGCGGCAGCGCCAGCGGCTCCTCCCGCCTTGTCTTCGGTGCGGAACCACCGCTCCGGCAGGTAGTCGTCCAGGTCCGTGGGCGCGCCCGTCAGCCTGCTCGGGCGGCTCGGCCAGAAGCGCGGGTTGCGCTGCACGGCCACGGCGCTGAGGATGACGGTCATGTCCGCCGGCAGCGCCAGCTTGTCGCCCGTGCTGGCCGTCACCACGGGGTTTCCCGCGCGCGACACGATCTTGGGCACGCCCACCACGGGCGGCATCGTGCGCAGCGTCTCGTTCATCGTCGCGCCGAGCATGCTGGCCAGCATGGCGTTGACGTTCTGCTCGTACCCCCACGTCGACGGGTCCGAGTCGCCAAAGAGCCGGTCGATGTCGGCCTGCAGCTGCCGCTGCGCCGCCGGATTGGTCGCCAGCTCCAGCAGGGTGAAGTGCAGCACGTTGGCCGTCGTCTCGTGGCCCGCCACCGTGATGATGAAGGCGTTGCCGATGATGTCGTCGTCGTCAAAGTCGGGCTCCTTGCCCGTCTTGTCGCCGTACTTGGTCCGCACCAGCTGGCCCATGATGTCCATGCCGCCCTCCCCGCGGTCGCCCCGCCGCACGTCCTCGATCTTGTCGGCGAGGAACTCCTTCATGTACTGCCTGTAGTTCATGTCCGCCTCTGCTGCCTCCTTGACTGCCTTGAACGGGAGGATGCCTGTAGCCGCCAATCTTGATGAGTACCTGAATCATGATAGACGGCCATCTCGCAGTGTAGTGTAAAACTTACCCAGGAGCTTCTTCGGGGTCAGCAAGAGCACGACGATCCGCTCCAGGACCGTGGCCAGCGACTCGGCAAACGTCATCGAGTGCCCCGCCGGCGGCGTCAGAGAGCCGTACTTCTTGAGCCGCGGGTCCATGTCGGCGGGCAGGCTCTGCCCGGGCCACAGGAAGCGCAGGCCAAAGCCCACGTAGCCGATGATGTTGAGCGCCAGCGTCATGGTGTCGTGCTCGATCGACGTGATGGTCGTGCCGCCGCCCTGGCGCAGCCACTTGTCCACCATGCCCTGCGACTGGTGGATGGCCTCGGCGAACGTGTGCGCCGCGTTGCGCTCGTTGAACGACGCGCTCGTGACCTTGCGGTGCATGCGCCACAGCTGGCCCTCGGTCGTGAGCACGTTCTTGCCGAACAGCGCCAGCAGCTCGTACGTCGACGTCAGCTTGGGGAAGTCCTCGCGCCGCGCCGCCACCTGCCGGATCACGTCGGCGTCCTGGGTGAACATGATCATGCGGCCCGGCGAGACGACGATGAAGCTCTCGCCCAGCCGCCGGTACGGCTCGTTGAGCTCCCGGAAGGACCATTCCGGCTCCAAGATGCTGTAGGAAATGGGGGGGATTAGTTCAAAAAAAGAGCTCGGTTCCGGAGGCGTGGATGACAGCTGCACCCCAGAGGCGCAGGCCGGGCAGGGATGCGGAAGCCTCCGCAGAATGTGTGCACATACAGCTCCCAGTTCTTAACCCAATGCTCAGGGCACATCTTGATGATAGGCATCCACATACGCCATGTCATTTGCCATACCCGATTGAAGGGCGCAATGGCTGTGCATATGCGAGTCAGCGACGGCGCGGCAGACAGTGTATGTACCCCAGGTCTCTCTCGACTTACGGACGACAATATAGGGAACGCCGGATTGACGAGCCTTGGCAATATTCGTGCGCAAGCCGTTGATGACTTGGAACACCGCGTAGACAACCAGGACCACGCCCAGCAGGACGAATGAGGAGATCATATTCGCTGGTGATGGCAGCGAGCCAGGCAATGAACCCTTTCGCCGGAGCTGAGTAGTGTAGAACTGTTTCTGAATATTATATATCTCCTCCTAGTAATAAGAAGACTGATAATGCTGAACGATGTCAGTTCAAGCTCTTTGCCGCAAGCCAGATCCAGGACGAAAGTTCAAGGTCTCGAGTGCGCGGATGATGTGTCTCTTTATGTCCTTGTTTCATAAAGCGAAACGCTTTGACAGTCGAGTAGATTCCGGGACCAGTGACAGATGTCAACAATGTCCTGATCTTTCAAGCCACCGAGAAAAAAACGAAAAATGCCACGAGACAGCTCAATAAAAAAATGGCACGCAAGGAACAAAACGAATGGGAACAATCAAATAAGTCTTCAATTATTGGCTTTTTCGGACCAGGAGGGATGAAACTATCCGTCCCTACCCCACGTATTCTGACGGTTGCTTCCAGGTAACCAACTAGCGAAAGAAGCGAAAGCAACGGCTGCTCATTGACAGAAAGCATGGATCTAGGCCAAGTGGTCCAGGGCTGGTATGCAGGGTTTGAGAGGCCGGGCATCGATCTTTTGTTTCGGATGGCTTGGTTCCCGTGCACTAGGCCGGTGCAGCTCTGTCCGGATCAAGGTCGTCTCTTCTGATATCTGCTCCTAGCGCCCGGAAATGCATCGGGTAGGACTGCACAAAAAGCCACATCTGAACGGCTTGTGGGGACGGGCGACCGTATCTCGGATCTAGATGCGGTGTGCTTGATATTGGAAAGTTGATTATTGGCTGCCGGATTCTCGCTCGATCCCCTCGATGAGCAGCCAGGTCAGCAGTTCAGCTCATATCCTATCATAAAAGATGCAAATGCACAGACGGTGATGGAGCCACTCGATTGAGGGTGAAAACTTACCAACACGAGGGAAGCACAGGTTGGGCACCTTTTGCTCAGTAAAGTATTTGGAGGCGCATGCAAGGCGACACTTGGAAGTGTGGTGGTGGAGATGCTAACTACCTAGGTAAAAAACTCCGTTGTGACATGCACTACTGCTGTATGGGGAAACCTCAAATCAAAATCGACGACCTACCTTCGTACTTGCAGACCACCCATCCCCAACACACGGCAGTCACATGTGCCGCTGCAGCAGCATCCACACCCACAACGACTGGCACACCATTCCGGATCGAGATTTTATCACGGATCCAATCGTCCTTTCACAATGTCTGGCATGATTGATGCCAAGCTCTTTGAGCAGCTCAAGGCCAAGATCGACGAGGACATCCAGGTCCGTGACGACCTCAGCCAGGTCGTCCAGAAGCTTGAGCGGGATGTTTCCTATGCCCAGGGCATCCTCTCACGAGTCCACTCTACTCCCCGAAGCTCATGTGAGTGTTTCCTTGTCGAAGAGTCTTGGTTTTTTTTTTTTAGAATACAATACTCATGCTGCACCCTCGCCAGATGCATCGTTCCTTCCCCAGGTCGAGGCTGCCATCAGGGAGGAGATTCAGACTGTAGGCAGCCTGGCCGAGCTCGCATCCAAGCACCCTTACTACAAGTAAGTTCGACTCGAGTGATTTGTACATCTCAACATAATCTCGAGCTGGACTTTGAGCTAATGATCCATGCTATATAGATACAACAGCCGTTGGACGAGAAGTCTCCAGGATGCCATTGTCACCGTGGTCATCTGTGGCTGGCTTGGCGGCATGAGCTCAGAGTCGAGACCCGGCGAGCTGGGCCGGCTTCTCACCATCGAGGAGGTCGGCGAGATCTTCCAACGTAGGACAAGAATCATCCACATGACCTTCGTCTACATGGCTGACCCTGCAATCCAGAGCCGGTCAATCTGAAAGACCGCGATGCCTTTCACATCACCATTGAGGAGTACCTCTCAGCCCTGACCAGCGTCACGGACGAACTGAGCCGCCTGGCTGTCAACTCGGTCACCCTAGGTGACAACGAGCTGGCCGTCAAGATCAGCTCCTTGATCAAGGATCTGCACGCCGGCTTTCAGCTGCTCAACCTCAAGAACGACTTCTTGAGGAAGAAGGTCGACGGTGTCAAATATTCCGTCAAGAAGGTGGAGGATGTGGTCTACGATCTGTCTCTGAGGAATCTGATCCCGAAATAGACAAGAGAGGTCTAATTATATCGCATCGAGTGTGTAGGCTCAGGAAGGGTGTGCCGGACAGGGCGAATTCATTTTGCTTCAAGGTATCGGCATCAATCATAGGTCATGGGAGTTTAAAAAATTGCATCGGATTTGACGTCCTGCTTGAGATGGACGCATGAGGCTAATTCAGGGCTCACTTGATGATTAAAATAAAGTAATCGGAGGTTCCTTATCTCTGCGATTCACCACAATGCGCAAGATAGTGATAGCTGAAACCAAGTCTTGCAATGGTGCGAGAGTTTCTAATGAAGCTCCAACAAAAGGATCATGTAACAACTCTCTTAGGTGGGGACGTGGATCCAGCTTCGGGGAGCCTCAGGGCTTTCATCGCTGGCGTTCCAGCTTTATCGCTCACTATCAGCACCTGATCCCCCGGCAAACTTGGGTCACTGTGGGGCGCTCCTGAGCTTGAATCCGACGTCCCACCCACCCAAACGTTGCATGTGGCTTCTCAAAACGAGCGCATCCTCGACCAAAACCTCACACCCGCCGGGGAGCCAGCAGGGTCCCTTTCCACTCCTTTCTTGCAACAATCTCGAGATGCCGCTGATAGACCCCGTCACCATGTCCTCCTCCTCGCCCGCGGGCAAGGCCTCCGGCGCCCACTCGCCGGCCGTCAAGCCGCTGCAGCCCGTCGCCGGCGACGCGTCCGCGCTGTCCCAGGGCATGCGGTACGCCGTGCCACCGATCCTGCTCGCCGTCTTCGCCTCCACCTTCAGCCGGCTCGTCGCCGACCCCGTGCCGACCATGGCCCTGAACCTCGCCGTCGCCGGCGGCTGGCAGGTCGCCTACTGCCTGCTCTGCCTGCCCGTGGCCGGCGCCTCCTCCGGCGCCGCCTCCCGCAAGCCCCGTCCCGGCGAGAAGAAGCGGGCTTCCGACTCTGCCGGGCCCAACATGGCCGTCGTATGTGTCCCCTGAGCTTCCGACATATATCGCACCTCGGACCTGACGCTAATACTTTTTAAAAAACCAACAGGCCGTCGTCCTCTCCCTCGTCCTCACCCTCTTCGCCGTGCCCGCGGTCCACGCCGCCATGGTCCTCCTCGGCGCCCCCTTCCTCACCCACACGGCGCACACCCTCCTCTGCGCCGCGCACCTCGCCGCCCTCGCCTTCTTTCCGCTCTTCTGGACGCGCGGCGTCGACTCGGCCGCCTGGCTGGCGATCGCGGGCCTGCGCGCGCCCCTCGACGAGTGCGTCGGCGGGCTCGTCGGCGCCGCGGCGGGCGCCTGGCTCGGCGCCGTGCCCATCCCGCTCGACTGGGACCGCGAGTGGCAGAAGTGGCCCGTCACTATCCTCAGCGGCATGTACGCCGGCTACGTGCTGGGCAGGGTGCTCGGCGGGACGGTGCTGTTTGGCAAGAGGTTTTGAGAGAGGGGGACATAAGGTTTGAGTTGAGGAAAAGTTTGGGGGGGCGGTTGTGGCAGGGTTGTTGTTTCTGCGACAGAAGGTATTGCTGTATGGCAGTTCCTATCTGAGAGAGGAAAATGGGTGCCGAGGTACCGACTGGGTGGCTTGGCTGAAAATGGGTATGAGATGGGAATGGCATCGCTCGTAAGGGATGACACCCAATACAAAAGTGTGTTGGCCTTGTAAGTGTTATCAAGAGTGTACGATGATACCGCATAGAAACTGTCTGGACAGGTACAGACTATCTAACGCTAGCGCAGCAAAACAATTTCATGAAAGTATTATCTCCAAACACTTATCTCAAGTCTCTATTCCATCATCGTAAGCCAGGTCATACCCGGTCTCATCATCCTGTTCAACTGATGAGACCATACATCCAAAAACGCCGAGTCTCCCAATGCTTCTATATGCATAACCCCAACCCCCCTTAAGCTCAACCATATCAGTCACCCCCCTTTCATCACGACATAATATTGATCTGGACCAAGGTCCCCTTCTGCCCTACCTCCCCAACGCCTTCTTCACCCGCTTCGTATCGGAGCCATATCTCAGCCTCATCACAATCACAAACGCAAGAGCCAACATCTGTAAGACTGCGACAAGGCCATACAGGCGGATCCACCTCCGCAGCCCCGTCCTCTTCCTTTTTGGTGCGGCAGCAGCAACGTCACCGTCGGTACCACCACCACCACCACCGCTGCCGTCGTCGTGGTCGTCGTGGTCGTCGTGCCGCCGGCACACGTCGAGGAACAGCTTGGGGTCGTCGGTGATGACCCCGTCGATCTCCTTGCGCACGCTCCACTCCATCCACTCCTCGTCGTTGACGGTCCACACGAACACGGCGCGCCCGAGCTCGCGCGCCCGGCGCAGGAAGCGGGCGCCCCAGGGCCCGACGAGCACGCGCTGCTGCAGGTTGAAGGACACGCCCTCGTGCCGGAGGAGGGCCGTGGCGTAGGGCAGGCTCCAGCCGATGTAGGCGATAGGGAAGCCCGGCAGGTGCTGCTCGCTGCGGCGCATGAAGGTTGCCTGCCGGTTATGTATGTTAGTCTTAGCACGAAACCCCCGGGGACGGGTAGTGAGGAAATAAGGGGGGCGGGTAGGGAAAAACTCACGTCCCAGCAGCCGATGATGATCCTCTCCCGCCAGGGGCGGGAGACGGGAGCGGCGTCAAAGGTCTTGGCGATGTGGTGCATGAGCTCGTCCGGGTCGTCGTCGCGCTGCGAGCTGTGTCAGTGCCCGATGCATCACATTATCGAACCCAGAGTCCGATCTCCAGACTAAAAGCTCTCACCTTGATATCGATCAGGACCCAGATGTCCTCCAGCCCGGGCTGCGCCAGGTACGTCAACAGGTCGAGCAGCCTCGGCATGGGCGAGCGCGGCTCCCTCGTCGTGCGCAGCGTGCTCAGAAACTCCCAGTCGCAGTCGGCGATCTTGTCCTTGCGCCCGAAACACCGGACCAGGTTCCCGTCCTTTTTTTTTTTTCATAGGTGGTTAGTGATGTCGTCAAAGCACTGAACCGCCTTTCCTTGCCTCTTTCGCGAAACTATAAACCCGGGGGGGCCTTATTGGCATCGGTCCCTTTGAAAAAAGAAACTTACATGCGACAGCACAACGACCTTGTCCTTGGTCAAGTGCACGTCCGTCTCGATGGCGTGCGCGCCGACGGCGACGGCGCCCTGGAATGCGCCCATCGTGTTCTCCGGCCACGCCGCCTTGTAGCCGCGGTGCGCGATGGTCTGCGGGAGCCGTTGAGTGGCCGGGCGGGTGAGTGCGCCGGCGAAGGAAGCTGCCACGCCGGCCGCGTGCGTCTGTCAGCACTCTAAATCTTCTCTCCCCTGGCTGCACTTCGCTGCAAAAAAAAATGAACTCACCCGTCGGAAAGCCGGACATCTTTGCCTCGAGTAGCGGCGCGGCCTCGGTCGCTAGGGTGGACGGCCGCGCCTTTTCATCGACGGTGCTGTACGATGGCATCGCGAGGCCCGACCCCTCAGTGGGCGGGTGTTTTGTTTCTCTCTTCTTCTTTTCTTCCTTCTTCTTTTTTTTTGGTCTGGTGAAGAAGGGCTTTGTATCCCTTGTAACAGAGGCGTATTGTCGGAGTGTTTGAAGGTGCTGAATGACCTGATTTTGGGCGCACGGTCTATGTTTCAACAGACAAGATCAAACGTAGCGAGGAGGCCAGACGTTCATCTACTCGAACAAATCGCTGCCGTCAAACCCGTTCTCTGTCTCTTTTTCTTTTCTTCTCTTTCTAAAAATGGCTCGCAGCCACTCCTTCAGCGACAATATAATAAAAAAGCTCTACGACGCGTTCGCAAACAGTCACGGAGTTAAGCGGGGGCGCAACTGTCCGTGGTTGACGTAGACCTTTCGACGGCCTGCGGCGAGACTCTCTCAGCTGGATCAGCCGCGGGTCCCGCCATGATTCAATGCCCTTCTGCGAAAGCCAAGCGGGAACGGGAGTCACGCGCTTTCTGGGGCTCCGACCGGCGATGCCGCTAGAAGGTGGCTACGGCTACGAATCGTTCTAGCCCGGCGCCACACGTGCTCTCGACTACGAGTCGGAGGGTTGGACAGCCCGTGTTTGTAAACGGGGGAGACATCTGGTGTTAACGGGCGGAGTTAATGCAGTTTGTGCATATGCGTCAGTTTGGCAGCGAGGTTGAAAGAACACACTCTCGTAGCCCTCGGGAAAGCATATCTGGTGCATCTTCTTCCTCTTTCGTCTTCCGCATAGGAGAAAAGGGGAGTAAAGGGAGGAAACCGACTGTGTGGGTATCGTTGTTTCGCGTGCAACGAGAGAAAAATGATGAATCAAGCTTTCCTCGATCCCAGCCCATCCTCGCGCTGCCGCTCTTAATATGGCAATCTTAAAGGTAGAATGCTTCAGTGGACGGCTCCTATTCCCCGTCTTTCAAATCAATCAGGGGTGAAGCGAATGGAAAGAAGCGCACATACCAGTGTAGATATTAGATATGGCTGCTTTGTACACAGGTGTACCCATCCCCTCGCTGCCG
The DNA here is from genome assembly GCF_004353045.1 of Thyridium curvatum. Classification (NCBI taxonomy): domain Eukaryota; kingdom Fungi; phylum Ascomycota; class Sordariomycetes; order Thyridiales; family Thyridiaceae; genus Thyridium; species Thyridium curvatum. The sequence continues at coordinate 206,661 of NW_022156809.1, read as the reverse complement.
TCGCTTTTCGCACAACCCCACGATACACCAATTGGGTGGGAGTGTAGATTTGTTTAGCCTAATGCCCAGAGATAGACCTACCTAGGTAGGTAGGTACCTAGCATGAAATGAGTTGGCTCCTCCTAGGTAGGTGACGGCGAGATGGGGGCCAATATCGAGACATATTGGAAACCGAAACAAGGTTACCTCCCCTTCTTCTCGAAACTTGTGAGAGGATGGGAGAAAAGGAAAAGAGAAAACTGCAGCAACAGGGCGCCAGAAAATGCGGAGGTTGAACCTCTGGACTTCTCTGAGTAGTAAAGCGCCTGGGACATGTTAACCTGGTGCTATTGATTCCAAAACATACGATCCCCCAAAATCAATGGATGGTGTACTGCGACTGGCTGGGCTCTGAGCCCGCTTTCAGCCCCAGCAGTCTAGAACACCTGCTAAACCTTCCATGGATCGATCACCTTGGAGGGGATGAGACTCGCATGCTTTTTATGTTTCGCTTCATCTTGACTAGGTCCAGTTTGGGATGTAACAGAATGTACTCCATTGTCGCCTACCTGGGAGAACAACAAAGGTCAGGCAATCAATCCTTCAGGTAACCTACATCGATAAGTTGCAATGGAACAGGACGCGGTCTTGATGATGATATGGGTACAAAATGGTCTCATTCTGTCTGTCGCAAATAGATATCTATCATGGAAGCCAAAGGCAAATAAATACAGGGGTACTGGTATGTTTCATCGCAAATGTTGCGCGTTTCCTCCATCCAAATCCATCCCTATTGCCAAACAAAGGGAAACTAGCCCGTTGAGCGTAGTGCAAGAGAGTCAACCTCATGGTGGAAGTTGTCTCTGCGGTCCGTATGTCCTCGTCACTGGAACAAAAAAGATGACGGTATCAATCTGCCAAAACTCAGATTCCTCGTGTCCAAACTCCCAAGAAAATCATACAGCAAACGCTTCCTTTGAGTTCCAAGCAGCCTCCCTAACTGCCAATGGGCCGTAGCCATGGCAAATCCGCTCATAACATGAAAACAGACATTCCAAGTCCCATATACACCAGATTTGAGCCCATTTTTTTGTCATCAAGAATGCCCCAAGACAAATGAATCTCTGAAAAAAAAGACATGAGGTTACAAAACACCCCCGCTAATCATAGACATAGGTAGAGTGAAATTCATCCCAAACATCCAATCATAGGAAGTGACTGTCCAGGTTGTCCAGGGAGAACCCGTCGGCACTGGTTGGCAGGCTGGTAGGAACCAGGCTGCTGTGGTAGTCGAGGCTGTTCACGCTCAGCCCCAAGTCGCTCGTAGTCAGCTCCTCGCCGGAGCTCAAGCTCTCGTCGCTGAGGCTCAGCACGCTTTGCGGCGCGGCGGGAGTGCTGCCGAAGTCGCCCAGGTTGAAACCGGAGAGGTCCCAGGCGTCTGGTGACCAGCCGCCCGAAAGTGAGTTGGCTGACACGGGTGTCTCTGCCAGGGCCAGAGCGGGACCGCCATACATGGCATCGTAGACATTGAGTTGACCACCGTCGAGCGAACCAAGCAGAGCTTCCCACTCCGAAGGAGAGACACCAGAGATCTTCTGGTTCAGCTGGGCTGGCGAGAAGTGGTGCTGGGGCTGCTGGTGCGTGCGCTGTTGCGGGCGACCCTGGTTCGGCGACTGAGGCTGCGGTGTTTGCGCGTTGCCGTTGAGCGAGAGGTAGTCGAGGTTCTGGTTGTGCTTGGGCTGCGGGGAGAGCCTGGCGAGCATCTGAGACTGGACTTGCGGTAGGGATAGGCGGTTGAAGGACACATCAGGGCGAGGGCTGTCGAACGAGGCCCTTGATGAAGATCGGTGAAGGTCAGGTCGGTTCGCGTTGTTGTTGGGCATCGTCATACGCCTCAGCTTCTCTTGCTGTCGCAGCAGGTCAGTCTCGCTCACGCTCGCAGCAGCAAGGCGGCCAAGTGAACCGGAGGTCTTCTTGGCTGGTTGCTGGGAGGCGGGAGGAGACGGCCTCTGGGGTGGGGCAGCCATGCTCATCCTAGGGCTGTCCTTGGGCGGCGATGGCAGAGCAGTGCCGACGGGCTCATCGAGAGTCACAAGCATGGCAGCAACTCGCTTGAGGTCATAGGCTCCAGGAGCCTTCATCTTGTCGGCGATCTTGATGACCGAGTTGACGAGACGCTCTCCGTCCTTCATCAGCTTGCTGTCCTGCTTCAGGTCAACACTCTGGTAGAGCAGAGTCATGCCACAGATGATGAGAACATCGGCCTTGTTGAGGCAGAAGGAGAAGGACATGTTGCGCTCCTCGAGGAGTTGGATGATCTGGACAATGCGCTTGCTCGAGTCGCTGATCGAGATGACAGCTGGCGCGGCCTTCTGGCCCAGGCTTGAACCGACTGCAGGGCGCATGATGAGGGTGCGGATGTAGTAGTAGGCAAGAGACAGCAGGGGGGACCTGCTCCCAGTCACGTGGGTCGACGGCTTGTCCTGCTGGAAGATGAGCTTCAGATGCTGAGGGAGCGCGTCGTTCCACTCATCGAGCTCGGCCTCGAGCGCAGCCATCTGCTGGAGAGAAAGCTCGTGTGAGGTGGCGGCAGGGTAGTTCTTCTCGAGAACCTTGGCAAGAATGCGAGCAGCGCGGAACAGTGCCAGTGCGCTCGACAGCCTGGTGTACTCTCCGGGAAGTGTGGGCTGGAAGCCCTTCTCGGTGACGTACTCATCATCAGTGTCAGAGGGGTACTCGGCATGGATATCATCATCCTTCAGCAGCTTGGGCAGGCCAAGGATGGCAGCTGAGAAGCAGTCGAGGGTGTACAGGGTCCAGAACACCTTCTTTCGGGTCTCGATAGTCAAGGCGCCAAAGGAGAAGCGCTTTTGGCTCTGATGCAGACCAAGGCGGTGGGACAGACCGACAGCGACACCCTTGTAGTGCTGCAGGCGCTTGTAGTCAGCTCTCGCGGTGCAGTACATGAGGGCCAGGACCAGGCACTGGAGAGTGATGATGGTATTGTCCATCAAGATGGCGTCAAGGGCGCGTTGCCAGTGGGCCTCGCAGGAAGCGATCTGCTCAAAGTCGGGATCCTCACCCGAGAGGGCGGCAATACTGAAGACGAGGTAGAGCTGGGCGATCTTGTGGTTGTTCTTGATCTTGTCCGGGTCTGCGACGAACTCCTCGTAGATGTGCAAGAATTGCGGCTTGTGCAAGACTGGGAACAGCGGTGACCACTCCTGGAAGTAGACGTTCACGCAGCGGTCTGAGAACATGCGGGGCGGCACACGCGGGCTCTGCGATTGCGAGGCTTGCACGAGCGGATAGCAGCCTTGGATGTGCAGGAAAGCCTCGACGTTGAAGTCTGAGCAGGATTTGCCATTCTCCTGGATTTTGCGTTTGAACGACTCTGTAATGATGTGTAAGTAGTGCATTCTCTACACACCGCGCCACAAGGGCCTCCAAATGACATACCGATGAACGCTCGACCGCTCGAGGCACCCATAAAGTAAGAGTCGGAATTCTCCACGCCGAGGAGCAGCGGCGAAGCCTGCACGCGGAATGTGTCCTCCTTGGGCGGCGGCGCCGACGGTTCTCTCCTCGCATCGTGCGACGGCGGGCTCTGTCCGCAACTCGACTGTGAACTATGGCGCTGGTTGCCGTGCATCCTCGACAGCATGTCGATCTTCTCGTCCTTCTCATCCAGCAGGTCCTTGAGGTCGCGGACCTCGGCCTCGAGCACGCGCACGCGCTCCTCTAACGACTCGGTGTAGCCGCGGGGGAAGGCTCTCCGGCTGAGCTTGTCGCTGGTACGGCACTCGAAGCCGACATTGGCGCACTGGGTGCAGCAAGGGCGGATGCCGTCGCAGCGGATCTTCTTGCTACGGCACCGGTCACAAGCCTGGGCGATCCGGCTCTGGGAGCTGGTGCCCACCTTGATGACCTTCATAGGAAGGATGCCAGGCATTTTGGACGAAGTCGTGTCTCCTCTCTCGACGAATCCAGGTTTGTGTGAAAAAGAGGGAGGGGTATCACTCTCTGCCGCTCTCTCGGCTCTCGTTCGGTGTCGAGAAAAATGGTGGAGCAGTGGGATTCGTGGGCGGGTAGTTCACCGGTAGATCATGTCCTCAACAACAAAAGTCCCTGAAGCAAACGGAGTAGCAGCCACGTCAGTGTGAGGGCGGGTGTGTGATTGTTGTTTCAACGAGGTGTCGAGCAAGGGGTCGGTCAGTGAGGAAGAAAGAGGGATCGAGGAGGAAATGGAACGTTGGGTGTGGGAGTGGGAGGCGTTAAAAAGTAGATTGACTGGGATTGAATGCGGGCGGGATATGGGGGATGGGGGATGAACTGGTGGTGGGAAATAGGGACACGCACAGTTCTCGTTAGCGGGTGAATTAGAATACCTCTAGCGATCAGGGCTGATGAGTCTTTTGGCAGGGAGGAGGGTGAGAGAGGGAGAGAGACGGGGTACTTCGAGAGACATTGCCCATTTTTTTGCGGAGACGAGCAGTGGTTAGGCCGGGGGCCACCGGAGCAGGGGCCAAACACCTGAATGGCCAGCGTGACATGGGGTGTGCGAGATGGGCATTTCTGGAGGGTGTGTATCATCGTCGACCAGCGCCATGCCTAAAGAGGACAAGGATGATGAATCTGGGGGATGGGATGCTGGTCCCCAGGTCTCCTCCTGTACCTCGCAAGAACATAATTACAAGATTGAAGAACGTACGGAGAGATAGCCCAGATGCAAGGCAAAAGGAGGGAGGACACAAGAAGCAGAGAACAGGGGACCACCCAGAGTCCCATCAGCCCAAGCCCTGGCTCTCTCTCGCTCTCGCTCTCGCCCACAGTGCCGTGCAGATGATGATGATAGATCACTCACGTATCAATACACGCTCAATTCATCGTTCTTTTGACGAGTGACCCCAGTGGACAACCTATGCTTTTAGTTCGGGCGGTGGCACGAGGTTGTTGGAGAGAAATGGCACCACTCTCACTCACTCCTTCACACCCCGACACACACCAAGTCTGCCTCTGTGCCTCTTGGATGCTCACGCAGTTTGGGCTAGGGACATCCTCCCAGCAATCTCCTGTCCAACAAGCCCTTGCTCTGGAGTACACCATCTCCAGCATCCCTCCCCATGGTCATGGTTCTTCGCTGCCTCCCTCGTCCCTGTTGTGGCTGCGATGTGACGCTCTAGACTTTTTCCTCCCCCAAGCTTCCCCATACCAGGCTAGACTAGCTCCTAGGAAGTTCCGACCAGTCCAAGGGGACATTGCGCATCATCATGGCCCAACGGAAGTTTGGCGTCTGGGGACACGGCGACCTCCATGTCTGAATCGCATGATCCGAATCGGGTCCCCTGGAATTTTTCGGCCGTTGGTATCTGGTCTCTTGCGATATCGCTTTCGCCCATCTACATTAGGCAGTTGTAGTCGTTCTTTACCTTCTTGGTCCCCCTTTGTTGGTTCCTCTGCTGCACAACCCCAGCCAAGTGAGCGAGGGTGGTGAGAAGTCAAACCAGGATGCGAATCAGATGGTAGCCGCAGTCACCATAGTTGATGCATCTCAAGAGATGTGTCTCACAGTATCGCCTAACCCAGGCCAGCATCACACACTTACCCAGGTATGATGAGGGGATGCAGCACGGTTCCAAACTTTGTCATGGCACCGGTCTGCGTCAATCTTGGTTGAACCGTCATGAGATGCGACAGAATCCGTCATATCCAAGATGTGGCCATCTTGGGATCGCAACCGTCGCCTCCTCCAGACCATTCTAGAAGTGCGACGCCGACTGTCATTCGTCGGAGGGGCATTGCAACTCTGCATCACCAGCAATCAGCATCACCGAAGCAACTCCCCCATGGGCAATGGATCTACCCCAATATGGCGGGGCATATCGGGAGATGTTGGAAGAGCGAGAGGACGATCCTGGTCTCTCGTGCATTCTCTTGTTTCCCTGTGCGGCTGCTTCATGCTTCACCTTCTTTTCTCTAAGTGCACACCGGGCCTGAGGAGAAATCGAAGCTAGACTCCTTTAGGGGCGAGGGCCCATCCTAGTCCGTAAGATACAAGCGGGTGACCCCATGTCAGCGGAAGTCTCTCCATGTTCCCTCGACGTTCACAGTGAGGAGCTGCTCATGCAGGGCCCTCATCGCGCGCCGCGGGTGTGCGACCTACCAGGCAGATATGTGTGTTGGTGTCTCGAATCACCCTCATCGCGATTGCACTTGCATAGGTAGGTCTTGTATCTTCTTCAAGTCAAGAAGGAGAAATAGTTTTTTCTCTTAGGTCTCTAGCGACTGACTGGGTTTCGACGGCACTGCTACGCGATGTCATCCTGCCTTACCGGCTTCCTCCAGATCAGCGTTGTGATCTGCTATGATGCACTCCGTATTCCGAAACGGGGCTGGAAGAAGGAAATGCAGCCCGTCACGTTGGCCAAGTGGAGGATTGCCATAGCAGCAAGGCATAAGAGAGGCGAGAACTTGGTGATTCCTGTCGACTTCGCCGTCCATTGGGGGACCTGCCCTCGACACGAGGGTGGATGGTTGCCTTTTTTGGTACAAGGCGTGCTGTGCGCTTTCGTCAGACAAGACATTTATTTTCTGGGAATACTGCCGGACGGCAAGGTAGTTGGGTAGATCGCCCAGCTACCGCTCCCGTCGAAATAGCCGGATGCTATGGGAATCCCCACCACTTTGGCCTACTAATCGACTCAGTTTCGACCCCTCCAGCAAAGCGACCAAGTCCACGTCGCGAAACGCAAATCTGAGGACGACGAGGAAGAAGAAAAAAGAGCCCCAGATTGCTCTTGACGCGGGGTTGGGGTAAGACGTGCATCCTCAACGCCGTGATGCAGGCGCCATCGACAAACTCCCCGCGGGGAACGAAGAAGAATCGGAATCCCAATCTCTCCCAGGACCCAGTCGCTGGACCAGAGGAACAGAGAAATCCTGACGCTAAAAGTGAGAGGTACCTACGTACGTAGAGGCAGTGCGCCTGGGCATTCACAAGCCCAAGCGCCCACTCACAGAGTCAGAGTCCAGATCCGTTCCCCGCACTCTGCATAGCGGAACGGGGGCGTCTGGCCAAAAGTACTCGAGCGGTACTTTACTCCGGCAAATTGGACCAGCTTCGTCGCATTGGGCGCCTCGTGGGTTGCAAAGTAGCAATGCACCACCCTGAATCTGCAAATTTACAGATAGACAGCCTTCAAATTGTACGGGCGTACCCTTAAGAGTCATCTCATATAAGGACTGAAGTCTCTTTTTGTCAAGACCTCCTCGATCCCATCCCCTTGGCTCGGAAAGACCCAGACAGCTGTACTGCAGCAAGGTTGCAACCAGGTAGTCGAGAGCCCACCCCGAAGCCTCCGGAGGCGCCAGGCACGTGGACATGCAATCTGGTTCGTGTCCTCCTCATGAACACCTAGATGCGAATCTCCCTTCCCCGTTCCTCCCACCATGGTGGATCGCCGCCAGCTCAAGCCTTGCGCAGATTATGTGGGTAACGAGCATGACTGCATTGGTATGTCCATTTTTTGCGTTTGCGTGCCCGAAGCTGGAGGTCCAGAGAAGAAGATCGCCAGGCTTCTGATTAGGTTGAGACGGTCGATGAGTCTGGAGAAGCGAGCTAAAGTGCTTGGAACCTATAGTTGCAGGTGATAACCTTCGCGACGGCGCGTGAACAGGTGGGCTAGCCTGGCTGGGCTTGTGGGCGTTGTTTCGTCTCGAAATCCAGCCCCTTTTGGTTTCTCTTTCCGCCGTTTCGTCTAGTTCCAGCCTAGGGTGAGTGAAGGGCATCATCAGCCCACGCCTGGGTGTCGCGAGTGTGTGTGTGAGCAGGCTTGCGGCGCTGCACAATGCGAGCAGGATCCTGTGAGGGCAAAACACCCCAATTCCCTCATCTTTGTCATTGCTTTGTCCTCGACTCCCACCCATGCCCCTCATCCTTCCACACCCTTGAAATCTCTGTGCCCCTTCTTTTTTTTCTCGTTGTCTCGTCTTGTTGAGGCGATGTCAGCCCGAATTCAACGCCAAAGGCTGATACTCGGATGTTGGTGCGGAGAAATCAGCTAAAGTCATCATCCTCATTGGACGCCCCCTCGGGGGCTAGTCCGCTTTCGGTAGCTTCCATCGATCCGAGATATGCCACCACGTTGTCGTCGGCAAGGAGCTGAGACTTCTGCGATAGCCGCAAATCATAGGTCAGCGATGTCGAGTCAGCAAACGTCATCTGCACTTGCTGCTTCCTCCTGCGTCTCGCAAGTCCACCACATCCACACACGTCCACACACGCACACTCCATGTTCGTAGATATGAGCCTACGGGGCAAACCGGGGAAGATGATGTGGGGGGGAGAGAGAAAAAACAAAGACCCATTTGCCCCTTGGGGTGTTGGTCCAATCAATGCGGATGCGACAGGAAGACAAGCATTGTCACTCACCTGCTCCTCCAGCTCCTCGAGCGCCCGGGACAGGATCCCAGCCTCAAGCTCGCGCAGTAGCGCCGCCTGCCTGTGGCACTCCTCTCGTATGGATCCCGTCGCCCCTTGACTCGCATCTGGGTCAACGGAAGACAAGGGAGCCGCCCCTTGCACTTGTAGACGCGCCAGCTGTGACCCCAGCAGCTCCTCCACAACGGTGACGACCCGTAGCTCGAACAGCGCGGAGAGACGGTGAGCCTTGGTGAGCTTATCGAATGACCGCGCCGAATTAGTCACGTCCTCGTGCTGCCAGAACAGCTTGAGCTGTCTGTTCCCGTCCGTGTCCTGCAGCACCCGGAACGCCAAGCCATCCTCCTCGTTGACGCACATGAGATAAGCGAAAGGGCTCTCCCAGCGGAGATCCCCGCCGACGATGGCGACGCGCACCGTTGGCTTCTCCCCGAACAGGTGGGTCTTGGCCTTCGCTAGGGGATCGTCGTCGAACGGGTCGAGGGGAAGGACAAGGCTACGGGACACCGAGTCCCGGTCGATGAACCCGTAGCTAAAAAGCATCTCTGCCGCCGACTTTTGCTCGCCGTAGCTGATCGTGATCTCGTCGCCGGAGCGGACGCTCTGGCTAGGTCGGAGGAGCAGTGTCACTTCTCCTTGAGACTTCTCTTCGTAGTATGCGTTCGGCGTCGAGGAATGGTTCGCCATGTCGAGGCAGGGGACCATGGCTTCGCCAGACAGCGGTAGTTCCAAACATCGTGACCGGTACCAAGCGTCAACGAGCCGCCAGTCTTTCAGCTGAGCAGCTCGGGTATCCCACAGCCTTGCCTGCCAGCACGGTATGTCTGATGACGTCTCCCTCAACCTGTCAAACTCCTGCTCCAATATCAAAAGCTTGGCTTGAACAGCGTGCTTAAGGAGGGATCAGTCCAAGCCCTTGGGTCCAGAAAACGCAACGAGGCCCCATAATACAACGATGCACAAGCGTGCAGAAGGGCCGCGAGAGTTACACAGCAGTGACCTCTCTTGTATACGCGTATACGCCCTGTTACATCCAGAGGGTCGCCTCACGAGACGGGGTAGGTATGTGGTGTAGGGAACGACCCACCTCGAGCGATGTGCCCTGGAGGAGAAGGCGCTCGTCCTCGGTCCATACGGTTGGTAGAGGAACCTGGTCAGGCAGGAACTTGATATACTCAGTCCATGGCCCAGGCAGTCCGGCTGCTGTAGCGTCGGGCTGTGTACCCAGTATCAGGTGGACTAGGAGGAAGATGAGGATATCACCCCTCGATGACTTATATAGCAGGTCAGCCGAGATGATCAGATCAGCTTTGATGAAACTGAGAGGGTTGATATTTACTTGATGACCAGCGGCGTCGATGAGGAGTCTAAAGTCCCTGTCCTGTTTGGCGTACTCCTCTACAGCCGCGGCATTTAGGACGACATAGTGCGGGATCCTCAGTAGTGCCGGTATGTCAAATGTCTGTTCAGTCGTGGCCAGCTCGCGCAGGGCAACCAGGCCCAAGCCACTGCCGTCGGTGCTGGCAACATGAACGTCGAAAAACGAGACTTCGTTGAGATGTGCCCATGCTGGCAAGGAATCGATAGAAAGCTGGGGCCGCGACATGATTTATCAACCCCTTCGGGTTCTCAAACGAGAGGCATATATGGACAGTTTTGCGGGAACTGGGGGGGATTCGTGTATGAGGCATCCTGGAAATCGGTCAACATTTTCCGGGGGGCACAGTGCCGCTGACTCTCCTAGCCGTGGCCACTTTACCCGCCTGGGCTTCGTCACGACGGGCCCTCCAAAACCGTCCAATCCCCCACGTTCTTGCTGGCTCGGGCCAATCCACAGCGACTCATTAGCGGCATCAAGCGCTGTTAGGAGAGTCATCACTCATTCTCATTCTCCTTCATCCTCCTGCCAATTGTCTAACACGGAAAATGCCCGGAATTGCCATATCAGGTTGGAAGATGGCTCCAGCACGCATTGATACAGGATCCACGCTTGCTTCTGACAAGAGCAAGCATCAGATTTCTGTAAAAAGTGTGACCTGCTATCCAATTTGAAGAGCATCTATTGACAGTAACTAACTAGGTATCCTGACAAAGGTTGTGCTTCATAGAAAGCACCAGGATTTCGTCAACTCCTCCCGCATGTAGTCTGATATTCAACTTGTAAAGTGAGCGTACTGGACTTCTCTTTGACGAACATGTTGAACTTCTCTATGAAGTAAACTTGTTGAACTTCTTTCTGACGTGAATTATCCATGGCCATGGTTGAAGGGCTCCAATTGATGTTGTCTTCAAATGTTGGTCTTGACAACGGAAAACGGGCTTGGCCGCCGTGAATCCACTTTTTCTTCAACCTCCGACCGCCCAAGAAAATTATGCCCCTCCAACCATCCTTGCATGGCAGAATTGCGATTGCGCTTCTCTCGTGATGGTACTTGTATAAACCAAATTATACACCGAGCCAGCATACATCCTCGGACTACAATCTCCGACTGGCGACGAGCTACACTTGAGGACTAGCTTCTAAACCCCCTCTACGTATCCGCAGCTCCTCCATACTCATAGTCTGGCACCATGGGCCGCGATCCGCTCATCGGCCTCGTAGGCAAGCCGAGTGCGGGCAAGTCGAGCACGCTCAACTCTCTGACGGACGCCTCTTCCAAAGTCGGTTGGTACCACACCTCAGTTCTCCTGCGGCAAGGGAGAAGAGCAGGCCGCTGATCGTAGCTGTATACAGGCAACTTCCCGTAGGACACACCAGCCACTTCACCCCTTTTGCTTTTGTCAAACGTTCTTCTAACACATTGCGGTTTCCGCCCCAAACAGCTTCACGACGATTGACCCCCAGCGAGCGATCGGGTACCTCCAGATAGACTGCGCGTGCGCGCGCTTCGGCGTCTCGGACCGGTGCAAGCCCAACTACGGCTCCTGCGTCGACGGCCGCCGGTCCGTGCCCATCGAGCTCCTCGACGTGGCCGGGCTGGTGCCCGGCGCGCACCAGGGCAAGGGGCTGGGCAACAAGTTCCTCGACGACCTGCGGCACGCCGACGCGCTGATCCACGTCGTCGACGTCAGCGGCACGACCGACGCCGAGGGCAAGGTGACGCGCGGCTACGACCCCTCGGTCGACATCGCCTGGCTGCGGTCCGAGATCGTGCAGTGGATCAAGGGCAACCTCATGGAGAAATGGGGCAGCATCCGGCGGCGGCACATGGCCGTCAAGGCGACGGCCGTCGAGACGCTGCAGGGCCAGTTCTCGGGCTACGGCAGCAACGCCCGGGTCGTGGCGCGCACGCTCGACCGCATGGGCCTCAAGGAGCCGCTCGAGGACTGGAGCGAGGAGACGATCGAGCGCGTGGTCAACGCCTTCACCGACGAGAAGTTCCCGACCATCATCGCGCTCAACAAGATCGACCACCCGGACGCCGACAAGAACATCGCCAAGATCGCAAAGATGCAGGACCCCAACACCATCGTGCTGTGCTCGGCCATCTCCGAGATCTTCCTGCGCAAGATGGCCAAGCAGGGCTACGTCAAGTACACGGAGGGCAGCGAGTTCGTCGACACGAGGGAAGACCTGATCGCCGACGGCGACCCGGACGGCGGAGGGCTCAAGGAGCTGGACGAGAAGAACAAGACCAGGATAGAGAACCTGAAGGACATGGTGCTCTACCGGTTCGGCTCGACGGGCGTGGTACAAGTGCTCACCAAGGCCGCTGAGCTACTGGGCTTGGTACCGGTGTTCCCGGTGCGGAACACGACTACGTTTGGCTCGGGCCAGGCGGACTCCAAGTTTGTCTTTAGGGACTGTGTCCTCGTCAAGAAGGGCAGCACGGTCGCGGACGTGGCCAGGAAATGCATGGGCGATGCGCCAGTGGCTTACATAGAAGGCGCCGGGGGCATCCGTGTGGCGGAAGATGACCTCGTCGCTGTTGGCAAGAACGATGTAAGTCCAGGGTCCAATGCTTGTAGACCACCGACATCGCTAACTCTATTTCCAGGTGTTGTCTTTCAAGATCGGCAGAGGATGAGGATGGTCACAGATCTGATACAGGAAGAGGACAGTCTTATCATTTTAAGCGGGCATGACAGACTCGGATCTTGGAAGGGCACGGCGTTCATAGAGAGATCTTCCATGGCACAGACAGTGATGGGGCCAATACGGAAATGCCATGAGCCATCATGATGGTGGGTAGAGCATAGACGGACGAACATGTCTGCACCCTATGATAGAGATATCGCCAAGCCAGCTTTGGCTCACTTGTACAAGTGCTACGTCATCCACGGCTGCAGGTGGATAGATTGGCAGAGCCGCACCGAAATCCAGGATCGGCTGCATCGGGACAAATGCGGTAGTCAAATGCGGAGCCGAGCCGGATGTGACGGAAGGCTAGCATCATTATTCATTCAATCAAGAACCCTTGCCCGACTGACCTTCGGGCTCTCCGTACGAGCAACTTCTACGAGAAACATAGCGTTCGCAATTAAGCATAACGCCTGGTGGGTAAAAGGGGTATCAAATGGTTGATTAGGTAGGTAGGTAAAGCTAAGGTATCGCGTCTTATCTGAGCCTGCCAGTCGGTGAATAAAACCCCTCAATTGGAATCTGGAAGCAGCAGCCGCAGACAACCAGAAACTCCAAAAGACTGGAATCGAACAAATGAAAAACAGGTAGGGTAGATCGATTTCTTCCTTCGCGCTCACGGGCCGCGCATGAAATCCATCGCTCTGTGGGGGAATATGGTAATCCTCAATTGTCCCGTCGCTCCCAATCAAATCCCAATGCGCGCAACGTGTTGAAGAAAGAGGTGAAGCCCGATGCGCGCGTCGCAGTCCCAAGAAAGAAAAAAAAGAGAGAAGGCCAAAGTAAACAAAAGCACAGCGTCATGGCCAGATCCGCAAGCAGGAGAGCACATCTGCACCACCCCTGTCAAGCAAAGCCACAGGCGAAACCGCGATGGCGAGCTTGGGGTAGCTTTTCCAGGTGCGGCGCAGTGTGTCCAGGGGGGCACGTCATTTGCCGGGCAACCCAGCGCCCATTCCAGGCTTGGCACCTGATCTTGGGGAGGGCGGGGGGATCGAGAGCCCCGGAGATGCCGACCCGGCCGAAGAGGACAACACATGGCAGGACAGCGAGCTCATCGGAGCCCAAGGAAAATAAAACAATCATCATACGAGCGATGAATCCTCGGCGAGGGCTGTCATGCAGGCATTGTCATCGTCGTCCGAATCGGTCGCGACGTTACTGCTGCTGCGGAGTCGGGCGCATTGGCGCTGGAGCTTTAATACTTCAGGATGATGTACAGGGCGTGGATGATACCGGGCAGGTAACCTAGAGCCAATGCGTCAGCAAACAAGCCAATGCTCAGGGAAAATGCAAGGGAAAACGTACCGAGGATGGTCAGCAGGATGTTGATGAGCAGGTCGGCACCGCAGCCACGCTCCAGGAAGACACCCAGAGGGGGGAGGATGATGGCAAGGATGATCTTGCAGATGTCGCTGAAGAGACAGAGTCAGTAAAGCCGCGGCTGACAAACAATGGCGCAGCAGGGCAGCACCGGAAGCTTACCTGGCGGTGAAAGGCATGTTGATTGATGTGCGAGAGTGCTCTCGGGGATTACGATTATGGTCAGGTAGCGAGTTCGAACGGGAACGAGTGCTCGTGGGTGTCGCTGGAGGACAGAGAGGTTTGAGAGGTTCAAGATTTGTTGTGTAGGAGCCAGAAGTGTCAATGATGAGTGTGGGGGGAGCGGAAAGGAAGTGAATGTTTAAATAGGGACGTCCGTACGATCTTCAGGCGCTTGGTTTTGCTGGCTCGGAGGCTATTGCATAAGAAAGTGGGCTCAGAGGTTGTCACAGGGAGCAGGGCGTGGCAGGTTAGCCAGGAAAGCGAACCGGTCTGGCCTGTCCGGGCGAGCCAACCACTGCGTCATACATGTCCCAGGTGATGATTTTTTTTGGAGGGGCCGTCCCCAGCCCAGCTCTGCTTCGGCCAGCGAAGCGCCCTCGGACTTCCCTGTCACTGCCCAGTTTTTTGAGATTTCCATCGACGTCGATTATGCATACTCATGCCGAGCAAGCTTCGCTCTGCCCTGCCCGGGACCCATCGCTGGTCAGTCATTGAATCCGACCCACTCCGAACAGATCTCTATTTACTCCTGCTGGCGCTTCCCGGCGAGTGACAGTGACTACCTCGTACAGATAGGAAAACGGCTCCCTCCGTCGTAGCAGGCCTCCGTGACAAACGTGCTTAGTGCACCAAAGCAAAGGAGAGGCGGCATGGCAGGCCTCGGTTACGGGCGCTGACTACCCCTGCTTATACGGCGATTAATGAGTGCCAGCGGGGGGGTGGCCGCGCAACCGCGCGAGATCCCAGCCAACCGTTCACCTATCTTGGATGATCATGCCAGCCCTGAAAAGCTTGGCACACAGAACTCAGTGCCGGAGTCCGTCGCGGCATCGCTCATCTCCCTCGAACCTGGCATGTTTCTCTGCCACCCTCCCTACGTAGGTAGCTTTCCCCTTCTCCTCGCCTCCCACCACCATCCTCTCCTATCCTCCAGCGATGCCTTTCCGACCACGCAATTGATGAATCTGATCATGCTATTCAGCTGGGGGCGGATTACTCTTTCCGCTAGAGCTCCAAGCTACCTAGCTCGGGTAGTGCTGTCGCTGAAGCTCGCAGCACCTGCTAGATTGCAACGATTCTGTTACGTCACTGTTTATTTCAATGTCGGCGCTAGCGCAAACTATGTCATCGGTGTGGCTGACTTTCTATACGACGAATCGCCGATGGGGCTGAGGTGACGTGTGGCGCCAAGTCGTGGCCTGTGGCGGTGCATCAGATGCGCATACGATTGGTCGGCAGTTTGCTTTTGAACGAAGCAGTGCATGCAACTTCTCTGCACATGCATCACGAGATGCATGTGGCGGTTCGGCCTCACCCGAGTCCATGAGGTGATCCTTGTCTCATTTTCAATTTGACAGCATCGCCAAGAAGCATCACCTCGCTTCGTCTGGATTGCTCCGGTTGCGACTGGCTGCTGTGTCCGACTGTGCCCGAACTCGAGCCACCTAACATTTCTGTTGGTCTCTGTTTGTGTCACTGCCGTTGCTTCTTGGTTGATCTCTGCTTGAAGCCTTTAGAATACTTAGCGATATATGTGTAACCCGATATGCGTTCAAACAGTGAGACTACAAGCCCTAGATATTATCGTCGTTGCCTTCTTTGCGAATAAAATTTCCATGTGAGAAACAACTAGTCCGAGTCCAGAGATGCCAGTTCATGTCATGGCTTTGGAACATCTGGACCTGCCTTAATGCCAGATAGTGCTTGGGCGTGTCAACATTAAATTGCTCTGGTTTATCCTTCCCTCTCCATTTCCCATTGCCTCTCCTTCCGAAACACTACTCCATTGCTGCAAATGATATAACCCACTACCTCGACCAAATAATCCATTACCATACGAATCATATCTGACGCACCACCGTCCTGATGACTATCAACTTAAACAGGGAGTGTGCACAGCGCAGATGGGAGAGTTTAAGAGGAGGAAGAAGAGAAAAGGGTTGGAAATTTTTGCAGGCGAGCAGTCGTCACAAAAGAGACTGGATGCTAAAGAGAACCCTCCAAGGGCCAGGCAGGCTATCGTAGTTGTTGGACCATTTCGTCTGAAACCTGCCAATACTTCACTGCCGCCAGCCATAGGACAATAAGATCCTTAAACTTGACCGGCCAGCAAATAGACAGACCAGAGAGGCCCACTTACCACAGGACTATACAGCTTGTACACATACGAGTTAATAAGGATTTGGCCGTCACTAGCCCTGTGGAAGATTACCACTTTGTATAAGATTTCCCTACTCACGAGAGATAGAACCCCTGGAAATAGTGACAACGGGTCCGCATCATCAGCAGGCCTAGCCGAAATGAGTCGAGGTTTTGAGACTCTGTTCTGGCTGCGCTTTCAAAGTCCAATGGGGGCTTGACTAGTCATACAGCCAATCTTTAACAGGTTGACCTTGTCGATAACTTTGGTTATTGAATTAGCGGGAGCCCCAGAGCCGCTCTGAAGGGCTCCAGGCTGAGGTCAAGAAGGCAAGTGATATTCTCCATGGGTTACTCTGGGGCTTCTGACGACTCTAAGACCATTGCGATCGAAAAAGAAAGTGTTTTAATTTAGCTAGAGTATGTTAATAGGATAGTGCCCCTACCTCCTACTACGATCAAGCATGAACATATCAAGCTGGATGTGGTCTCGATCTCACAATTACGCACGTACTTTTAAAGAGGACAAGAAGGTTTGTAGAGGACCAGCTAGTTTAGAAGATGTACCTTATAGGTCGGGATGTTGCTATAAATGAGGCTTGACATGGAAATACCCTATGTTCACAGGTGACATTTTTATAAATGTAATCAAACGGCCAGAGAAGATTCCAATCAATCATTGGCACCCTTGCAGGTATCCCCCATGCATTGGCTCTGTACTCCATGGTTTTTATAATGGAAGGCCACCCTAGGATCACTTACCGACATTTCCAGCACAGGGATAAGAGAAGTCATTTCGGGTGTACTCTTCTTAATGGCTGTAGCTATCCCCTTGGTGACTGGAATGAATGCTATTGCCTTTTTTCAAGTAGGCAGGCCCTTGCAATAAACCCTGTGCCGGACATGTCATTGTTGATACAAAACTGCAGATTCGTTCCGGCCACTACCAAGGGGATACTCTTGTTTTTAACTATCTAGTTGTAGCTGTCGCCATTAAGGGGATAGCGCTATGTTGTTGTTCGACGAGCAATGTTCTCTGAAACGGTCGTAACAGCCGATGGAAGCCTCAGAATTGGTTTGATTGGGCGGAAAACACCACTGTCTGGAAAATCTGCCTCAGCGAGAGTAAAACACCACCAGAGAGTCATAATCCGCCTCCTTAATCTCGTCAATTCCTCTCCTGTCTCCTGGAACCAGCTGCTGGTATAACTGGAACGCGTCTCGCAGTTCCGAGTCTGCTTTCTTTTGATTCCCTATGGCTGCTGACACCTGCGAAGCCTTGTACGTTGAGCGTGCAAGTTCCTGCACGTACTGAGGCCGCTCGCTGAACACCTTGATTGCCTGGTTGATGAGGACTCTGGAAGTTCTTGAGTGTCTGTGAGCTTTATTTGTGCACAGCCTTTATCACTGGAATACCGCGAACAACAACTTACTGGGCCTCTGCCAAGTTTCTCAAGCGAAGATTGTCATCTGTAAGTCGATGGCAGATATCACCGATACGGTGATGCCTGTCACCGAGTGTCGCACGATATTGCTTGAGGCATCGTGAATGCAGTTCGAATCCCTTGTCAAACCTTCACTGGCTGACGTATACGTTTCCAAGTGCGTATAGGAATTTGCCGGTCCTTAGACAATAGAGTATCAGCGACCTTGTCAATCAAACAGCCCACCCACAGGGAAACAAGGAGTGTGAGGAATTCAGATCCTTCCTGGCATAAGAGAATGGTGCAGTCACTGACTTGAAAGAAAGAGTGTCATCGTATCCGTTTGCCTTCCTGAATATCTCGATTATCTCGAGTAACGCTTGCTCGGCCTCATGAAGACGGCCAAGAACCCAGTACATGAGGCCAATGTTTGATGCAGACCAGCCGAGCATAGTGTCTTGGTAGTGCGGCAGCGCCTTGTAAGTTCGAATGGCCCTCTCGAAGAACGTGATGGCTACCTCATACTGTCTGTCCATGGCGTGCGCGACACCGGTCTCGTTGAAGCCCATGGCAAGCTCGTAGTCGATGATGGGATTCCCGTCCGCGTCGGATCCACGCTCTTGCAGCATCTCGAGCCATATTCCGGCATGCTTGAGGAAGCTCTTTGTATCGTTAGTCTCACCGGCCGCGGTACCAAGATTGTGGTGAGTGTCGCGGATCATGTATATCGCCTCAGTGCTGGTCTTGTCCTCAAAGCCGTCGCAGATCCTCATAACGATTTCGAACCACTCCTTCGATTCCTCTTGGAAGCCTCGTTCGAAACGGTACCTATGTTCACAAGTTAACGTTGGCCTTGCGTTATGCACAACCGCTGCGGGTGGGGTCTTTAGGTGTTCTTCAGGACTTACCAGCCAGTATCACCAAATAGCTTAGCGGAAGAGAGTTGGTGACGAGAATTTCCCTGTGGAAGCATGGTTTCATGTACATTCCGTAGTCGAACAACACTTGGAAACAAAGCGGCACAGGCGGGGTAGCGCTTGGTGCTGAACCGATTCTCAAGCGAAGTGAAGGGCCAGATGAGTGACATCGCACGCACAGCGAAGTGGAAGAACTTCGCCAACAGCTCCTGGCCGATCTTCTCACGAACTACATCTTGAAGGATACGATGGACCCATATATCTCCTGTCTCCGGGTTTTGGTTGATCAACGAGGTTTGCAGGAGTTCTGCGCGCACCTCATAGTACTGTCCAAGGTTTTTGGGAAAGTCCTCTATCCCATCGGCTGAGGTCGTGCATGCACTGGCCAGGATATTTTCAGGAATTCGATCGGGGTCTAAGACGGAGATGAGGCAGAGTAGTGCCAAGCTGGAAGGTTGAAGACCGTCCAGGCCGACCTTTGACGATATGGAATGGATTTTCGCTTCTGTTGAGACCTTCGATCCGCCGCCACCCACAGAAATGGTGTCATCGATACCACTGGCGTTATATAGTTTGAGGAAATCCGAATATGACAGTCGCAGCCGGGACATAACACCCGCCATTTGGGTGATGAGGTATGGCATCCCACCAAGCCTTTCGACCATCTCAGCCGCGTATCGCTCTTGGCCAGGCTGCTTGTTCCTCCTTGTCACGGTCTGTAGAAACATGATCGCGTCTTCAGAAGAAAACGGCTGCAAGTCAATGCCATCATTTGCCAAGTAGCTGTGCTCCTTGGCCTCAGAGTCTCTGCTCATGACGAGAACGGAACCCAAGCCTGTGTTCGGCCAAAAATCATCAAGAACCTCTGAGTCATCGGCGTTGTCGAAAATCAGCAGCCACGATGCCTCATTATCCGGCGAGTTAGGGTCCTTTGCATCGTATGCCTTGACTGGATTGGAAAGCCACCCTTTCACAATCTCACACGATACGGTGAGATCCTTAGTCTCACTCTCTTCTTCAAGCCCCAATTCTACAGCGATGCACGCGAATTCTTCAGAAAGTATATTCTTAGTATCAGCCGTGACAAAGAAGATTGCATTGAACTTGTTTCTGCGGGAATACGCATACTCGACGGCGATCTGAGTCTTGCCCATCCCGCCCATCCCGCACAGGGCATAGGAATGAATCGTTGAAGCTTGTTCCTCTAGACTGCCATCCTCGTGGCGATTCTCAGGCAGCAGGACCGCGTCGATGAGATCGAGGGTGCTTTCCCTTCCGAAGAAGCCCTTCTGTCGCTTGTGCACCTTCATTGAGAAGCAGGGTAGACAAGGGTTCTTATTGACAATCTCGAAATTGGTGACCACCTTGTCGCTACCCACGGGGCGTGGCGCATTCGTAGATCCTCCGTACGTCGCGTCGCGCGAGCTCATAGGTGACTGAGAGAGACAGAGGGTAGGCTCTTCTTGCTTTAGGACGGGGATCATCAATGCTTGACCTTTTTCGTTGTTGGTAGTCAAGCTGCGAATCATGCCCATGTCATTAACATCACGAGTGCTAGCTGAATGATCACGCAGCCATAGGTTATTAGCATGGGTTCTTCACATTGACCAAGGGTTATGCGCATACCATAGAATCTTTTATAGATCAGCTCTGGAGCAATATCTAGAGCTCGCTTCAGAGACTCCTCTATCGCGTGGAAAAGAGGGCTGCTGATCTCGATCTTGCATGTGTTCTCGTGGTTCTGATCCATTGCGAAAGCATTCTGGTGCTTGGAATCGGTTAGAGCCAATTCTTTCGGTACAATCTGCAGGCAGGTAATGAATTAGTAAGTCATAACTGGCCAACTACTCCCCGAGCTATGCATGATTGTCTCAAATAGCGCTGTCAACGAAATGGTTGCCATACGATCACCTGGCTTGTTTTGAACATGCCTACGTGGACGCGCGATTCGGCAGTCTCATAGCCAATCACGATCGGCACTTCGATGCGGAGGAGGTGGAAATCAGAGCAGCACTTTGCAAGGAATGAGTTGTCGTGGGTCGTGAATGCAGTTTTCCTCAGTGAGCTAGTTGGCTGCAAGCGCATGATGAGCTCTAAGATATTGGGTGACGCCTTGACAGTCAGAGGGACATGCGGCGTCCCTAGCAGGACGATGCCGGAGATGACTTCAACCACCTCGAGGTGCCTAAAGACATGAGTCTTAGTGATCGACAGTGCCTACCACCAAAGGACAAATATCAGCTTGTTGTTTGGGCCAAGTTGATCCCAAATGCTGCTGGAAGATAGGTACTCTGCGTACTTGTTTGAGGACAATACCCCCGAGGCTGTGACATATGAAGAACAGAGGCTTGCGCTTTGCATGCCGTGGCTTCTTTGGCACGTGAACATTCTGCTGTTCAGTGGGTGATTGAGACTCGTTGGCCTTGGGCGAGTCGCCACTTTTGGGTGACTCCATTTCTTCGGGTGAATCGGGAACTCGCTCAGAGCAGAAGTTGTCAAGGCAGGAGAGAAGACGCTGTCCCTCGTCGGCAATCCTCTGGATGATAGTATCGGAGCTCGAACCGCCCTGATAATCGTATAGCCATGCCTGAGCTCGAGCGTTGGAATTGTCTATGAGCTGGTTGATCCATTGTCCGGAGTCATTCGACCACGCTGTGGGGGGTAAGGTTGAGAGGCCCGGAATGATGATAATACTACAAACAACCCCAGAGAGGGAAAGTTGATTAGCAAGAAACAAAGCATTGAACTGTCTAGTAGTCTGTGACAGCTTCACCTACTTGACTTTGCGACCACTGGCCGTCGCAGGGTCTGCTGGGTAGAAGGGCTTCAACATGGCTTTGACGTCGCTGAAAGGTGGTCGCGGCTAGGCGCATATGCCACGGACGTTTTGGCAGGCACAGAAGGCAGTGATTGATTTCCAGAGCGGGATGCTGACACCACGTTGTAGTTACTGGCGAATGCAGGAAACAAGGATATGTTGGCTGTGATTCATGATATTCATCAAGTGGCATGTCAAGGACAAGGCCAGGTGGTAGTCACGGGCCCAGACCTAATGAGATGTACACTCCTCCTAATGACTTCCACGTTGGAGTGGGTCTGTCCCATTCCTACCTTGCAGTTTGCTTTTTCCGATTTCACAACGGTGTGCACACCAATTCGTGGCTGCCCTGCGTTCGCCCACCTGTGAAGGGTACACAACATACACAGTGCCCGAAGGCTTCTAATTGGATCGCGCCACGACTTGAACCATCCTCTCACCGCGTCCGGCTTTGAAACTCTGCATGTGCCGTCTTGCAGCAATGTGGTCGGGCGTAATACCTGCAGCCACAGCAGAGCCTACTTTCCTTGGTAGGCCGCAGTCGCCGAGCTATTACTATCTACTCGAACCTTGTGCTGATTAAAGAGTCCTGAAGAGCAGGCAACAGGCGGCAGCACTACCCTCCCTCCCCCACCATCTTCTGCCTCGCAACAGCAACAACAATACAAACACGACCTGAGTGATACCACCTCCACCACCGCCAGTAGGCCTCCATCCCCCCTTCATTATCAGACGAGCAATCAGCATGGCTCAATCAATCAAGAATGTCATGGCCATGGGCGTAAGTTTCTCTCTCCCCTCGCACTACTAGATAGGTCCAGTTCCTGACCATGTCCCTAAGGCCGGCGGCCTTTTCGGCACTCACGTCTTTGCGGCTCTTCAGAAGGAGGGATGCTTCAATCTCACCGTTCTATCGCGCAGGTCTTCCAAGTCCAAGTTCCCCTCAGACGTCACTGTCATCCACATTGACGATGACTATCCCTCGGATCAACTCGTCGAAGCCTTCAAGGGCCAGGACGCCCTTGTATCGACCATACCAGGCCGCCCCTACTCTGTCCACCT
The DNA here is from genome assembly GCF_004353045.1 of Thyridium curvatum. Taxonomy (NCBI): domain Eukaryota; kingdom Fungi; phylum Ascomycota; class Sordariomycetes; order Thyridiales; family Thyridiaceae; genus Thyridium; species Thyridium curvatum. Next base: position 184,256 of record NW_022156809.1, on the reverse strand, counting down.
GCGCATGATCGATGCCGCCATCGAGGCAGGGGTCAAACGCTTCATACCGTCCGAGTATGGAAACAACACTTGCTCCGCTGCGGCAGAGCTTGTACCGCTCTACGGAGACAAGGCCAAAGTGCTCGATTATCTTCGGGAGAAGGAGCACACTGGCCTCTCTTGGACTGCAATCCATGCTGGCCAATTCTTTGACTGGGGCCTTGACGACGGCTGGCTGGACTACCACCTCAAGGACAACCGCGCTGTAGTCTACGACTCGGGCGACACGCGCTGGTCGACGACCACCATTGGCACTGCCGCGCTCGCTGTGGCTAGGGTCCTTGTTAATGCTGCCTCCACCAAGAACCGCCCCATCTTCGTTGCTTCGTTCACCGTTTCTCAGCGGCAAGTCCTCGAGGCTCTCGAGAAGGCTACCGGTGCCAAGTGGGATGTGGCTACCATGACCTCGGCCGAGGCCATCAAGAAGGCCAAGGAGATGGACAATGCGGACTACTCAGAGGGCTTGAAGCTTCTCATTCTCATGCTGATGTATGCCGATGATGTTGATCGCGGCGCGAACTTTGAGAAGGATGCCTTACTGTGCAATGAGACGTTAGGTCTACCCGTGGAAGATCTTGCCGAGGTGGTGCAGCGTGTCGTCAAGAACTTCAAGGTCTGAGAGCCGAGGAAGCCTCTTAGCTCCCAGCCCCATGGTCCTTATGGGAAACTGTCTGGGATCATGACTGGTACTTCGTGCTTACCAGATGACGAGAAGTAGACATGCCCGCCAGGCTTAATACAAGGAGGCATGATTCCAGTCAGACACAAAATAATGAGGCCTTCGCTTAGATGCTTTAGTGACATGGCATTATACCTTCATTCGTGTTAGTGATCCCCCATGGACTGTGCAAGCTCCAAGGTATCTTGTTTTTAGGTACTGTTATGACACCGCTGAAATCGTCCACCCTCTATGTTTCTGTGTAATGCACGAAATCTAGCTAATATGATGGCAGGCGGGAGGCCGGTTGGATGTCATGAGGCTGGAAATGCATTTGGCTCTCTGGCAATCCCACAACCTACCCGCAGGATATTCTGTTTGTATTGAGATGCGAATCTGCACGCAGAAACTAATCGTCATAGACCTGTTGATCTATGCTTTTCCTTCGAAACACTTGCCTCCAAACCATCTTGTTTTACAGACCACCTGATTGCACTAACCAGCCTTCCGCCTTCATCCCACAAGAGCCTGCAGCTGGGTGGTAGCGCTGTCAAGTTAATGGGCGCGTGTAGGGGTCAAATCCAGGAGTATTATTTGGGAAATACCGCAAGGGCGTGAAGGGGCTAATCTGACCAAGGCAGTAACTTGTAGTCATAGCTAGTCTACACATTGAATTAGCCTTGGAGATGCTTTTAGAGGATCAGTTGGTTCTGGTAAGCACGGGTAGGCACCTGTGGGATGTCTGGCGTTAAGCGTCCTTGGCATTCGTATCATGTAGCCTTTGGCTTGATCCCACCCCCATATGGGGGGGTGAAGCCTCCGCTCTAAATAAGGACTAGAGTGGAGAGAAGCCAACCTATAGCTTAGATTATTTGTCACAGGATCTTTGTTATCACAAGGCTCTCACGCAAGTCACCCTAAGCAGGACGTTGTTTGGCCCCCCTACCTGCATTTAGCCAGAAGTAAGTGTGGTTGCACAGCGTGTCGACTCCGGCTTCGGTGAGCACGAGACTGCCCACTTGAGAGCCTGCAGATGACTGATTATGTGGCATTCAGGGATCAGATAGGTTGCAAATACGAGGGTTACACTCGGCACCGAGGCACCGTATCTTATTCCGATACTCCATCCATTCACTGCCTCCAAGTCTAACCTAGCGCGCGCCGTCATTATTGAATGAGGGCTTAGCTCATGAAGCCTCGTCGTCTTGGGGGAAATATAAATGCGAGCAGTCAAGCCAAGTCTCTGGTCGACATGGCAATGGGGTTTTTGGAAGTTGATCCAGTACATTTATTTGCAGACATCTAGCCGACCTTCCAACCGCTAGCCACAGACCATGGACGCACAAGAGGATGATCAGATCCCGACAGCAGATCTTGTAGTTGTATCCTACGACAGCCTGCGGCGAGGGGAGCATGCGGAAGTCACTGCCCTCTTCTCGGCTTGTACAGAAAGAGGCTTCTTCTATCTCGACCTCACCGGCGAAGATAACTTAGTGGTTGTTGAACAACTCTTCGGTGTCGCCAAGGAGTACTTTTCAAAACCCTTGGAGGAGAAGTTGAAAGATATGCATTCTGAGCAGGATGTCTTCCATATCTGCGGGTATGCTGCCATAGTATAGCTCCCAGATCGCCTCGCTGTCTAGCCTAGCCCGCCAGCGGCTTTCATAATATGCACATACCTTTTATTGGCCCACGGCTAACCTGAGCATTGCACTTTGCGTTTGATTTTCTAGATACAAACCTCGCGGACTGGACCAAGGCAATGTGAAGAATCAGAAAGATGGTAATGAAGGCTTGCAGGTAAGCATGTCTGGGCCCATTTCACACATTAGAATGTGCATGGTCCAGAATGCAGACTTATGGCTGAGCAACTGTTCTATCAGATACCCGTAGACGTGCACTTAAACCCAACAGCCGATACCCAACAGCCGATACCCAACTCATTGTCCCCGAGGGCATCAGACAAAACTGGTCGCTCATCGCGAATTTCATAGAGCAATCCCACAAGATAGCCAAGACCGTCCTCAACCGGCTGTCCACGTGCCTCGCGCTCGAGCTTAAGGCCCAAGATGACAACCGCATTGATCTTGCCGCACCGCACGATCCAAATCTGGCCTCCACATCAACCGCAGTCCTACAATGCTATCCGACCAAAGATCTCAAGCCCGAGACGAGCGCAGGCCACTTTGCGCACACCGACGCTGGCAGTGTCTCGGTCCTATTCATGTCCCACTGGGGGCTGCAAGTCCACTCCTCCGTCCGCGATCGGTGGGAGTACATGCCACCACGCCCGGGCTGCGCTATCATAAACATAGGAGATAGCCTCTGCTTTCTGTCGGGTTTTAAACTCAAGTCTAGTTTGCGCAGAGTGGTTCCTTGTCCTGAGCGCTAGACTGCAGAAACGCGATACTCTGTCATATTCTTCCTGCGGCCGAGTAAGGAGGAGGTGTTCACTGACAGGGAGGGGAACGTGTGGAAGGCGGGAAACTGGCTAAATTCCAAGTTTGACAATTATCGCAAGACTCATGATGAGCAGATGCATTCAGCCATGTCGACTGGGAAGAAGGGCTTTCTAGGCCTGCGTGTCCCGCTGAGGCTGTGACACCAGAGCTTTCATTTTTCTATCCTGTCTTCCAATGCTCATTGTCGATGTAAGTAGGATACTAGTCATCTATCTCGGTCTCGAAATATGAAATGTCAGGGTCTTCTGAACTGGACAAGGAAATTTAGTCTAATCTGACACTGAAACATTAGTCGGTGCAGATCAATCATGTACCAGAACAATGGCGTTGCCAAAACACCCATCCACTGAACTGGCCGGCCGGAAAGGGGGCCGCGTCCACCCAATGAATCGTGAACAAAGGCAGAAAACATTTCATCATGCAGAGTGACGGGCCAGCTCAGATCTCAGCCACCACAGCGTGCCGCTCCCCCTACTGAAGTAGGTGCTTTCAAGTCGTACAACACCAGTCCCGTTGGTGCTCGATAAAGCTTTGCAAACTACTGGCTACCTATCAGCGATGGTTGCCTTGCTTGATATTGCGCCCCCTTTTCTGTTCACATGCCTGTCAGCTGGAGAGGAAAGGCTTCTGTGTTCGAGGCCGCCGGAGCTACATAGGGTACGCTGCAAACCCTCCTTCCCATCATCTCCTGCACGAGCTACCATTGTACACACTGTGACAATGAGCAGTGGAACGGTCCCCGCCCCCCAATTCATCCCCCAGCCTCCGGATCAGCCTACAGCAAGTAGTCCACAGGCAAACATCCCATCAATCACAATTCAAGGGATGGATGATGTAAATAACTCTCGCTCTTCCACAAAGAGCATTCATTGTAAGTACATTCTGGAACAATGAATATTTCCATCAGTTGTCCGCATTTTATTTGTGATTATCTTCAAGTCTAACCATCAGTGACTTGCCGAAGTGAGTGTCTACAAATATGCAAGAGCAGTGTACAAATTCTCCATCTTGCCCAACGGGCTCGGGTATCATCACCAGAACCTTGCGCGATTTCTTGCCCAATTGATGGAAACAGAGGAGAGTGCTTTTCAACCATCGAAATCTCACGACGACTTCGTCACAGCTTTTCGCTTCGTGCAGAGGAACGGTTACGGGACCGAGTCGCGGCTGCCTCGCAACTCTGGCGCTACTGGACCCAACTCTTACGTTAAATCATGGCAACTAGAATCGCCTCCCAAGCACCTTCAGACTTGTGAGGATCTCCATCGGCATCAGCTTGCTTTGAAACATGAATCCCCAGGCCAGGTCCTCTTCCTACGGGGTTTCCCGTCTCCCGAATGGGTAGGCCTCATAGGCTCCAAGTACCATGTCGACCCAGAGTTCTTCTCCAGATACCTCGATTTCCGGTCTATGGAAGATCGGTCCAACAGCGTCTGTGCCCCTCTGCTCCCCTCTCGGGAATGGAACATCATCGAGCTTTCTGTCCCTCGTGTTGGGCTTTGGAGCTCCCTTGGCCCGTATGGTAGTCTCACTAGCCTAAAGAGCGTCCGGCTTTCATCTGCCGCTGCTCTGGCAGAAAGACATCATCTTATTGAGATCGGTTCCGTAGTACCTGTCGGCAGCACCATGATTCGAGCCATTCACATCCTGGATAAATCCCATTTTGCTGTCGAGCAGAAGATCTTGATATGTCTACAACCTCCGGATAAAAAGAGAGGATGGACTGGTAAGCCACTTTGCCATGCAACCCCAGCGAACACTTGTACTGTTGTATAGACTTTGGAAAAAAGCTAATGATTTTTACATGTGGTCTAAGCTCTCGTCTGGACCGACGAAGGCACGAAAGCCGGAGTCGACTTCCTCGAGGGGCCACTAGCCACCATTCTGCAGCTCTCTCAGCCATTCAAAGCTTCACTGCTACCAATAATCGACTACACACCAATGATGGGACTCAAAGCCCACCTCATATCCAAACACCTGCCCGATGACTCCCCCGGCCACTCCCACTCATCAGCCCTCCCACTAGACTTTGGCTGTTCGATCCGCAACACGCTAGCGAGCAAAGACCCTTTCTACGCACTCTCTGAGATCTTCACCCTCGCCGCCTCTGCGGAAAAGGCCTTTCTCGACCGCGTTGAGCTCAAGCTCGAAGCAGCCATAACACCCGATCACACCACTCCCATCTCGCACAACGACCGCCTCGAGAACCTCCGCTACTTACACGTTCTTCTCCAGCGCCGCGGACGGCGCATACACGCCACGCTGCAGGCGATACGAAATACCGGGCAGATCCATAGCAAGTGGCCCCAGTCCAACGAGGAGTCGGCGGCTTGCGCCCGTAAGGGGACGGAGCTGGACATGGAACACCTGCATGAGCAGGCAGAGCGGCTGTCAAGGCATTGTCAAAATGAGATTGCAGTGCTGATGAATAGTATTGTGATATTGGAGTCTGTCAAGGCCATCAGACAGGCTGAGCGGGTGGAGAAGATTACATTCTTGGCCTTCCTGTTTGTGCCCATGTCTCTCGTCTCCTCATTCTTTAGTATGAATGTGCCGGAGCTGCAGAGTGTGCCGCTATGGTCATGGTTTGCCACAAGTCTTGTCCTGGTGATTGGTACAGTGGGTTATTATCTGATTGAGGATGTGCGAATGCCTTGGAAGGCATTGAAAGAGTGGTTGCCGCGGAGGTAAGGTAGATTATAACAACTTGGTTCAATGCTTTGTTTCGGTAGAGCTAAGGAAGGGTAAGAAAGAGGGTTAGGATAGCTGAAGTGGCTGATGGTATGTTTTTGCTCGCTTCCCTCTACTGTCGAGCTCTAGTTGGAGTGAGGTCACCTAAAGCTACTCGGATTGCTCTAACAAGTCTTCCTACAGGGTCTGAAATATACAACAAGACTTATAGAGAGGCAATTAAGTAAAGTGAAGGCTAAGTTGTAGATCAAGCAGAATATACTAAGCAGGTCTAGTCTTAGATTACTTATAGAAGAAGAATGTATAAGATATTAGAGCTTTAACATACTCTTACTATTAAAGGCAGACTGGCACTAAATAAAGAAAATAGCTTATAGATATTTAGTATCATCTTAGTCTATACTAGGTTGGTTATAGTTATTAGACTAGATTCTAGCTAGTATAGATATCTAGCCTATCTAAGTAAGTTATATAAATATATAACTAAGTAGTATTTCTATAAAATAAACCTTATACTAAAGATATAAAGTATAAAGTTATATTAGGCTTAATTTAGACTAGTTTCCTCTAGATATCTCCTATAACCAGCCTCCTCTTAAGAAAGAGGGGAGAACACAACAATACACACAATCAGCAGTCCAACACACAAGGGGAGTCCTAAGGTGCCCTCCCCCCCGCAAAGGAGAGGGCTGGTACGCCACGTTTGACCAACGTGTTGTTTGTGGGAAGGAAGATCTCCCTCAACGCAGATCCCAACCGAGTCCCTGGCGATCCGGTTGGTACCGATAGTCGGATCATCACGACTCATTGCTCCTTCTGTAAGGCAACAATCACAAGTCCAAGCAACCCTGTTCTCGGCGTGGCACAAGCTATCGATGGGTTTGCTGCACATTGATGTATTCCCTGTCACCTCTCCTAACTTGATCATCGATTGCTCCTTGACTGCAGCAAACAATACCTCGACCAGGGTTACTTCCTCTTTGCGAAGCGGGTATTCTAGTCTAGCATTAGATTGACTAATGTTCCTGTTACTAATAGGGAATGATATGCTCAAGTAATGAGATAACTGCGCAACTGCAAGCCTGCTACCAGAGTCGTGTGATCTTCTAATGCCGGTGATGTAATCGGGAGGCGTAGAGCTCGCTTAGATCGCCTCACCAATGCTTCTCACTGATGTCGACCGAGTTCACATCCACGCCGTCTTTGTACCACCGCTCCTCCTCGGAGATCTTGACATCGTTCCCGCTCATCATCCTCTTCCGCATAAGCCCGTTCTCGGCAAATGTCCAGTCCTCAAGGCCATAGCATCGCCACCACTGGCCGGATTCGTCAAAGTACTCGTACCAAAACTGGACAGCGATCTGTTACATAAACAAGTCATTGTTTAGCAGAAGACAAGAAAGTGACATCATCATCACTGATTCTTACCTTGTTGTCTCGGAAAGCAAACAGCTCCTTGCGCAGACGGTAGCCGTCCTCCTTGGACCATTTGTCCTCTAGGAACTTTGCGATCTCGTCACGGCCCTGGAGAAACTGGTCCCTGTTCCGCCAGATAGAGTCTGGAGTGTAGGCCATCTTCACTTTCTGCGGATCTCTACAAGCGGCGGTAAGCAAGGTGTGAAGCCACAGAAACGGAATCTGCAGGGTGGTAGCTACCTGGTATTCCACGCATCTTGTGCAGCCTTCACCTTCTGCTGTGCGGTCTCTTGGGTAAAGGGAGGGAACGGCGCTCTTGCTTCACTGGCCATTGCGTGTGGATGTAATTGAGAAGAAAATATCTAAAAATGTAAAGTCAGGTTTTATTGAATCAATTGAGATCCAAGGATACAGGCTGTGAGAAAACAAGAAGACTTTTTACAAATATATATATTCGCTTGTGCAATTGGAGTCTGGGCCATGCTTTGTCAAGAACAGTCTGGAAATTGACGTCTTACTGGACCTTGCCGTCTTTTCGGCGTTCCACAGCGGGGCCTTCCCCGAGAACGGCCCAGACGGTGTCGCCGGGGCTGACCGGCAGGGCCCTGTAAACTTCGATCAAAATTACCCTTTTAGGCATGTTTTCTCGAACTACAGTGGGGGTTGCGAGAGGGACGAGCACTGTCGTTTCTCCAGCACAGCAGGATCAGATAATATCCTGAGTGCATCTGGAATCGGTCCTGGAGTCAGCGGCAAGCTTTCTTAGTCGGGATTGAAGCCTTCTTTTTCGGAAATGGCATGGTTTGCAACTTAGGCCAGCGCGCGGCCAGTGTGTGAGGCTTTATTGAACCACTAGCATGGCCAGGTTACTGACCGTGTTTTGTAAAGGCCTGTCCGGGAGATAGGCTTCCGCATATTCACAATCTTCGTGCCAAAAGCCTCGCTCGGGGCTCGTCTCTCTGACTTGGTCGGTGGTTTAGGGTTCCTTTGTCCGTGATCAGGAGAGTCGATGGGTGAAAAGGACCATGGCACACCAATCATTTACCGCCCCCCACGACCGCCTACAATTTCGTCGCGTCCAACAGACACCTCACCAAAAACAACTCTCGCGACAAGGAGCGTTGCATATTAAACCCATTTGGCCGACCAACCCAAGCACTACAAGGGCCCCTCTCTCCTTCATCATGGATCATGGATGAACCCTCGCAATTCACGAAAAAGTCAACCTCCATTTCCAGCTTTACGAGAGTGAGGGCATCCCCTTAGCGATCCCACGAGACAGGACCTATACGACGGCCGAGCCGTTCATCTTGGATCTGCTCTCCTTTCAGGACAAGAAGCTCCTGCACCAACCAAACGCCATCCACGACCAGGATGATGGCGAACGCCAGCTTGCGGCACTGGCGGCTCTGAGGGCGACTATGCACCATTTTGTCCGGCCCGAGCTCCGCGACGGGCCTTTCTACCTCACGCTCACCGACGTCCATCAAGGCAACATTTTTGTCGACGAGGATTGGAACATCCAGGCAGTCATCGACCTCGAGTGGGCCCACTCCCTGCCGGCCGAGATGCAGCTGCCCCCTTACTGGCTGACGTCGCGGGCCGTCGACGGCTTCCACGACGCAAAGGCTACAGCCGAGTACGAGTCGGCGCTGGACGAGTACCTCGAGATCTACGAGGCCGAGGAGATGAGGCGGTTCGGCGAGCTGCGGCAAGGGCCGGTCCAGCGCCACGTGTGGCGGACGGGGGCCTTTTGGTATTTCGCTGCCGTATCCGTGCCCAAGGGCATGTACAACATCTTCAACCGCCACGTGCAGCCATTGTTCAACGAGGACCATGCTGACCAAGGCATCTTTGACGAGGTGTTCTTTTGGTACTGGGGGTTGGGGGCGCAGAGCGTGATCGATGCCAAGCTCAAGGACAAGGAAAGGTATCTTGATAGGGTGCGGGAGGTGTTCACAGCGCCGGATGATCCCGTAGAGACAGGTACACCAAAGTAATGAGCCTGCATGTGTTTGGTTTTGTGAGAGGCCTGGAACGTTGATCTCTATTTTCCACCTGTCTACACATGCACTGGTAGCAGCTTGGCGCCCACAGGTAGTTAATGGCTCCGCACAGCATTGAGTAATGCCCACTTGAGCCTGACAGACGACATCTATGGGCAAAACAATACGCGCTGAAGAGAGCAGTGAACAGTGCATTACTTGTAGCTGCAAGGGGAGCCCGGATCCCGAAAGGTGGGGGATTGCGACATTTGGACTGCCGCCATTCGGGAGGGACCCACATGCCACTCTCATAGAAGGAGGGGGAAGATTCACCTTGTTGAGCTGGTCTACAAAGACTAAGAGGAAGCCGCGCCCAGAACAGCTCCGATTCTCTCTCTCATCCAAATTGCAGCTCATGATTGTGGAGCTCACGGTCAACGTATAAACTCTCTAAGCCAGTATGGAAGCTCACATTTCCTCCCGTTATCAAAGGACAAGACAGTCACTGACAGTAAGCCCTCCAGCTAAGTAATCTCCATCCACACGCCTCAGACAATGTCTCTCAACGCCGGCGACTCCTTCCCCGAGGGTGTGACCTTCACCTACGTCCCTCCGGCTCCTGATGCGGGCATCACTAGCTGTGGTGTCGGCATCAAGTATGATGCTAGCAAGGGTACTGTTAACCCCCCTCCCTCCCTCCCTTCTCAAAACTTCTCATCTCGTCGCCTGCCTGCACGCACGAGGTGACCCGGGAAAGACACAGCTTAACCGAAGCGTGAAACAACAGAATTCAAGAACAAGAAGGTCGTGCTCGTCTCTGTCCCCGGCGCCTTCACCCCGACGTGCCAGGAGCAGCACCTGACCTCCTACCTCGACTCGGACAACTACAAGAAGCTCAAGGCCAAGGGCGTCGACTCGGTCATCTTCATCGCCTCCAACGACCACTGGGTCATGGCCGCCTGGGGCAAGGCCAACGGCGTCAAGGACGACTCCATCGTAAGTTGTTTTTCTGACGTTGCGCTCGCACCTTTTTTCCCTCCGAAGCAAAGTCCTCGCTGACATTACATATTACCAGCTGTTCATGGCTGACGATGGCCTGGCATTCGCCAAGTCCATTGGCTGGTCCTTGGGGGAGCGGATCGCCCGAGGCGCCATTATCATTGACCACGGCAAGGTGGTCTACGCGGAGAAGGACGTCCCTAAGAGCACTGCCGCCTCCAGCGCCGAGGCTGTTCTCGCCAAGTTGTAGACGAGTCGGCGCTGAATGGATGGGGAGAGGCATGGGTCATGTTGATAAAGCTGTTCCTCGTCACATAGACAGACATAGATCATATTCCCGCTCCAAATCTCCAGCACCTTCCAGTCCCACGAGCCGTGTCTCTCCGACCTAAGCAGCGAAATCAAGTGATCATAGAAGGTCTTTCATTATGACGAATGCACAGTGTTGGCATTTTTATGCTGAGCTAAACCCATGCGATAATTCATAACCCTTTTATGTTAGGATCCATGCAACCGGCCCAGCCCTTTCAGGTAAAGAACATTCGAAAAGAGACCCCGACTCCGATTCCGTCGCCCACGCTTTCGTCCTCGTCAAGCATCCGGCTTAACGGGTGGTGGCCTGAACCTTCATCGGTGCGCCCTTGCTGCCCTGCTTGCTCTGGATGCGGCCGGTCTGGCCCTTGCTGGCAACAGCCTTCTTCGCCTTCTCAGCCTTCTTAGCCTTCTCAGCCTCGGCCTTCTTCGCCTTGGAATCCTTAATGTCCTGCAGTCTGGCGGCGCGGCGGGCCTCGGGGCGCATGGAGCGCTTCTCCTTGATCACATCGAGGGAAGCACCGACGATGGCACGCTGGGACTTGACGGTGCGGCGGGTGCGCTTCTTGGCAACCTCCTGTAGGGTGTGTCAGTCACAGTCTCTCTCTTTCTCTTCGTGTGTGTGTGTGCCATGTCTTCCAGACACTCGAACATCGAGTCCATGTTGCTTCCCGACGCTGGAGAGGCAGCATGTGGGGATATCGCGTACCTCAGAGATACCCTTGCGGTGTTGTCGGCGGTAGAGAACAGTCCAGGCGATGCGGCGGGGGTTCTTGCGCTGCAGGAAGAGCGACTCCGACTTGCCATTCTGGAATCGGAAGATCTTGCTGTCGCCGCGGACGTAGAGTTTACCCTGTGAAAAACGAATCGATCAGCTTCTGCTCCTCCATTCCGTACGTGAACATCGTCGCTGGGCTGAGCCGTAGTCCTCGACCAAACGAGTCCCCTCGCCATCGTCCCTCCTCTTTCTGACCCCATGCCATCTTGCAGTCCCGGCCGGCCCCAAGTCGACATCAACATCGGTCATGATAAATGGAGAGCGTACCTTGCCAGGGTAGATTCTCTGGCCCGAGAAAGTGTCGTCGTAGGTCCTCATTTTGGCGGTGGTTGGCGACTCGGGATTCGTGGGTTGAAGTTCGAGAAGACTGTCAAAAGTCGCGAATAGGCCGAATTTTGAAATTCTTGTGCGTTGGTAGGGTCAGAGGATCCGCTCGAAATTAGAGGGGTTAGTTGATTGGACAGGGCCGGGACTCCAAATACGTTTGCCTCAGGCAGATTCTGATGGCATCAGTGCCCACGCCTTGCGATAAGATAAGGACGACTTTTGTGGGCCCTCCAACACACAGGTACTTTGGTACCAGAAGACCTCTTCCTCTGGTAGCACTGCCTCAACCCAGTGCCTCGTGTATTCGCGAGAATCTTCCGAAAGTTGTGCATGTGTTGACTTGTTCATGTGCCTTGGGATGCTGTGCCCGTCATTCACTCCCATTTTCTCCGTATCGTTCCTTCCTTGTGCCCTTTTCCAAGTCTGTGTAATTCTCCCGATGTAGTCCCGCTATTTTCTTTTTGTATCTGCCCTCATTTCTCAGGAAGATCCCTCTGACCATGTAATTTCCATCTTTGACATCCTTTGCTTCCTCTCGACTCTCATCTTTTGATATACTTCCATGTCATCTCGCAAATGAACAGCGAGGCGGACGAGATCGCCTCTCTCGTCCTGAAGCAATTCGACCGGCTGCCAGCTAAGCGCAAGCCTCCTGTCCGTGATAATGGAACACATGAGTGGGTACCGCTGAGCGGCATAGTAGCCAGAGGTAGGCTTTGCATGAGCTGCACTGAAGGTGGCTTTTCGTGATGATTAACATTTCTACAAAGGGACTAATGGGAAAGCAACATGTCTTGCTCTGGCGTAAGCTTTGACAGAGTCTGACCAGTCTCGGCACATGTCACTAAACCTGCTACAGGACGGGCATGAAATGCCTACCGGCTTCGAGGCTATCCCTCGCCAATGGTGTAGCCGTCCATGACTGGCATGCCGAGATACTTGCCATCAGAGCCTTCAATCAATTTATCTTGGAAGAGTGCCGCAACATAGCCCTCCACGGACGGGCTTCCAATTTCCTGCGACTTCGGACCGAGGAGGAACTCGCTGCCGCCGACAAGTCTGCCTTTCATGGCCAGCCATTCTCTTGGAAGGACGGCATCACTCTCCACATGTACTGCTCCGAAGCGCCATGTACGCAGTCCATTCTCAATGTTTACCTCCTCTGACTCCTATTACTAACACACCTGCAGGTGGAGACGCCTCGATGGAACTCACAATGGCAGCCCAAGATGACGCCTCGCCCTGGGACATCCCAGCTCCGCAACCCGCCTCCGTCTCTGGCTCCGCCGGCAGTGGGAGCGGGAGCGAACCGCCCGCCCTCCTCGGACGAGGCTACTTCTCTCAGCTAGGCGTCGTCCGCCGCAAGCCCGCCCGCGGCGACGCACCCCCCACGCTCTCCAAGTCGTGCTCCGACAAGCTCGCCCTCAAGCAGTGCACCTCCCTCCTCTCCTCGCTGACCTCCCTGCTCGTCTGCCCGGACGGCGTCTACCTGCGGACCCTGGTCCTGCCAGAGTCCCAGCACTCCGAGGCCGGCTGCAGGCGGTCCTTCTCGGCCGACGAGGGCCGGGGCGGCCGCATGCACCCCGTCGCGGGGAAGCAGTGGAGCGGCGGGTACGCGTTCAGGCCGTTCGAGGTGCAGACGACGAGGCGCGAGTTCTCGTACTCGAGGCGCAGCGTGGCGGCGCGGGCGGACAAGACGGCGGCGAGCAACCTCGCCGTGGCCTGGGCGAGAAACGGCCTGGAAGAGAGCCTCATCGGCGGTGTCTTGCAGGGCCGGAAGCAGTTTGATCTCCGGGGAGCGACACCCGTGTCTCGCCGGAAGATGTGGAGTTTAGCTACCGAGGTGGCTGCCCTGGTGGGGATGAGTTGTGTCGCCATTCAAAGCCTACTTCGGTCGAGCACGTACAAGTCTGTCAAGGAGGGAGAACTGCTCTCGGCGAGGCGGCAAGTGAAGAGTGAAGCAAGGGCTAGGGCTCTCGCAGGGTGGGTTAGGAATACAGATGATAATGATTTTCGAATAGAGCATGGCGGTTGAGCAAGCCTCCTGAATACATTTGACATCACAGCTTGCACAGACTCGGACACAGTCTTGAAACATCACCTCGAGGTGAGGTATCAATGGCAACTATTGACACAAGTGCCACACCCGGGGCTCATCAAGAGTCTCGGGCATATGCAGTTTAGGAGATACCACCAATTCATCCGTCGTTGATGTGTAAGTCCCCATGCAGTGTTTCCGTATCGTCCACATTTTGGGCAGAAATGATATCCATGCTCCCGCGAAAACTTCCAGAATCCAGCCAAATCCATTTTCCGTTTGCCCACGCCAAAGGATAGATCAGGACGGTCCTCCACGCTCATCCCCGCTCAAAGGTACAGAGAGTCTTTTGCTTTACTCGACCTTCTCCTCAAAGTTCTCGCCAGGGACCAGGTCGGGGATGTCGTCGTCATCAGCCTCCTTCTCGCCCTCGCCCTTCGCCATGTTCTGCTGGTAGCTCTCAGCGAGCTTGCGCAGCGAGGCCAGAGAGTCGGGGCCAAGCTGGTTAAGGATACCGGGGACGAGCTCGGTAAGCTCCTTGTCCTCACCGTTGCCGTAGATGGCAAAGGTGTTGGAGGGAACAGCGGCGTGGACTGTGTATTTCTTTCCGTTAGCGTTCCGAGAAGCAGAGACCCACGGATCTACAGGGCCCTGAGAGCGATGCCAATGGCATTATTTACGCACCCTTAGGCTGAGCGAAGTGAATGACGTTTCCGTCAGACTTGAACATGTTGACCTCCTCGATGGCCTGGATGGGCTGAGTGTTGAGCTTCTTAAGCGTCTGCTGCAGCTTCTTGTCGTCGCCGGCGGACCGGGCGGGAGCACGCTTGGCCTTTCTCCGGGGAGTACCCTTGCCACTGAGTGTCACATCCAATGTCAGTCAAGGCCCTTCTCCACGGCGACGATGGCATTCGGTTATATATCGAGGGGTTAGGTGAGATTCGATCAGTTGTACATACCCTAGCATACGGTTAGTCAACAGGTCACGCTGTCGTCCCCGAGGTCGGAGATGTGCCATTGGAAAGCAGACTTACCAGTTCGCGCGCTGGCGCCCAGCTTCTTGAGACGCTCCTGAATGTCAGCCATGATTATAGATGACCGGAATGGGTGAAGATGTCGATGGAGGAGGAATCTGCCGGGGAGTGGAGCAGGTGGTGCCGAGGTTTCGAGGGTCCCTGAGGAAGCTAGGGCTTGGAGGTTAGATTCAGGCTCTCGTTTCAATTCAATGGCCGGGACTGCTGACGAGGAGAGGTCTCGGAGTAGCAAGTCGACGACGGTCCGGGGAAAGGGGGGTGTTGTTGGGCAGACTCACTAGGATCTTGTTTGCCTTGTGATTAGAGTGACGGTGAACCGATCTAGGGCCAGTGACTGGTGAACTGTGCTGGAGCCTCGTTGGAGAATTTGTGTGCGCCAAGAATTTTCGCTCACGCAATATCGATTTTCCCTTCATTGAGGTCTCCCGATTCCAAAGTGTGGAGGATTTGGCAGGGCGCACAGACCAGATATGTGGGGGGCTGGCCAACCAGCAGCTTCAGAATCTCGTCGGGAGGGCCCCTCTCGCTGCAAATCCCCCTAAACTTTAGCCCCAACTTTGCTGCCAGACATGACAAAGCTTTTGTTGTTAGGGCCTGCCACCATATGCATGATTGGTACCTCGCCGGAGCTCAAGGGAAGAGAGAGATTCTTTCGAACTAACGTACCTACTGTATGGTTGAGCCAGGGGGTGCACATATATTTCACTTGAAAGCACAACATGTTGAATTGCACCTCGTGGAGGCACCACATGTGACAAAACCCCTTGCGGGAGCTTGCACCCGAACTTAGAGCTCGGGATCGGATGAAACTGGCCGGACTGGCCGGGCCACGACGGCCACAGAGATTACTGGCTCGAGCCAATCCAGATCCAGAGAGTGTCAGCTCATCACTCATAATGATTATTGGTTGCGCTTGAATTTGTGATCGTATGCCTAAAACACAGAGTGCGCCGCCCTTGAGATGGTGATGTGCTGATATGATACATGGTACATGGATGCTGTTTTGTACAGTTCGCGGGATATGCAGTGCAACTCGCTCTTCTCACTCCTTGCTTCCCAGACCAGCCGCTCTCCTCACCTCCTCTTTCCTTGCCTTGGTCTCCTCGGCCAGCCTTAGGCTTTCCTCGAGCTGAGCCTGTTTCTCTCTCCGAGCCTCCTCCTTTTGCACAACCCATACTGCGTGGAGTGGTCAGCAAAGCCTATTCGAGGAGGTGGACTGGTGGTCCGGAGATCTCGTCTTACTTGACTGTTTGGACTTCGACTGCTCTTTGAGCTTGTTGACAAAGTCGTCGAATCCTTTTTCTGTTTCGTATCTCCGCTCGAGGCTCCTCTTCTTCAGTTCCGGGTTGTACCTCTGGAACAGCTCCTCATCGGTAGGTATTACGTAGTATGTCAGAGCAGGGCCTCCAATACAGATCAGAGCTCCACTGACGTTTTGTCGCCTTAGCATCGGCATTCTCAAGAAAAAGGAACTTGGTGATAGGGAAGAACAAACTCACGCGCCGATCATCTTCGCCCAGAGGGCCCAATTTGTCGGTTTGGGCGCCATAATGATCACCGCCCTTAGAAACCAGCACAAAGAGACTAGGAATTGCTCATGAGGCGTGAAAACTCGAATTTCCCGGGCGTTGGGGTGGCCTATGGCGAGCTATCACGAGTGTGAAGTCGACTACCTCATCGACTGAAGCTCGAGGAACTTGAGAGCGGCGTAGCGCGGCAGTATTAAAATGGACGTCATGCAATTGGCCCGGGGTGCCGCTCGTGCCAACATGGAGTTCACCCTAACGCTAATAGCAGTCATACCTGAGTCTGGACGCTCCGCTCACTAACCATCTTTCATCCAACTTGATTTACCAAGAGAACGAGAAACTGTGAGGAAATTCGCGAACTCAAGAAAGACGATATACTGGTCTGGTACACCTGCTCACTGTCGGCATGTCTGCCGACTTCTCACTCCCTCCTGAATGTCCGAAGTGCCAAGTCCAATGACGATGTTCGGCCTCTCCGGACCATTACGAAAGAAACCTGAGGCCTCATGCTCCGCCACAGTCTTTCCGCACCCCGTTCACTCGTCCTCCGTACACATCCACTGCCAGTGGATTTGCTACCTACCTATGATGTCGAGAGCATCACGCGGACGCCTTGCTCGAGGCCTCCATGAGCTCAAGGGGCCACATGACATCGTAGATCACTTTCAACGTTGGCGAAGACAAGCTAGGGCGAGGTTCGTCCGTAGTACATGCTCGGTAATATTGTACCTATTCAACCCCGGCCAACTCGATCACAGGCTCGAATGACTCGGGATTCGTTTCCAGAAGTGTTGCAGGCCAACCCGGTTAGTCGTTGGAAATTGGAGTTGGGATGAAAAGAAGAAAAGACACCCAGCGCGGCTCCTGGTCGGTAGGACAGTCTCAAGACAAGCTCGCTACGACAATGCAGCCCCCATGGCTCCATCCGGTGCATGAAGCAGAAGCGCGATCCCGGCACTTGGCAACAACCTTTTTTCTGCAGGTACGTCGGTTGCTAAGGCTCTAATGGCGGGAAGGACAGCGATCCGGGCCAGGAGATCCCCTGCAGGGCACGTTAGACCCCTGAGTGAGGGGCGCGATGGCTTGTTGGAGACATGGCTGGCACCAATCAAGCTCCCAGTCCTCGCTGGTCTGATACAGTGCCCTGGGACGGAAGATGCTTGCATACCTACAGCAAATGGATGCCAAGACTGGTGCAATGCGCCCGAAACATTTCACCCTTCCATTTCCCGGAACGCTCGACTGATGCTCTCGGGCGGTGCCAAGCATTGCATCCAGGAGATCTTATGCCAATCGCAATGAATGTATGGGCGGACACGAGGCCCGGCAGGATGTTGGGCAGCGTGCCGTGCCCAGCTTGTGTCCGAAATGGACTCTCCTTGTACTGTATGTATGTATCCAACTCAACTTTAGGACAAAGCGAGCCCCAGGCACCAGACACGAAGTACCTAACCGAGGACACGAACGGAGCAAGCCGTTAGCCGACCTTTGTTGAGTGCTGCCTTGGACTTACTTGATGGTGGATGCATCAACAAGGGCTAGACTTATTGCTTGCTGCACCTCGTAAACCCCTCAGCCATGCCTAGACTACTGACCAAGTCCAAGCCAATAAGCCAAGTCGTCAAAGTTCTGCGTCATTGCACTTGTGAACTTGACGTCTGTGACGCCAGTACGCGAGCCCTCGAGTGGCTGGAATTCAATGGCATTCTGTCTCGTCCGGCCTACCCCAGCTTTTTTCCCAGCCAGCAACCTTGAATGCACGCACCATTGACCCAGCCCATTCCCCAATGCCGAGCCAGTAGAACCGGGCCCTGAAGCTGGGCCCAGCACACCTGACAGGGACGCTAAGGGGCCAGAGCCACCGAATGACCCCCCCCAAAGTGGCTCCCAGGAACCCCCCTTCTCCCCCACAACCGGGTCCTAGTGCCCTAAGCTTGTTGTGCTCAGCAGGCACAAGCTTGCCGACCCTCTCTTCTCTGTGGATGGACGCTGCGCCCGCCCCTCTTGCACACACCCAACTGCCCACCAAGCCATCCATCCATACTGATTTGCCTGCTGTACGAACCTCTCGCCTTTTGCGCGTGCCGGACCCGGTCTTTAGGATCCAGCATACTTGCTCTTCTTTCAACACTCCTTTCAAAACTCCGCCGTGTGCGCATCATTCTCTGTTTCTACACCACTTCCCTTCATACCGACTTGGAGACCGTCCGTTAACCTCCCTGCCCGTTCTCGGCCCTTCCTTTTTGATTACCTTTGCCTCCTCGGAGACAACGGCAGAGACACACTCCCTTGAAGAAGAAGAAGAAGAAAGCAGCGACCCAGGGTCCCACTGTGCTGGAAGCGCTGTTGTGCAGCCCTGCCGAAACCGTCGATCAACACCAAGGCGAAACGTCCCCTTTGGTGACAGTCCGCAATGCGCTAACTTTATTCCGCCTCGGAAGCTTCTTGACGATCTTTGTTTTCACTTCATTCATTCTTGGCTGCCATTGTTCCTCTCAGGGCAGAAGAGATAAGGACTCAGTTGCGCTATTGCTGCGCAAGAAACCGCGATCCCAACATACCTGCCCAGACCAGACGCTGCACTCTGTGCTCTCGACCCACACCCAGAACACGCCAGAATTAAGGCCTCAACGGCCGAAAGCACGCCCCAAGTCCGTGGCCATAACCGATCGATATGGCTTATGACGGATATCAACAACAGCATCAGCGGCCGTACAATGGTCCAGCTGCTCCGAGGCCTCCGCCGCAGCGTCACTACCCTCCCGCTCCCCAACGAGGCCCTCCGCCACAACAATACAATGCGCCGCAGCAGTATGACCAGTACCAAGATGACTACGGCTACGGCTATGACGAGTATGGTGGCGGAGGAGGCGGCGACTACAACCAGGGCTACGACCGCCAGTATGATGATATGAACTACAGACAGGGACCACCCAACCAAAACTACCCGCCACAAGACTATCCAGGCCCTGGTCCTAATGGCGGTGGTAGAGGCAGGCCCATGCCCAACCAGCGAGGGCCTCCGCCCAGACAGATGACAAACGATGGTGGACGAGGCCCATATCCTCCCCGGCAAGGGCCTCCGGGTCCAGGAAGGGGAGATTACCCCAATGGTCCGCCTGGCGGACGCGGTCGCGGAGGTCCTCTCGATAGATCGGCAAATTCAGACCCGAGTAGTGAGTGAAAAAGCGCTCAAAGTCGCGCGCATAACGTCTTACTGACCTGCTCCAGTGCACCGCGGCCGAGGACCCATGCAAGATCCGATGAGCCCCCAGGAGACGGGATTTGGAGGCAGCCCATTTCCCACGTTTCCGGGTCAGAGCCGCAAGACGGATCTGGATCAAGAAGGTCAGATACTGGATCAGATGTCTGGCTTGGACATCTCGGGGAGAGGTCCCAGACAGAATGGGCCTCCGCCACAGCGCGGCCCAATGGGACCCCCTGGTCCTGGCTATGGCCAGCGCGGGCCACCGCAGCGAGGTTTCACTCAGGACAATTACGCGCACTCAGACCGAGCCCAGAGTCTGGATCAAGGCTACGGCCCCTCGCGAGACTATCCCGATGATGGATACGGACCGCCAGGTCGCACAATGACCATGCCGAGCATGGAGCCGATGAGGAACAACCAGGGTCTTCCTCCGCGTGTAGACAGCGCTCCTTACAACGGACCTGCAGGGAGGAACATGCCGCCGCGACCATCTACAGCATCAGGCATGCGGCAGCCTCCTCAACGCCCGTATCCTCCCAACGGAGGGGGACCGGCGTTCCAAGAGCCTCGCTACGGTAATGGGCCATCACCTCAAGGATACGATCAACAACAGAGGCCGGCCTCATTCGATAACTATGATCTGTATGATTCTTACAGTGAACCTCCTGCGAATCCTGAGTATCACCGAAGCCGGGGATCACAAGCTTCAACTGCTGTCCCTGATTTCGATGCCGACCCACAACAGATGCCGAGAAACTCGTTTGATCAGCATATGCAGCAAGGAGGCCCGGGGCAACCACAGCGTGGGCCGAATCGCAACCCCGAGCTCAACAAAACGAAATCGCAGCCCGATCTCCGGCAGTCCCAGCAAGCTGTCTTCGAGATGGCCTCGGATGCGCCACCAATGCCAAATGGCTTCCAGCAGCAGGGCTATCCTCAGGGACGAAGACCAACAGCTCCAGGTTTGCCAACTGGGCCTGCACCTATCAGACAACACAGCGGCGCATCAAGCCGGTCCGGTGGTCCAGATTCCCTACCGTCACATCCCGCACCTGTCCGACCGGGTCTAATGCCCAATTCGCTCGTCAGCCAGATGCCAAACAAGCCGGCCCCCGTCAGAAACTACGCAGGCAACACCCCGCCAGCCGGCGGCATGCCTGCAATGCCGCCTCCAGTGCAGGTGCAAGCTGCGCCAGCACGTACCGAGACGCAACAGCCATGCACTCCTGAGCTGCTCGAGAGTCTCAGGAACACCATCAAGGCGGACCCGAACGACCAAGAATCGGCTCTCCTCCTTGCTAAGAAGCTCATTGAAGCCATGGATGTCTTGGCCCCGGGATTGCCAGATCCCAGGTCACGAGGCAAGGCTCGTGAACGCTATGCTATGGATGCGCACAAGATATTGAAGAAGCTGGCAAATGCCCAAAATCCTGATGCCATGTTCTTTATGGCTGATTGTTTGGGAAGGGGAGTCTTTGGTGGTGCGGAACCCGACAACAAGGAAGCATTCACTTGGTATCAATCTGCAGCCAAGCTCGGACACGCCGCCGCGGCGTACCGCACTGCTGTGTGCTGTGAGATTGGTAACGAGGAAGGAGGCGGCACGCGCAAGGACCCTCTCAAGGCCATCCAGTGGTACAAGCGCGCTGCAACCCTGGGCGACACCCCGGCAATGTACAAGGTCGGCATGATCCTCCTCAAGGGCCTCCTGGGACAGCCCAAGAACCCCCGCGAGGCCATCAGCTGGCTCAAGCGGGCCGCCGAGCGCGCCGACGCCGAGAACCCGCACGCGCTGCACGAGCTGGGACTGCTTTACGAGAGCGCGCAGCCAAACGATGCCTACCTCCGGGACGAGGCCTACGCGTTCCAGCTCTTCCAGCAGGCGGCGGAGCTGGGCTACAAGTTCAGCCAGTACCGCATGGGCTGCGCCTACGAGTACGGGCTCATGGGGTGCCCCATCGACCCGCGGCTGTCCATCATGTGGTACTCCAAGGCGGCGATGCAGGAGGAGCACCAGTCCGAATTGGCGCTCAGCGGCTGGTACCTTACCGGCAGCGAGGGCGTGCTGCAGCAGAGCGACACGGA
Organism: Thyridium curvatum; assembly: GCF_004353045.1. Classification (NCBI taxonomy): domain Eukaryota; kingdom Fungi; phylum Ascomycota; class Sordariomycetes; order Thyridiales; family Thyridiaceae; genus Thyridium; species Thyridium curvatum. Next base: position 162,695 of record NW_022156809.1, on the reverse strand, counting down.
GGCCTACCTCTGGGCGCGCAAGGCGGCCATGGCGGGGCTGGCCAAGGCCGAGTATGCGATGGGCTACTTTACTGAGGTGGGCATCGGCGTGCCGGCCAACCTCGAGGACGCCAAGAGGTGGTACTGGAGAGCTGCTGGTAAGTTGGATTGAGTTCTATTGTGTGTCCGTCCCCTTGGCTAACAGGCTTTTGCAGCACAGGATTTCCCCAAGGCTCGGGAGCGCCTCGAAGACCTGAAGCGGTCCGGTAAGAACGGCCCCAGGCAACGGGAGCGGATCTCGCGGAGCAAGATCGGCAAGCAGCAGGAGGGAGAGTGTACGGTGATGTGAGAAGCATCGTCGTGGCGGTACTGCTCCTGACCTGGCCTGACCTGACCTGACCTGACCCGATACGTGCGTGTGTGTTTGTGCGCAAGACACGGGGAGATGCTCACGGGAAGCAAATCCAATGATATCGAATATATATCCGCCACACCGGTGCTCTCAGGCTGGTCTTTCCTGAGACATGAAGCGGGTGTCTTACTTTGTTAATCGACAACAGGAGGAGGAGAGGGGATCTAATGAGAACATAGAGATGATGCCAAATGCGGACACGGGGTATGCCTGGACTGGGGGTGGTGGCCATTGTATTATTACTTTTCAACGAACAGACAAAAGGAGCCGTAGACGTTGCGCTGCTTTTCTCCCCAACACAAGGGGAGCCAGGGACATATAAAGGGGGGCTTTACCAACCATGCAATCGGAGTTTCCAAGGAAGTTTGTCTTTTTTAACACGAATAAAACAAACCCATTCAGAGGCAGTGGAATTGATGTTTATGACTGTTGAAAATTTCTTTGCTTCTGCACGTCTATCCCGTTTCCAGCAATGATGCTTTGAAGCCTGCCGGTTTGTAGCAGAAAACGCGTGAATAATGTACAGGACCTTTTGCCTTCCCGTTCCTCTGGGGCCTGCTACGTGGCTGATCCCAGTTATCCCTTGATGTAAGGGTAGCGGCAGGTGAAGACGAGCTCGTCCCTCCGAGCATCATCAACCCCAACACCCCGATTTTTTGTATGTCAAAAAAGAAGCACCCCGTGGTCGCCGTCCAACACCAACATCGATCATGATTGGCAACTGACTATGACCTTTAAACCAAAGTCCTCATCCACTCCCGGTTACCTCATGGAAGACACATGGCTTAAGCCTTGACAGCCTCCTTGACCTCCTCCTTGACCTCCTCGACCTTCTCAGGCAGAGTCTTGTTCTTCTGCGACTGGTGCCACATGAAGATGCGGGTGCACTGGACGACACCGACGATGCCGAGGAAGAAGTTGACGGCGGCCAGCCTGTACAACGGGAGCATACACATGTCAGCAGGTGAAAGACTCCGGGTGGTCCGGGAGAGAGAGAAACGGCGACACTCGCGAAGTTCGCCGCCTGTCTGCCTATATTACGAGTATTGATGGGGCACGTACAGGTAGTTCTTGGGCTTGATGATCAGGCACCACCTCGTCCAGATGAGGCCGGTGGCCGTGAGGGCGGCGTTCTGGGTGGCGGACAGCTTCTCGGCGGGGCGTCCGAGGTCAGAGATGCCGGCGATGACGAGAGCCCATTTCATGACGGGTGCCCTGTGTGGAGAGAAGCATGGGTGGTTAGCAACTTTCGGCCATCGATCCTTCCCCTTCCCCTCGGATATCAAAGATGTCCCTCTTCCTTGTCCTCCTCTCTTTACTCACCAGAAGTGGACGGTCTTGAGGCCGACAGGGCTGTTCCACATGCGCTGGAACCAGGTCTGAGCCTGTGCCTCGGCCTCGGGGGCGGCGGTGCTCTGGAAGCGGCGGCCGGCGGCGTTGTGGAACTGGAAGCCGTAGGTGCGGCCGAAGGCGGCGCGGGCCTGCGAGGCGAAGGTGGCCTGGCGGAAGGCCGCGCGGGCGTATGTCGCAGACGGGGGCATCTTTTTTGAATTCAGGATTTATCGGTCCTTTTTCTAAGGGTCTTCACAGCCAGAGAGAGGAGAGAAAGAAAAGAAGAGTAGGAGGAGTGGAGAGTGTGTGATTTTCCTCAATTGGGCGTGTGAGAAAAGGAACGGTGGTGTTGACTCAACGACGACGGGGTTGGAGTTGAGGTTCGGTTCGGGGTCCGATGGTGGAGAGAAAATGTTGGACTTCCTATTTCCGGAGATAAAGGCGTGTGTCGCACTGCAACCACAGGGAGCGGTTGTGAACGGCAAGGACGGGCAACGTTGTTGAGCAAAACGCCTGCGATAAGATAAGCGGACTGGCCCGTGCACGACTGCCCGTTGCTCCTGCCTGCTGCGTCACTGCACTGGACTGAGAAATTGGCGAGCTCTGAGTGGGCGGTCAAAGGTACCTGCTGCAGTTGGTCTGTGCGCCTGTTCTTCGCATTCCGGTACGCCAATTCACACTTTACTTGAGGCTGTACCCGAGGCCGAAACATCACGACGACGACGACAACATCACTACTCTCTGCAGAAAAACACCCTTCTTGCACGGCAGACTTCGCCCACCATGTCGACCAAGTACGCCTTCACCAAGTCTCTGAAGGAGGTCCGCTTCCTCTTCTGCCAGACCGGCGAGCACAGCGCTGCGACGAGGTACGTTTCCATGCCTCCGGGGGAACAGAGAGACAAGCCAAACAACTGGACGAATTGGGTCCGGACGACCGTCTCTCTCCTGCTGGCTCCTGGTACTTTAGAAGACGAGATCAATTGGGACTAACAAGACTCTCTCCCGCCACTGCAGGTCCTTCCTTACGCGCGCCTACCCCACGATGAAGAAGTTCAACCCGACCACCCCCATCATGCTGCGCGAGGCCGCCGGTACCCTGCCCAAGGTGTACGCGAGGTATGAGTTTGGTCGCGAGAAGAGCCAGTCATTAGAAGGTATGCAATGCCAGACTTTTGCAGCACGACCGTCTCTCAGCACAGAGACCACGAGGGATGACATGCTCACACTTTCGATCAGGACTGTCGGATAAGCAGATCGAGGAGGCAGTAACGACTCTCGTCAAGAACGACGCATAGAGAGAGAGAGAGGAGATGGACGATTGGAGGATGGTGTCGTGTCATGTCATGAAATAAAGTGTACAAAAATACCCGTGAATAGACGGAAAACGAGTTTTATCGCAATGCTCCGGTCTCACCACCTCGAATGTCGAATTGCATCCATATGGTGTTCTACTGACAGAAGGATCATTGTCAAACCGAAGGGATTTCCCTATTTTCATCATTGAATTAAATTAACACATCGAGAGTACTATAAAAATACAATGCCAGAACAGCCAATATTCATCACCGCAGCTAGGTTGATATCCGTTCGTCCTCTGTCATGTCATCCCCCAGTCCAGCTCTCAGAGCAATACCACTCCTGTCCTCCTCAGCCACAGATCTCAGCTGCTAATGCACCATAATACAACGCAACCATGTCAAGATTATCCCACTGCTACCACCGTTGTGGGCCTCTTCATATCATTGAGCCTTCACTCCTTGTCGCTACCAGAAGCCGACGCCTCGGTCGGGCTCAGGACCTCCTCCTTCATCTTGCGCTTCTCAGCCCAGGCGCGCACCCTAGCCGCCTGAGTCGCGTCTGAGGCGTCTCGTGTCTTGTTCACGGGCAGTGCCGGGAAGTTGGACATGTTGAATGCAGGGGCAGACGCCTTGCTGGTGTACCTTGCCCACGACTTTGCGGGGCGCTCGGTCGGAGCCTTCGACGATCCGGCACTCGGGCCGGCGTCCTTGGCCGGGCTCTTCCACTTCTTGACGGCGGCGCGTGAGGGAGACGTCTTTGTCGGCCAAGCCATGCTGCTGCTGCCGTTGTCGTTGTTGCCCTGCATCGGGGCCACGGTCTGGGTGCCTGTGGTAGTGGCAGTCGGGGTCGAGGGCCGTGAAGGGAATGGGCGAGCCTGTCTCGCTGGCGACCCTGAGCCAGCAGGCTGGAGCTCCTGCTTCTGTTTTCCCTTGCCCAAAGCTGCTGCCGAACGGTCGGAGCCCTCGCCAGGCGAGCTCTCTGGGCTCAGATGGGTCTTTGCCGTCTCATACGAGGTCTCGCGGGACTTTGCCTCGGACGGAGTGTTCACCACGAGCTTGGTGGCATCTTGCTTCGTGGGGCTAGTTAGATTCATAGGGGTAGCCTTTGCAGTCTTGCCTAGAGCCTGCAGCGTGGACTGAGTAAGAGCCGGACGCTTGCTTGACGAAGCCCTGGTCGCGGCGACATCCGGGTCGCTCGCCGCTCGCCGAACCACCCGGGCAGCAGCAGGCGAAGGGGTGCGATACTCTGCTGGCGGGTTCGCCTTGATGGCCTGGGGCGGAGTGGCTTCGTTCACGACAATCTTTTGCTCGGGTGAGGGTGTGGGCGCGACAGCGGGAGCCTTGTTGGGCGGCGTGGCGGGTGCCTTCCCCTTTGGTGGAGGCCATTCGATGTGAACTGTAGCTGGAGCTCCCGAGGTGGAGGGCAGCTTGCGATGGGATGACATGCGCGGGAAAGGATCGAAGCCCTTGGGCAGCGACGTCAACCTCGTAGACTTGGCCTCGGCAGAAGTCACTGCCGCCGCCGACGGGAGGATGCTGGCCTTGGGCACAGGCTTGCGGCGGATCACCGTTCCAGTGTCGTTCTCCTCCTCCGTGGACTCTTCGGCAGCAGTTGCCGCCGCCGCCGACGGGAGGATTCGCGGCCTCGGCACGGGCTTGCGACGGATGACTGTACCTGTGTCGATCTCCTCCACATAGTTTTCAGCAAAAGTCGCTGCCGCTGCGGACGGGAGGATGCTGGGCTTGGGCACGGGCTTGCGGCGGATCACCGTGCGCATGCTGTTCTCCTCCATAGAGTCCTCGGAAGAAGTCACTGCCGCCGCCGATGGGAGGATGCTAGCCTTGGGCACAGGCTTGCGACGGATCACCGTCCCCATCATGCTCTCCTCGGCCGAGTCCTTGGCCGAGCCTGAGTCCTGCTGGTCCGAGAGGGCCCTGCCAGCTCTCGCGGGCTTCTTGAATTTCTTCTTGCCCTTAGAGGGCTTGGTCGGCGTAGTCATTGCCGAATCAGACTTGCGTCGATTGGCTCGCGCGCCAAAAGCACCCATGTCTTCCTTGGGCGGGAATTTGATGACGGGCTGCGCGAGTTGAGGGGCCGGGTAGTCAAAGTTGGTGTTGGGCGCGTAGTTCTCGGCAGGCGGGGGATAGTAGACAGGCTGCTCTCCGGGCATGTACGGGCCAGTCATCGCGGGAACCATCGCGGGAGGCTGCACGTCGGGCTGTCGGAACGCATTCGGCGGCGGCATACCCATGTTGCTGAGTCCAGCCTGGTATGGAGGGTAGTATGGCTGGCTGTCCTGAGGCGCGCAGCCAGCAGAATACCCACCGACTCCAGGGTACGAATAGGTAGCGGCACGGGCATCGCCAGCAGGGCCAGCCGCAGGAGGGGGTCCCTGGCGTGTCTTGCCCAGAGGCAGCTCATAGCCTGGCTGCTGGAATTGATGAACCTGAGCCCGGCTGGGGGAAGGGTGTCGGCTCTGGGAGTTGGACGGCCAGCGCTTCTCGTAGCCGGTCGGCGCAGGCTCGTGGTAGGCGTCATACTGCGCGGGCGCGGGCGCGGGAGCGGGAGGGGGATAATACTTCTGGCTCCGATCCTTCTGAGACGGCCGCTGAGGTCGATACCTGTCGGTGTTCTTTGTAGAGTGGTAGTTGGGCACGTGTCCCTGGTAGACGTAGCGAGGCCTGAAGAACTGCGAGAAGACGGGATAGTTCACGCATAGGGCGTCGTCACTGAGTCCCTTGATGGGATGTCGGTGGCCGCGATTGATGGCCGCGTGAGCTCCAGCTTCAGTCTTGAAGAAGACAAAGACATTCTGTTTCATCTCATGTGCCTCAATCCGGTCGACCTGGCCGAACTCGCTAAAGTAATCCCGGATGTTGGCCTGAACGCGGGGATGCTTGAGGTCCAGGGCGTCCGAGAGCTTGCTGACGAAGACGGCCCGTTGACGAGGGCCACAGCGCTTGCAGTAGCAAGCGACATAGTTGGTCATAATCCCCCGTCGCCCAGCATTCGCACAGCCTGGGGGCGATGGGCGTTCAGAGAGTGACCGGCCGGTGTTGCCGCGAGGCGGCGTTGTGTGACGGTAGGAAGACTGGGACGAGGCCGCAGTGCCAGCTGTGCCGCCGCCCTCCCTAGTGTAGACGCGGCCATGGAGCACATCATAGTACTTTGGTTGCCAGCCTGCGCTTCGCGGCGGGCTCTTACCCTGAGGCTGACCGAAGCTGAGGCTTCGGTCTGTGAACCCGGATGCAGTCCTCGCGCTCTGAACTTGCGGAGGCGGGACTCCGGCTAAGCCTCGGGCATTCTCAACTGTAGCGTACTGAGTCACCGGCTGGTTCTGCAGGTTTGTCGCTCCCCGCTGCAAGTCACCATGGGGTGGTGGACCGCCAGCCGTGGTGTTGCTAGCACGTCCGGCATAGGAATAGCCGCGCGGACCCGTGTCATTGACAGAAGCAGGGGCAGGAGGTTGCTTCATATATGAAGCAAAACCACCAGAGAATTGCGACCAGTCTTGTTGCATGGAGTTGGTGCCTGGTTGAGCAGTGGGAGGCACGCTGTTGTGAGTATTGATGGCAGTGGAGTGATCCTGAGTCTGTCGGATGTACAGACCAGCCATCTCAGGCTGGGTTATAGTATTGACAGCGCTAGGCTGGCCAGCGACATTGTCGACATCAGCAAGGACATTGATCGTGAGACCCTCGGCAGAAGGAACAGTCGCAGGTGCGGAAGGCGGACAGTTCTCCTTGTTGCTGTCCATGCTGCTCTCCTGAGTAAGAGCAGGGGAAGCCGGGGCAGAGGCACTGATAAATGCTTTGATACCCTGCTCAAACTCAGTCTTTGTCTCGGGCTTGACCTCCACATTGAGTGCCTGAGAAGTGATATCACCCAGAGGTTGCTCGGTCTCGTCCTCATTGGTAACGTCCTCATTGGTAACGCCCTCATTGGTAACGCCGGTTAGCTGAGCGGAGGAGGACCGCGGTGCAGAGACAGATTCGGTCATGTCCCATCGAAGACCAGAAACAGGAGCTGAAACAACACGGCCGAAAACTCGAGCCTTTGGGAGAGGAACACCGCCCTCAGGAATGCTGTCAAGCGGCGGAGGGCTGGTGGTCTTGCCCGGGGAATCTGTAGAGTCTGTATGAGAAAGTTAGCTGATGAATTTTTGGAGAGAAGAGAGTGAGGATGGTTTCTTTCAGGCACTTACCGAGCCAGGACTGGACGTAGTTGCCGTGAGATCCAGTGTTGATCCATTCGGCATAGCGTTTCTCGAGAGTAAGCTTGAGCAACTGCTCGTCCTCGTAGTGCTGGAAGTCTCCGCAACCGCCCTCCTTGCGGTCATAGTCGCTGAGGATAACGAGGATGTTCTGACTCTGGGTGGGCTCCCAGCACTCGAGCATCATGCGATTACCTTCCCACGTCATCCAGTCCTCAACCCAGTTCTGGACTTGGAACAACTTGGACTGAAGCTCTCGTTCCGTCATGGCCAGGTTGATCTTGACAATCAGATTGACGAGGTTCCAGACGTTGAGGGCGCCGAGAAAGTACAAGTCCTCAGAGTCATAGTACTGGAAGAGATCCGCCCAAGCTTGGGGCTTATTGAACATGCCGTTGACAGCATCGGGCCAACGGGCACGCAGGACGCGAGCGCGCTCCCACATATCGTCAGCCGACCAGCGGACGAGCTTGCGGCCCGCAGGGAGCAGATCCTTGAGAATCTTCTTGGGTTCAGCTCCCATTCCGGTGGAGAAGGTAGCTGCCATGTCGGGGGGCATGTTCAAGTAGAGTTCGGCCGGAGCATCCGCCATCCAATTGCCGTGATGATCCATGACATAGACGGTCCGCATACCGGTCTCCTGCATGAAGGCGTTGGAATCGAAATTGAGGACTTGGCCCCCAGGAATTTGGTAAGTGGGAGGGACGGGCGCAATGTTGGTGCCGCAGGCAATGATGACTTGAGAAGCCATGGCCGCGGCGAGGAAGGTAGAAAAAGGTGTGATAGTAGAACACAGGGAAATGGGATGTAAAAGGGAGAAGGGAACGACTCGATGACACCTAAACCTCTACAGGAGAGGTCGAGATGCGGAAAAGGAAGTCTTCTCGAGACGTGGGCTGGAAAGGTTGTGGTTGTTGGGGCGAGAGACGGGGAGGAAGCCTGGAGGGGGGAAAGGTTTTATTGCCAGGAAGAAGCAGAAAATCTCAAGAGTATCAGAAAATCTGAAGAGTATCTGACAGAACACGGCGAGGGAAAAGTGAGTTGCTGGTGACAATAGGGGTCCAGTAGCGCATCATGATTCCGAGGCCGCAAACGAGTTGTCCCCTGGTGAATAGCGCGACGGGGGCGATGTGTAGTAGACAACAATGCTGAATTCACGAATAAAGAGCAGACAGGTGCTCCTCCAACCCAACACAGCTCAGGCAGGCAAACATGTACCCTGCAGGTGAATTTTCCCAGCCCTTGGTGAGGTGATTGATCTATGTGGTGATGTTGGTGCGCATCGTTTCCTGCATTTACTGAAAATGTTGTTCAGGGGGGCCACTAGAAGGTGGTTTATTCAAGCAAAGAAAGAAGGAGCAAGCCACACAAACCCCAAAGATACAGAATCGGGCATGTCCAAACAGATCAAAGACCAGTCACTAGCACGGTCCAAACCCAGATGTGTCGAGCAAGAGTATATGAATGCCCGAGGACAACCCCTGATTGACTCCAATCGACGACTGACTGGGATTTGTCCACAGCCCAAGTCATTGACAAACCTGCAGGTTGATGACTCGAATGAAGGAAAAGAGCGTGAAGTCTCTGTTGTGTAACGCAAACATGTCAAGGCTCCTGGCTTCAAGAGATGCTTTCAAGGATATCATTGAGGGGTGTCCAGATAGAGATGATACATGATTTGTTGGAGACTACAGACAGCCCTGCTCGTCAGCCCTACCTGCCTATCATCTACTTCTTCAGGTCGTTGAGCATCTTCAGAATTTCCGACTCATTGTCGCCGGCATTCGCCTTTCCATTATTCCAGTCGACAACCTGTCACTCATCAGCTTCAACCCTTCTTGCTATCTTGCTATCTTGCTATGGCTGTTCACACCGCCTCTGCAAACAGGCGCTGCCCCAGGCATGAATGTCTATCTAGATAGGGGGGAGGAGTAATTGCCAGCGCAGGGTATCCACTATGCATGCAAGCGACCGCCGTCGCTGGCAGTAGTCTAGGCAGTGTCGAGAAAGAAGCTGAAAGAATGAACTTACCACAGGCCTCTGGAAGTTGTCGGCGCTCTCCTTGAATTTCCTCAAGGCCTCCTTCTGGCTGTTTGCCCCCTTGACCACGCTCGCGATGCGCGACGGTCCGACATACTCGAGGATGGTCTGCAGCTGGTCGGCCGTGGGCGGGTCCTCGGTGATGTTCAGCTCAAACTCCTGGCGCTGGGCGGCCTTTGTCTGCGCCGTGTGGTCGGACGCCTGGTCCTCGGTAGCAGTCTCGGCGGCGGCGGCAGAGGCCTGCTTCAGGAGGTTGGCAACGCGGATCGAGGCCGGGGAGGAGGTCTTGTGGAAGAGGGTGACGATGTCGAGAGGTTTGTGCTGCTCGTACGAGATGTGTGTCAGTGAAGTGCGGCAGTGTCCAAGAGACCAATTGAGCTGGACTTACGAAGCGGAACATGTTTGCTGGTTGCTGGCTCTCGTGAGTCTGGAGGTGATACAGGTAAGGGTTGATTGATTGATCTTATTGCTGGAAAATAATGCTGCGAGCATGCGGCTCAATCTTGAGAAGAAGTGAGTGATCAATGCATGTCGTGCACCCTCGACTTTGATGGAGCTTGGGCCATTTCACTATTACGTAGATGTCCCATCATTGCCCACTGTTAACATTAACTTCCTTACCTAATCGTGAAAGGACCTTTGGAATGCGGCTCAAAGGACGGGCAGCTTCATTTACTGCTGTTCCAGCACCGGCTGCCTGGACACTAATTGCGCTCAATCTTGCCGCAACCATCTGGTTAATAGATCAATAGCTGCACATCAAGGACGGGCTATCACATCCTGGCCTCTCAAACACCTGTTTTGATGCACTTCCTCTGCTTCAAAGCCGGCAGGCAGCCTTTGCAGGCGTCACAGCAGCAGCTGCACCTGGCTTCAATTGCTCCGTTGAATGCTCATATTGATGGATGGGATTGTGGTCATGGCTACCGTAACATCCACGATGCCAATGGTCTGCTGCTGTTCTCAACTCCACATTAAAAACTTCGAGATAGTTCTGAGCCCATATCTATGACGTACCTCTGACAGTGCAGGCGCAAATGCCCCGACAGATGGCGGCGAGGCAATTGCTAACACAAGCTAGAGATTCGAGTAGAGCAGGATGACGTAGAATTGTGGGATTGGATTGATGCCATGGTCATATAAGTATTTTGGCAGTGTCCAGCTCGTCCCTTACCCTCGAACTATCACGAGACGAACTCATTCATCACACCTCAGAATATATCCCCAAAAGCCAAAATTCAAGCACAATCTTCCCATCATCATGTCTGGGTACTCCAAAGTCGGAACTTCTGGCGTCTACGAGGCCGGCGACCAGCGCAACGTCAAGCAGTCGGAGCTGAACCAGCCCGACAAGTACGAAGAGGGACAGGTGAACTCACACCTGGCAAATGATTCCAGTATGACCGCTCTTGTCTCCACCTCCAATGCAACAAACTTACTAAGGACTTCGGATACAGAGGATGAGCGATCAATTGCCAACCGCTTGGCCGCCGAGGAGCAGAAAACCGAGGACTCTGGCGACTCGAAAGAGACCAAGCTCCTGAAGAAGGACGCCACTCTTCCCGTGAGTTGACTGGCACCCGGAGGACCATGCTCCTGCATTCCCGTCGCTAATCACATCCACACAGGCCAAGATGCATGGCAACGAGCCTTCCAAGGGCGCCAAGATCGATGCTGAACTGCAGGCCGAGGACGAGCAGAGGCTGAGGGAGAAGCAGGGCAAATAAGCCAGACGTCACGACACGTTGTACTATTAGCACCGCTCGAGATGATTGGCGTTCACGCAGGCTCGCAATTGCGGTTTTTAGGTAGCGCAGGAACAATTCAATCCGAGTTTTGGGAGTCAGAAGAGCTTTCGAGTTGCAAAATTGGTATGTATTGATGGCTCTATCACTAAATGCAGTCGCCCATGCCGGAGTGTAGGTGCGGGTGTTGCTCGGCGAAGAACGTTCGCAGTGGTTTACCTGGAGTCTTGTCAGTGCAAAGTCCACAGAAGTGTGCAAGCTGTCTGTCAAGCAAGACAAATAGTCGGGAAAAGACCAAGATCAGAATATGTAAGAAATTGAATATCAAATGTCCGCGAGATATAGCAACCCCGGCGAGGGCGCCATCTGCGCAGCATCAATCGCAAATTACCTCATCATTAGATGGTCGAGGGAGGGAAGGATGGGAGGAGGGGGGGGAAGAGGATGCTAAGAAGACTGGCTTACCTATTCAGTGATGCTTCATTGGTGTGCATGTTGAAGCTGAAGATGGCATCGCGATCTGGAGGACCGAAGTAATTGAGAAGAAGTGAAGTGCAAAGTGCCTGGGCCAACAAAAAAATAATTTTCAGTTAGATCAGGGACCTTTTTGCTGTCACGTGTGGGCGGTGGGTGGGTGGTCTCCACCGCGAACGCCACCCCTGGAAGCGCATTTTGGTGGGTGCCATCTTGCCATCCTCCCAATGCCACTGTGACAAGACATAACATCAAATCTCGACGTCTATTCACCCAAGTTGCTGTGCTTCACTTTCCTTTGTTGCACACAAAATAGAGAACAAGAACAACGTTCTAGGTATCCATATCGACTGTCTTTTGTGTGACTGACGACGACGACTACTCTTCTCTTCCACGGCGCTCATCAAGCAACCCTATGGTAGCTCCATCAATTGAATCCTCATTTCTTGAAGCTTCCCAAGCTTGACCTTGATGCCGCACTGCATCTCTCCCCGGTTTCAATCGCCACCAGCACCAGTACAGCGCTCCGCTGCCGAGGACAGCCAGTGCTGTCGTCGGGTAAGCATAATACGGCAGTCTTCCGTCCTCGCTTCGTCCACTCGTTGGCGGCAGCCATGGCAGTATGAGCAGCATCAAGTTGGACACAGCAAAGATGACAATGGCAAATGTGGGAGCTGGGCAGGGCGAAACCCACGAAGCATTGCTTCGGTACAGCCATAAAAGCCCGACAGATATGGCGACACTGATCACAGAGACCGGGTAGCCTCCGATATCGACCAGGAAGTTGTAGATGCGCCCTGGGGGCGGCACGATAATGACCAGGACGGAGACCAGCCAGTGCAACAGCAGACCGCCCCTGGGCGGCCCTGACGTGCTTCCATGTGTTTCGCTATCAGATCCTTCTGCTTCCTTGTCTTTTGCACGCGACCACATGCTTGATTTGACCCCTCTGATCCAGAAATCAGACCAAGGCAGAAGCCCGTCCTTGGCTAGCTCCTCGTTCACCCGCGCCTGCGCAAAGGACGTGGCGGCGATGTTGCCTGCTGCAGACACGATGATGCAGAACGGTAATATGTGGGCAGCGAAACCTGGGCCGAAGACGTTGCGAAAGAAGACGCTCGCAAGGATCACGCCGCCGGATTGGAAGTCGTCTTTATCAATCACAAGAAAGAAGACGATGCTGACGACCAGGTACGCAAGCGAGACAATGGTCAATGCGATCGGCGCAGCAATCTTGAGCGTCCGCGTTGGATCTCGCACATCGGAGAGAACCTGGTTGGCCGTGCTGAACCCTCGAAAGCAGTAGATGACTTTGAGCAAGGCCGTGGCGTAGTCGTATGGCTGTGTGGATGACCCTGACCAGATGTTCTGGAAGTTCCTCGCAGCCGTGCTGTCAGGTACCGTTACCGGCACATTCGCGTCTCCTCTTCGGTACCTCTGAGCCGAACCCTGGTTGCTGCCCACACCCGCTGAGGCCCCTACTATCCCGGAAATGATGACAATGAAAAGCACCAGCATCTTGGAAACGCCTAAGACATTGATGGTCCTCAGCCCAAACTTCGGATGATAGGCATGCAGATAGCAAGCTGCCGAGACCACCAGTACTGCGATACCACGCACGTACCACCTGCCGGGCTCGATGTCCAAGCCAGAGAGCAGGTACTCGCCGAGCACGATGGCATTGGGAGCCGAGAACCCAAGCAGAACGACGTACGACATGAACATGCATGTCGCCAACATGCGAGGACGCTGGATCATCCGTTCGAGATACACGCGCTCGCCTCCACTCTTTGGCATCGCCGTCCCAAGGTCCTTTTGCACTTTGTAAGCTCGAGTTCGTAAGATGGATGAGCCGCGCCACGTCTCGGGTAGATGGGTGGCAACTCACGAGGTATACTGCAAGGCCGCAAAACGATATGACGCTGCCCAACACCCAGAGAAGCAATGACATGCCTACGGATCCGACGCCCGCAAATATCGCGGACTGGACCGAGTAGACGCCGACCCCGATCGTCTTCCCCACGATGATGTTGATCACGGATACTGTCCCAAGCTTTCCTTCCTCTCTGCCCTCCGCGGCGACTTCCCCAGGCGCGGTGCCGACCGAAAAGGGCGATAATATCGCATCGTCAAAGCGACGGTCTGGACCAGACTGTTCACTATCACAGGAAGCACGGAGCCCGGGGTTATCCAGCAGACGCGGAGCTTGATGGTGTGAGAATGCCGGGGAGGCCGGACTGAATGCTACCCTCGCTCCACGGGAATGCCCCTCTTTTCTGACGGCGGCATCATGGGATAGCAGTGCAGGCGAGCGCAGACTGAGACTGAAATTGCCGTCCAGAGAGGAGGCCGCTGTACTCCTTCCCAGGGTGAGGAAAGGGACCTCAGAAAGCGGCCGCGGGCGTGAAGACTTGGGCGAAGACATTGTGTGGCCTCGGGTTTGGGCTCCGGCCCTTATGCCGATGTCGTTTGATGCAGGTTTTCGACACAGAGATGAGAAAATATGCTCAGTCGGAAGTAGTGTGGACTGAGCGTAACTGCTGAGGAACCTTGTGATGCAATGTCACAGACAGTCGACCAAGTCTGTTGGTCTTCTGAAGGATGCCAAGGCCATGTATATCAATTATTCCTGCTGTTCTTTCTTGAGATCCATCGAAAATCGGACTCATAAGAAGCAAGGAGGAATGGAGCAACTCGGAAGTATCGGAGGAGGATTCTAGTGGACGTTCTGTTCGAGCCTCCTGCCCAGGTAACAGATATTTCTTGGCCAAATACTACGGTTAACCGAATCAACTGACCTGACATCCAAACAAACCCAGCAAGACAAGGATGAAAAGGGGAGATGCCGCCGCGTCTCCCCTGAAGATGGGATCCACAGTAGCCTGAACGACTTCTCATATCCACACCTCGAAATCTTCTCCGTCATGTTTGAACCAGATCTTCCTGAAAGAGTTTTGGGTCTTGGCACACGACACGTTCCTGGGATTTGAGAAGCTGAAACGGCTCGGCGGGTCGTCGTGGGAGCCGAGGTGGCCACTGCACCCCTGGCTGTCCGGGCTGGACTTGATTGGGTGGCTGTTGTCGGTTCTGGCCCGGGTGCCGTTTCAGGCTTGGCACGCCGATCCGGGCAATGTTGCGACGGAGAGCCAGCGGCCTATCGTGACTTGCGCGGCCGAGTTCTTGTTCGTAGCATTTAACCGCAGAAGTTAAGCTTCGTCGATCGCCTGCCAAGGGAAATCTACCAACAAGGTTTGACGGGCGGGTTTATGATAACTTCCATTGCATGACTGCGACTACTTGGTCTCATGGGACCCGTTACCTAAGAGTAAGTGTGGTATAATGCAACAAATAACAGAAAGAGCAACCAGATCCAGTCCCTTCGTCGAGGGGATACTTTCCTCGCGACATTGCTACTGTGATGGCTCGAAAATTCATCCACGAATGCTCTATGCTTTCCAATAATGCACCTACTAAAGCAAACGGTTCTATCCAATCACCGACCCCTCTATCCGGACGCCGTTCTTGTCTACCGTCCTGCGCTCTTCCTCGCACTCCTCCAACGCGAGCCTGGCCTCCGAATCTCCCATGATGAATTTGCGGTGCCACGGTCCGACGAACATGCCCTCCGGGTCGGCCTCGTTGCGGACCTCCCTCCACTTGGTCAGGTCATCGCCGTACAGTGCGTCCAGGTCGCTGACTTGGAAGTTCTTCGCCCAGTGCGGCCTGCCTCCGAGGTCGCGCATCAGCCACTCGAAGCCCTGGTAGAAGCGGTCCAAGCACGGCGGGTCGAGGAGATACGGTCGGTACATGATGGCGTTCAGATACAGGGTCGGCCCGGTCTTTGACGTGGGGTCGAGGAAGGGGCGAGGGCTGCTCGTGCGTGTCGTGTCTGCCACCCGGACCTCGACAGGGGAGTGCACCCAGAGGCCTTCGTTGGAGAAGGGGATCTTGTGCTCGACGTAGTCCTTGTCACCCGGCCGCAGCCTGTTGAGCCACGAACCTAGCCTCATTAGCGCTTCGGGGCCCTTCTCGAGGGGGATCGCCCACTCGTTCACGTATTGCGAGTACAGGCAGTTCATCAGCAGGGCTTTGCGACTGGGCTGCACGGCAGCGGTCGTAGTACCGTTCTTGAAGCCGTATTGCATGCCAAAGACGAACCATTCGACCCAGGGTAGGATGCTCGGAACGTATCTCGCAGCGTACAGCAGGTTGAGATAGACGTAATAACCAAGACTGCCATCGTAGTAGCTCGTCGGTGGGTCAAAGTGAGGCTCTGATGTCTCTTCGGCGGACCAAACCACTGCCCTCCTCGTGTAAGGGAACCACCAGACACGGACAAAGTGCGTCTGCTTCCAAAGGGTAGAAGACCACGCTGAAAGCATCTTGGTGTCGGTATCGACGGTCTGGGACCACCGCAGCGAGAATGCCGGAGCGGCTCGGAAGGTCACCTCCACCACAATGCCGAGCGCGCCAAGCGAGATCAGGGCGGCTCGGAAGAGATCCTCGTTCTCCGAGGCCGAGCAGGTCTTGACCGTCCCGTCGCTGAGAAGGATCTTGATCGCCAGAATGTCCTCTGAGATCAAGCCGTGCAGGAGACTGCTACCATGGGTACCGGTTGCAAAGACACCACCCATGGACTGCTCGTTGATGCTGCCGAGGTTGGCCATGGCAAGGCCATTTTTGTCGAGCTCCTCGCAGAGCGCATAGAGCCGGATGCCGCTCTGGGTAGTGACGATCCGTGTGCTGCTATCGACGGAAATAACCTTGTTGAAGTTGTCCAAGTTGATCAGCCAGCTGGAAGTGCAGGTCAACTCGGACGGCGAGTGACCACAGCCGACGAGTGCGATTCTTCGGCGGAGCTTCCGGGCTAGGTTGACGACCTTGACGAGCTCCTCGACGCTCTCGGGCTGGATATACAACTCGGGCAGGGACGAGTAGGTCTTGGCCCAGGTGTGGTGAAGATGCCCGGTCTTGGCGCGAAACGCGACTCCATCATTGGAGTTGGTGAGGGAGGCGATCAGCTCTCGATTAGGAAGCCTTTCTTGCATCTTGTAAACCCGCTCGGATTCCGAGCTCGGTGGCAGGGAGTCAACTTGCGATTTCGAATTTCCAGGAGACGACCAGCCCGCCTTGAGATGGCACAGGACTCCGGTGTGTACAAGACCCTTTGGGGTCTCAAAATGTGAGTAAATTCGCGCAAGATTGGTCTCTCGCAGTCCAGGCTATTTCTTGACGAGCGGGATGTACCGGGAAACGACTCAGTGACTGCCCGGGAGGTTTTCTCAACCACGGAAACACAGTTCCAAGAAAGTGATTGAGGTTCTGGCCGGGAGTGTGAGAGGGTCGGAGACGGTCATTTTCATATATAGGAACGACTCGGGCGAAACGGGAGTTCGCTTCGCTGATAAAGGCGATGCTCCGGGTGGTACCGTGGTGCCACAACGGGAAGAGATGCCCAGAAAAATATCCATGATTTGTCGATTTTGTCAAGCCGCCGCTAGTCTAGACGGTCTAGTTCTTTAGCGGAAACGCAATCAGTGGTGCAGGATGGGACCTGGCACCAAAGCTCTGGAGAATGGCGCCATTGGAGGGGCTTGCAGGCGGCCGCAGCATGTGCCTCTCTAGTGACCGCGTCGGCAGCATCGCCATTGGTTGCGCGCTCGGAATACAACAATTGTCAGGGCCTTCGGAGGAGATATGATCTCCCTGGTTGCCGTCCCTGTTATCAATCTGATCCATCAAATCTATTGATAGCAGTCCAATCCAGGCCCAAGTAGCCTTTGTAGGGACCTACTTGTACGGGCGGAAACCGTGGGACACTAAATTCTGTCCGATCCAGGAACACCGGCCCCACCAGCCAATGTTAACATCACAGGTTCAAATCGTCGACATCTTTTGGCAACATATCTTGTCATGAGCGAATTACTTGCTAGGAATTTTGAAACTTGCTCACGGAGAGCGCCACTCGAGGCCTCGGAGCTACCTACATAACATGTCTCGCAGCAGCCAATAATCCATTGAAGATGGAAGGTTTCGTATATGCGGAAGTGGAGATACCATGCAGTTTTCCTCGATTGACTGCGAGTTGCCGTCTCGACTCCAGACTGAAAATAACTCATACATCGTGACAAGTCATAGAGGATGTGGGATCTTTGAGAACGGGCAAAAGTCGTCTGTTGAGACACGAGTATCAAGTCAAGTTTATTGATGCGTGCTCGAGTGCCCACTCAGCAATTGTTTCTGGGAGAAAATGAAGTCGAATGAATTGACAACGGGAACATATCTCTTGTTGCTTAGGCCGTTGTGATTGTAGATTGGGTATCCTTTAGAGAAAAAAAGTACATCAGGCTGCCACTCTGGTTGTATTTCCCCAGGACGGGAATCTGCATGTTCGAAAACGGCAAGCGCAGAGGAACATCCACCACCCCTTCCTCGTCGGCCTCTCACTTTGGCCATCACCCGACACTCAGAAATCATGCCAAACTCATCTCTCTCTCTCTTCACTTCATGCACTTAAGTCCACGTGTGTCTGGCCAGCTCAGCACTCTGTATCTTTATATCCTTATCTACCGGCTGGTCAAGCAGGTGTCTCTTCAGATTCTCAACATCACACCCACTACACTTCACTTCGATCGATCTCACCGCTTAGAACCGACCTTTCTCCGCGGATAAAATCCTGCCTCAGTCCTCACTGTTGGCCGTAGCGTACACATCTCCGGCAAGCAAAAGGGCCTTTGGGACACAGGGCATGCAGTCACGATGTTCTACAGCCATGAGAGTATGTATTCCTCTGCTCAACAGCGAGGGTCTGCTAGCATTTCTGACGGGCATCACAGTCCTCACCAGCCAGCAGTACGGTGTGGCAACCGTCTGGTAAGTCCCCTTACTCCCGCCATCCTGACCTAACATCCAGTGGCTGACTCTCTTTTCCTTAGGTTGGTCGCGACGGTTGGCGCACGATCCAACATACGACGAATCACAAGAAAAGCCATTCTCGACGTGGACGTCCCAAAAGCCTGCGACACAATCATCGACCCTCCCGGAGCTCCTATCGCCCTTCGCCTCCAGGCCAACCTTCTCTATGGCGTTTCTCGTGTCTACTCTCAGCAGTGCGCCTACATTCTGACTGATGCCGAGAAGATCCAGGAGCATATGAGGAAGTTCTACAGCGTTTGGGGAACAAGCAACATCGACCTGAACGCTGGAAAAGCTAAGTGAGTTGGCAAATTCGACCCTGACCACATGCAGTGCTGACAGTATTGCAGGCGTCACCAGCTGGTCTTGCTTGATGACCCAGGATTCGACTTCAACTTTGACCTCCCGGAGTTCAATCTCGACCTAGACGGGATTCTTTCCTTCGGTCAAAGCAAGGACAGTCAGAAGACCAACAAGACGTCGTCTCAGATGTCACCTTTCGAACATGCCACCCCGTCATCAGGACACAGCATCAATATTGGCGGCCTGCAAATCCCTCGTTCCTCGAGTCTCTCAAATTTTGGAATCGCTTCACCTTTCGGACGGGACAGCATGTCACAACTGAAGCACCCAGATGGCGGCTTTGAGTTCGGCGACGACCAGGAAGCAGCAATTGGTCATTTTGGACTTGAAATTGATGAGTTCGGTAACATTATCGAGCCCGAACTTCCACCTATGCGGTCCTCACAAATGGAGCGCGACGAGGAAATGAGGGATGCACAGCAGAGCCGCCAACCGGAAGATCAGCAGCTTCTGGAGATGGGTGAAGATCTGATCAGGAGCGAGGTCAACATTCCGAATGGGCGCGATGAGGTACTCGTCAGTGGTCAAAACGACATCATCGATGAGAATAAGGATGCACAAGGGGTGATTCCGGCACAGCCTCAGAAGAAGAAACAGAGGAAGGCCAAGACTGTGCCGATTGACCCCGACGGTGGTGACAGAGTCGTTCGCGCCGAATTTCGAGCTTGGAATGACAACTATCTGGAGAACATGGAACGCGCACGCAAGCCCCCTCGCACAACTGCCCCTGCCCAAGCAAAACGGAATGCAGCCAAACTCGTCTTCGGCCTAGGCATCATAGAATTGGATGCGTCTCCAAAGAAGCACCAATACGTCCACCCTCTAGCCGAGTGCTTCGGACACAGGGCTCTTCAAACCCGCTTTCTGGGATTTGAAGTGGACGGTGATGAGGACTCCGAGAAGCGTGGCCGTCGTCGATCATCCGATGAAGCTTTCGAAGACGTCGAGGAAGGCCGACGGGTTCGTAGGCGTCTCGATGGCGAGCAAGACGGTGCTGGCCAAGCAGTTCAGCCGCGCAATGACGATTACATGATGGAGCTGCTAGGAGATGAGGAAGACGTCGAGGTTGGTCGAGCACCCGATGCAGTACTCTCTGACCACCCATCCCTTCCTTGGAACCGGCCGTCTCCTCAGGTCCCCGGCTCATCTGTGCTCGGCAGTGCACAACGAGACTCAGCACGCAAAGGACAGGGTCAAGAGAGCCCCCTCGTCGGTCGCGGTAGCGTCATCCACGATATCGAGCGGTACAGTGACTGGGCGCCCTTCGGCTCCGACGGCTTGCAGCCGCGCTTCTCGGACAACCTCTACTCGGGCGGCCCCGGCTTCAACGACTCTGGTCACTCGGGCGATGCCAATACGTCGCAGCTGATGCGAGACGCTCTCGATCGCGAAGGCCAGAATTTCCTTGGCTTCCTCGAGCGCGTGGCCGGAGAGAAGGGTCAGAGCCATGGCGGCGCTGGCGACGACGACGGCCGTTGTTGGATCACCTTTGACGACCTCTTCGAGCGCGAGGATAAGACGCGCGTCGCAGCTGCGCAGGCCTTCCACCACGTCCTCTCCCTGGCCACCAAGGGCGTCATCCGTATCGAGCAGGAGGGTCAGAACAAGGTGGCCTACGGCGTGATCCACATTGGCGTGGCCCTCTCGGGAGCTGGTGAGGATCTGCGCTCTGAAATGGGTGAGACGGAAGAGAGGGACGGTGCCGACGACAACCAGGTCGAAGAGTAGTTTTGACGCAGCAGCGCAATCTTTTGGTTGTTTGGGGGTTGATATGCTCTCGGAGTTGGAGTTGGATGGAGAACACATTTGGAACGCTTGATCAAGCTTGGTATTTGCGTTTGACACTTTCATTTCTCAACCTCTTCAGCGTTCTCTCGACATTTTCACGAAGGTTTCTGACAGGAACGGGCTATCGATATTCTTTTGCGTGGCCACAAGGGGCAATGCAATGGGTTTTGTATTTCGAGGCACACCTTCGCTACTTAGATGATACCTGATCAGATAGCTACCTTCCGCATCAAATGATTATTATTCCCTTTCGGCATACCTATATCCCCATGCATTGATTGCGGCAGAATGCCAACCAAAACGCCAAAATAAATGCAGTGCCGAGCGCCAGGAAGACAAACCTTGTTAATCATAGTCGTTGTCGTCGTCACCCATACCTTCGCGGTCTTTAAATTTCATGTACTCTTCGTCCACTTCCTCGCTGACCTCGCCGCCCATGACCTGCTTCCAGGCTTGGTGCACTGGCTCCAAAATGGCATCATTGAAAGAGAGATCAAGGGAGGAATTTGGCAGCTCAAAAACCCTGCCATTGAGGCTCGAGTTGGCCGGCCCGCCAGACTGTTCGTAGTACAGTTGATAAACGACAGTGGGCGCGGTCTGGGCATCTACCGCGGACAGGAACGACTTGAGACACTGTTCTAGAACCGACTTCGATGTTGTGGAACAAGGTGTGGTCAGGTACAATACGCCTAGTTGCATTGGTTAGCCCCAATTCCATCAATGAGCACGTAAAAAAACGTCAAAAGGTCCAAAGCCGAGTGTGTATCAGAATGTCAGAGGTGTGTTTTCGTCAAAGCAAAGCTCAGACAATGTAGATAAGTATTCAAAATGGAAATCATCATAACACTCGGCTGTGGTTGGAGAGAGGGAGGGGGAAACTGAACAGGAGACTCACTTTGGCCAGCCGGACACTCCCCGGTATCGCTAGAGTGAACGGCCACGTAGACGGGGAGTTCCGATGCGACGCCATCACCGGAGCGTACGGATGCAGCCGGGAAGGCGATCACTGCAACGGCCGGCGTTGGTGCACCCTCGGTGACAACTTCGAAAAGGGACGGAATATGCGCGTCAATCACCGCAGTCAGTCGGCTCACACGCTGGATGGGATCCGCAGGTGCTTCACTGCTTCGTACGAGCAGCCTCGACTTTATCGTCACGTCGTTGGTAAGCTCAATCTCGAGTTCCTCGTCGCCATCGGAGGGCTTGAGCTGCTGGATGCCCGTGCCGAGCATGTAGACAGCTCCACCGACAGCACCGGCGCGGCATGCCACCTGGGCAATCTCGCCATCGCCTCCCCACTTGGGATATACTGCGGCGAAGCCTGGGCCGAACATGCCCATGGACGTCAGATGTCGCTGGATCATCGCCAGTCCGTCCCTCGTTGAAGCTCTGCCATCCAAAGATAGCGTCAGCGTGAGAACATACGTCCTTAGCTCGTCATCTAGCTTGAACTGGCTCTCCAGGAAGTCGACAAGCGGTGTGTCGGCATGCGGCTTCCATGTCTCGGTCTGAGGCTCCGAGTCGTACTCCAGGACGAACTTGAGAAACTTCATCAGCGCACGCTTGGCGCGCGCAGGGATTGTGGTCGACATGAAGACAGCCTCGCGCGTTGAGGGTATGCGCGCCAAGCTGGGCTTCGCGTCGCTGCCAGACGCCGGCTTATAGATGAAGAATGAGCCGACGGCGAGAAACTCAACCTGCCGGAAGGCTCGGGACGAGACGAGCTGGGAGAGGAGCTTGGATCGAGTGTGGATCAGGTGCGGCGTGAGAGACAACGAGTAGGCACGCGAGCGGAGGGCATCTTGCCCGTCCGCCTTGGTGACCGAGGCCGCACTGAAGACGCTGTCGCCAGCACGTCCGCGTGAGGCGGCCCATTCTTCGGCTTCTTGCAGGCTGAAGGCTGCGTCTGAGCTTCCATAGTATTCATTGGGATCAACGTGGAGGATCTTCTTGTCCGATCGGGAAAGGGCCCTTTCAACGAGATTGACTACGTCAGTCAGACAGGTGGGAAGAGCGCAACACTGGAGGACGCAGAACTTACAGCGCGAGAAGTGACTGTGGCAGGCCAGTGCCACAGATTACCACGTCCCACGTGGTATCGCTGAGCGACTCCATGTTGGGTTGTGGCAGCTTCCTTGCAGAAGATTCTGAAGAAGAGTGAAAGAAGTTGCAAGAATTCTTCCGGGAAGGAAAAGAAAGAATTGAAGCTCAGTTTGGTGCTTGGATCAGCACTCAAGTGCCTGGAGTGGGGCGGCTGCCAGGTTTCTCCGGCTTGCCAGTGGGCTTTATTTTTTTTTATCTAAGCGCCGGCCTCACCAAGAACTTCCCTCCTTTTCTCAACCACCGCCCGACCTGTCGACGGCATGCCTTCCTTCAGTGGCAGATCGTCTTGTATAGGATTCCTTTCATTAGGCATCCTACGTGTTGAGCGGAAGATTGAGTTATCTCTTCCTGTATCTACTGCTCTTGAATAACGTCTGAGAGAGTGGCTCGAAAGGCTCGAGACATCTATTTTACCCGACGGGACTGGTGATTTCAAGCAGACTGAAATTGATCGTGCCGTAGGCCATAAATGATCTCCCGAGTCTATGTGTTTGGTGAGCACTATAATTCAGCTGAAGCAGGCTTGTCAGGAATGCACCCTAGACACGGTAATTGGGCATCCGTGAGCACATCAGACGGACTCACAAGCTGGGAGCGACCAGTCAGTTGTAGATTCATAATGGGTATCATTACTAGACTCCAGTAGTCCATTATTACAATGCGCGCCTATTCTCCTCCATTGCCTTGTGTACTTGTTGCCATCTCTTCTCTGCAAGCGTCGCAAACTGCTTCATCTGAGCCAGCCCGACCACGGGCCCGCCACTCTTTGAGATGCTCCGTATCCTAGTCTCTCCAGAGGCGCAGTCGACAACCATCGTGACCGTCTCGTCACACATATCCTCCTCTAGCCGGTCGGGGTCCATCAATACCCAGCTGTTGCCGTCCGTCGCGTGCTCCTTCTCTAGCAGAATCGCGGCAGTGCAGGCGACGGGGAGTCCGTGAATGTTCAATGCCTTCTTCTCGCTTCTGGAGCAGACGACCATCTCACGGTCTTCGTCCCACCAAGCCTTTGGCAGAGTCGTATTTTTCAGAGCTGCTAGGACCGCAGCCCAAGCGGCATCAAAAGGGTTGCCGTCGTAGGAGATGAAGAATAGATCGATATAGAGTGTCCAATAGGCCTTGACCTCCGGCTGGTTCTCCTCAACGTCATCGTCTTGCTGCATAGCATCATCGCCTTGACCGCCGTTTGCCTTTGTCGGCGCGTACCATATCCTCAAGTCGTCCGCATTGAGGATGCGGCAGCTGTGTAGCAGCGAATAGACTCTTGTGCTCAGGGTCTGGGCCAGACTCGTCGGGGGAGCGCCAGGGAGAAACCGAGGCGCGGATCCGGTCGCCAGCTCAATGTTTGGAACGAGCAAGTCATAGTCCTTCAATTCCCTCCGGCCTTCTGCGCCCGCATCGTCATCGCCTTGGCTTTGTTCCAGGGCTGACTTCGGCCTGTAGTGTGGGATGTTGGACACGGGGAGGATCTCGCCCCTCACGCCGCAGATGACGCTCGTGTCGCCGATGCGCACGACTGCACTGCCGTGCGCGTGCGTCAGAGAACCGCCGTGGATCAATGGCTCGCGGAGCTCCTTGGGGCCCCGGCCGTTCGTGCGCTCTGGCTTGGCGGAGGGATCGGAGGGTTGGAGGTTGGCGACGAGGAATGGGTGCGGAGAGAGCTTTGCGAATGTCTGTCGCGTGAATGACAGGTCCGGAGCCATGCTGAAACCGCTATGCGCTACTCTGAGCGTCTTTTTTCAAGAGCGAATCGGATTAGATTAGTATGTTGAGCTGGATGAAAAGAAGTCGAGTTGAGATGGGCTATGATTTTCTGTCGAACCTCAGTGGGGTGCACAGCGATAAGATAAGGCCGATTTTACTGCTACCCAGGAGCCAGCCCCAGCCTGAGCTGTCACTTACTACCTACCTTAGTTCTCTATGAAACGAACATATTGCAGTTGCTTCATATGAGACAGTGAATTCTCTCTTTCATTATAAGTCGTAGCTCTTAAAAACTTCTATGGAAAGCAGTTTATCTCTAATATTGTCTATATCGACCTCCAATATGCCATGGCTGTCTGAGCCACCTCAACTCCCTGGGCGATGGCGACTTCGTGACCTGCATCTATTATGGAGATCTCAACCGCATCGTCTCCCAAGATAGCTTTGGTATCAGGGACTATCTCGTCCATCAAGATCACCGGATCTGAGGATCCTAGTATTAGCAAGACCTTCCCGCCCTTCAGTCCGGGCAGGACACCCTGTCCCCCAGACTCAACTCTGCGTCGACGCAGCTGCTTGCCAAGTGCTGCCCACTCCTCGACCTCCTCGTAAATCGGGGCATTCCGGATCGTGCTCATGAAAGCAGGAACAAAACCCTCGTGATGTTGTATCTGCCACGACATCACCTTCGACACGGTGACCCCCGGCCAGCGGGCCGAGATGGGAGCCTCGTCAAACGACGGCCCGCCCGTGCTGTCATTCCCTCCCAGTCGCTGAACTCTAGGATCTTCCGTGTCCAGGTCCGTGACCTCAGCTACCATGGTCTGCTCCGTGACTGTGTCCTTTGGCTTCAGACGTGATTTGACCAACGCTTGCAGTAGCCACTCGGGCAGGAGGCCCGTAGAGTACAGCAGCTTGCTCTTGCGACTGACATGGCACTTGCGAATGAGCCCACCGCCGCCAACGCACACGAGAGAGCGGACCATGCGCGGGAAGTAGCGGGAGAAGGAGGCGCCTATGCCGCCGCCTAGTGAGTAGCCCACTAGGTGGAAACCGTTGTCACCAGTCCAGGGGAGAGGCGAGGAGGCGAGGACGAGCAAGATCTGGGTAGTGTAGAGGCGCATGTCGTAAGTGACATCTATGGGAGCGTCGGAAAAGCCGCGGCCAAAGAAGTCTGTTCACATTGTGAGTCGTTTCGTTTCGACATAAGTTGTAGTCGTATGTGGCAGACTTGGACTTACCGAAGAGCATTACCCTGTACCCATTGTGAACCAGCTCCTCGCCCAAGTCTCCCAGGGCAAGGCAGGGCGTTCCTATCCCATGGAGCAGTAATACCCGCTCGCCGTCTTCAGGGCCCCATTCAAACACCTGGATCGAGCCGTAGGGGGTCTGGACGCTCCGCGCACCCGGTAGCGCATCCGGGAGATACGGTACAGCAGCCCGCTCATTTTCCGACAGCCTTGGCAGGACGGTTGTCCTCGGCGACGGGACGTATCGCTTCCCTGAAGCTGACCTGGCTCCCCGCAGAGCCCGGACAGCCAAGCCGAGGGCCAGGCATGCGGCGCCACCTGCTAGCAGCGCTCTGCTGGTGAAATGCCCAGTTTCTAACATCTAGGAAGAGGCGATCCTGAATGTCTTTGGCACGGATTTATGGCTGATTTTCTGGCTCTTGACAGGATGTATCGCCGCTGGTCCGGCTCGGACGGTACCTCGGACACCAGGAGAATCAGGCCGCGGAACCACTTCACCGCACAGTCGCCTGCGATGGGATGCCCTGTGAACTGAAGTCTCGAAAGAAATGTAAAGATATTCTATAGTCGAACTGGAACAAAACATGCAGCCTCTATGTGGTCCATTCAGTGGAAAAGAGGAAGCAAGGTCGTGGCGGGGAGAAAACCTCGGCCGTTGTGATGTTCCCGCTTCTTGCGGCCCACCTCGGTTTAAATCCGGAGTGCCAAAACCCGCTTTTGCCGACTCGGCAGCTGGTGATACACGGCACGGAGCACGAACGGGAGCGAACAAGGCTGGAAGTGACTGCGAGGCATAATATCAAGGCCAATTCATCTGTTCTCGTAGCATTATGTTTGTGTCTATGCATTCGGGAAGCAATAGGCCTATCCAGCATCACCTGCTCGGTATCTGCTCGCAATGATGGGGCCCAGCTGATGAGAAGAGCCACTTTGCTCCAGCTTGATAGATGAGATCCGAGAACAGGACGTTATGAGTGTACGTCCTGTCAAGCACCTCAAGCAAAGAGAATTGTCGAGTAGCCTGAATAGAAGACGTGAAGCATAGTTGAGCGGTTTACCTGGAAAATTGTCGTCTGTTTGAAAACTCGCCGCGTTTCCAACCCTGCCGTCTTGGCTCCCGGACTGACTCCCTACCATGCTCCCAGTCGAAGGGATACCACGCCACCCGCGTCTCACGAGAATATTGATGAACGGAGTTCCCCGTCAAAGCGCGCGGAGGCCACCACGTGCGTAAGGGGTTCTCACCCTCGCGGCTCTCGTCCACTGGGACGAGGCTCTCCGGAATGCCTTCGTGGTCGACTGCCGCTCCTCCCTGGAGCCCGGGCTGCCGCCACTCGGTAGCCGAAATCGCGCCCGAGGAGTGCGATCGCGATCACCATGGCAGCCACCGCGCAAGTGGCGCCCAGGACGGGACGTCTCCTGCCCCCCTGCAAGCGCAATCTCCGAAAGCCACCAGCACTACGGGCAGCAAACGGCATGCCCACGATGGGACGACGGGGGGGACGCCTCCCGCGTGATGGGAAGGGGCGGCCGAACGCCTCTCGCCCGGGAGAACCACTTGGGTGAAAAGCTACGAGAGAACAGAATGCTTCTCGAGTCATGAGTGCGTAGGAAGTAGTGATGGTTACGGACCTGAACGACGGGAAGACTAAGGCCTTCCGGTGCCAGCGCCGGTGCCGGGACCGGAATGGGCAGGTAAAGGGGAAGAGATAAAAAAAACTGCGCATAGGTAAGGTAGTGTCATGACCCATAATGCAGGGGAATGAAGGCTAAGCAGACACCAAAGAGCGGGTGTCCTGCCGGGGAATCTGGTCGGGCGGAGGCCGCGAGAGGACAGAGCTCTGGACAGGGTCCCGAAGAGGGGCGTCCGGAAGAGTTGGCTGGAATGCAAGAGCTTTGCAAACGGAGCTCCGCGATTGGACCAGTGTTGTTATTTTCAGGTCTGACCAAAACAGTGGGCGTAGATACCGGCAAAGCCGCGGCAGAGACCCTTGAGGCTCAAAGGCGAACTCCTCAATGTCTCTCATCGCAGGTCTAGACGAGCTGCGAACTCCGTCTGGCGAGCATTCTCGTCCTCCTTGGCGACATCATGGAACTGTCGCTTGCAAAAGGCGGATCCAGCAGAGGGTCGAGGCCCTCTGTTGCCCCCATGGAGATGCCGCAGCTGATATTACAGATAGGTATCTGGTCGAGTTCGCTTGAGTGGGAGCTGCTTGTTGTTGTTGCTGCGAGAGAGCCGAGGTGGTGGCATCTTCAACCCAACCAAAACAGACTTAGCTACTCCGTAGAATTTACTGACACTAAGGAAAGCCCACCTCTGAGAAGCTTCACCCCTCCATACCAGCAGTCAGCAACAATGAGGACCACGGCCGAAGGCCAAAGATCATGATAGAGAGTCTTATGGAGGGGCCGGTGGTAAGTGGCGTTGGACCGAAGTTGCGCCAGGATTCTGGCACTTGGGCGCGGAAACCCACACCTGTCATGCCAGTCAGAGCGCGTTTCAAGGAGGGATGGACAGGATGGTGATGTCACACTAGCAAGATCGAGATCTCGAAAAGGAAATGCCCTCTTCGAATCAGTACATGAAACTGAAAATCCTGTATTTGTTCATGATCTGGAAATGTGAGATCTGCGGTTGAGCTGCGGTTTTGCATGATGGGAGTTTGTGATACCACTTGTGTTATTGCTGTTTCGGAATACTTTACAAACAACACCAAACAACAACACAAGCAACTCAAATCAGGCACTCGGAGCCAACGTCCGGCCTACTTAGCCCTGTTGGGA
The DNA here is from genome assembly GCF_004353045.1 of Thyridium curvatum. Taxonomy (NCBI): domain Eukaryota; kingdom Fungi; phylum Ascomycota; class Sordariomycetes; order Thyridiales; family Thyridiaceae; genus Thyridium; species Thyridium curvatum. The sequence goes on along the minus strand of NW_022156809.1, from coordinate 134,291 downwards.
CTTCCGTGTAGGCAGGGAGACACGTAGCGAGGCTTTACGTAAACAGAGGGTTGGACTCCTGCCCTGCTCCCGGTTGCGAAGTACCTGTATCTCGTAGCATGGGAGCTGGAAGCTGTCCAAGTAAACAGATTCGCACTGTTGACGCTTTGAGACCTCTGAGACATCCAACAGCCACAGAGGCTGTCTAGTGCTTTGCATCAATACTTGGTAAGGATGCCCAGAGCAGGCCATTCGTTGGCCGTCGATTGAGGCTTGCATTGTGTCGCTCTTGTCGCCATTGAGTGTGGAGGATGGCTGATTTCTTATAATAACCAGAAAACGACTTTAAATTACGCTCTTTTTCCCGGTTGTTTTGCTAGCGCTCTCCCACATAAATCTGCAGGCGCAGGGGCCATTTCCTTAACAGCCTGTTTAGAATCCTCTCGCTAAGCACCAAAAGAACCCTGTACACTAACATTGCAAGGTACATGGCTGTTAGTGCACAACCCAGTATGCCGAAGAAGGCTCTGAGCGCAGCGAAGGGCCTCTGAGGCGGAGACCCTGGAGCCCGAGAGGAACGAGGGCGGAACGGGTCCCATTTTACGAACGCGAGCCCTGCGAGCAGTGAGGGCTACTACAACCCCATTCCCTAAAGCCTGCGTTGCAGGCAGTCCCCTAGTAATGTATGACTGTACGAGGTGTATTCCCGGGATAGCCGGCCTCCCACTCGTTGCGGCCTCCAGGTATGATTCCGTCAGTGCAGTACCAACTCGGCTCGGCTTGATGCTGCTTGCATCCCTGGTCGATCGATTACATCAACCCTGGAACCTTTTTAAGTTTATCTGGAGTGGTTTCACGGCCCGGGATGGCTTGAGCGGGTTCCGAGGATAACATCCAGAGAAGATCAGCTGCGGTTGAGACCTATGATTTCATGCTGGATACCGAAGTGGCAGGTTGCGGGGGTCATGATCGACTTTTTGTTTTTGTCCATGTCAAAGTCAAATGCAAGGACGGGATGGGAAAGCTGGGGGGGGGGGGCCCTGGAGGTGATGTGCTGCAGGGTCGTTCGGGAGATCGACACTGCCAGATACTGCAAAGGGATACCAAGATTTACAAGTGGTGCGTTTCAGTGTGCTGAATGTGCTAAATGTGCTGAATGCTATCCACAGGTCAGTGTCAACTTTTTTTTTTCAGGTGGTTGGACAGCCCGCATCACCTCCTCAAAAGAACCCTGGAGGGGATTCATCAGGGATCTGGAGTCAGCCCAGCCCAGGGATCTGCTCAGGGATAAGCCCTGTCCGAGCTGCAGCTTCCCCTGAAAAGAGGGCTTTCGCCGAGACTTGCAGGACCCCTCCTGCTTCGTACCTGCTGCAAAGCTGGAGCTCTGTCGTCCTTGGGATGGCATTTTTGCTTCGCGTTTGGGATGTGGGGGGGCTTCTGTGGATTCAGTCCAACATTGAACCATCCAGCTCGCACGAACAGATGGGAGGATGGAGGGTTGATCGACACCAACGACGCCAGGAACAATGCGCGTACGAGGACCCCTTTGACAATGGGAGAGACAGACATCCTTTGTGGCAGCTGTCGGGCAGTCGGGTCCTCCCAAAGCGACGACCAAGGGAGGCAAGGAGCCGAGAAGACAAGACCTGGAGAAGCTATTCTTCTCCCCTTGCTGCTGCAGATGCCGCCAATGCAGCCTGTCCTCTGCATCCGCGGATATAGCCTTCGATCTACGATGTCAGGGAGAACGCAGGTCTCAGCAATCGCCCCATCCCTTTCTTCCTGGCCTGGTGCGTACCTATGCCACTCCGAGGAGAACGCTGTCTAGCCTCGGGCTAGGCCCGTCAAGACTGCAGCTACGGAGTAAGCTCGAAAATGCATCTCTCAAGCAGACGCCACAAGCTCCGTACCTACCTAGGTAGGTACTCGCTGATGGTTCAAAGAAGAGCCGGCTTGAAGCTGTACTACCACCACCACCACCAAAACGCTCAACATCCACACCTTGTTTTCCCGCGCCCTTCCCACCAGAGCCACCACACAAATCCAACGTCAACCCACATGCGCCTCCCGCGCACACACAGCACCACCACCAACATCATCATCTCATCTGACAAACAAGAAAAAGCGGAGGCAGCGGGGAGCAAACCACCCGCTAGACTGCTCTGCTCCGTCCGCTTGCGGCGAGCAAGGGCGACGAGGCATGAAGTCGGGCGAGATCCTGCCAATTCCAAATTCGGCTGCGGCCGGTAGTACCGCCGCTCGACAAGCCTTGAGCAACAGGTCTTTTCCAGTCTGGGCCAGACCTGCATGGCGATGCGAAGTGACGGCGGTGTTTGAGAGACAAGAAGACCATGACGATGGCCCAGATCGTGTCACAGGCCCAGCAGAGCTCAGCAGAGCCAGTCGGTGGCCCCTCCAAACAAGGGCCTGGTCAGCTCAGGATTTGCACTTGTGCATTCCTCCCGTCTTGTCCGGCCCTTGTTCTCTCTCCTGTCTGCTTGGTTCCCCCCTCTTTTGGGGGCGCCACGAGTTTCTTCGCCCTCGTCCGCAAGTGCGATGGGGCCAGCCCACACCACTGCATGCCTTGCTGCATTCCACAGCCCTGAGGGGGAAGCAACACCACCACATCCGCGCGCCTTGGACGCCGTGGCCGCGCGCGCTCACGGCCGCTTCTTGCCTAGGCTGATACTCTTGCCCGCTCTCTCCCTGCTCGACGCTGCCCGCAGGAGGCTCGGCCCTGTGAGGGAGAAGCGCTCACACCCTCTCGCCGTCCTGGTCCCACGGCCCATTCCTCGCTAATCGGGGGTGGTGTCTTCGTGTTGTTGACGCCCCTCCTCGCGCGACAAAACACAGAGACACACAATGTACACAGTAGCACATGCTGTACACACTCAGGACGGGGTGCGGCCCTCCCGCGAGGACTTAATACATGCCCTCCCTCCCGTCAGAGGGGGACTCCTCAAACCACAATAAACTATCGATCTGGATCATCGACTGTATTGGTTTCGCCTTCCCTTTCGCCAACCCTTTGACAGGACGCCGGCCGGTGGCTCTAGCAGAAGAAGCATATTCTGTTGTTGATGTATACCCTGGCATTCCCTTGTCCTCGGGAGGTCCAAGCAAAATCTCTAGGAAATTGAATCATCTCGCTTGCATCTCATCTATCGAGCTGTCAGATTCCACCACCGGCAACCATGGAGCGGTCAACTGGTCTCGCCGAGATCAAACTGGTCTCCAAGTACTATCCCGTCAACAACTACTCTTACCCACGCGCTGATGCAGCCCGCTGTCAACGCAAGTCCATCGTGGGCCGGGGGTCTCTGGACTCGGACTGCTCGATGCCGGGCATGGTCGATGACCATGGCTCCGATGTCTCGGCGGAGGATGACTATCAGTATCACGTCTCGGCAGCCGAGCTGTGGGATTCGTTCTGGCAGGCATCGGGTACCAGCGAACAGAGGTCCAAGAGGGATGCTTATCCTGGCTTTACAGCTCCTCCAGCTCTTCGTCCACAGCTCTCCCAGCCTGAGCCGAGGATAAGAGAGGAGACGGACACAAACAGCAGTGCCTATACCGGAAGGACAACACCAGAGTCGCCGCCATCATGGCCTCTCCCGTGCAACTCGGCCCAGGACCGGTCAGTCAAGACCATCACCCCCAAAGCATCATACTCGCTCTTCCCGGCTCCCGCCAGGGTGCCCACCATCCCCGTATTACCACCGAGGCTATCTTCTCTCGGTATGCCACCGCCATCTTCAAGACCTCACACTCCCACCCGCCGCCGACCCGCAGTCCGCGCCTCTAGCCATTCCCTCTCCGCTGTGCCCAAGATGCGGCCGAACCCTATCGACCTCGGCCACGCAGCATCGCACCCCTCCTCCGCTCCCGTTTCCCCCATGCTGGCACTCACCTCCCCGCCTATCGGCCCACCGCCGTCGGAGCTGCCGCCGCCTCCGAGACGGCCGGCGCTGCGAAACCGCTCAGCTTCCGCTGCAGCTGGTTCTTACCGTCCGCAGCACTTTATCCCGCCTTCCTTCGTCACCGCTACCTCTGCTCCGCCCACTATCACCACCTTCAGCGGTGCCGCGGCATCTTCTACGTCCAGCCTCGCGTCATCGCGCTCGCCCACTCCGGCGCAGATGATTCCCCTGCCACCTATCTCGCCGCCCAAGGTGTCGGTCTTTGAGGCGGACTCGGATACCGAGGAGGACGACAGCAACGACAAGAGCTTTGCCCGCCGCATCGTCAAGGGTCTTGCTCACAAGCGCAGCTTCAGCGACACGCGGCGCACCGCCAAGGGCGACGAGTTTGCCAAGGAGCAGCTGCGCAGGGCGCGCTCCGGCACCATGGGCGAGACGAGCGAGATGGAGAAGCGGGCCCGGGACCAGCTCCGCCACCAGCAGCACCATTTCCTCCAGCTTCACGAACAGCAGGCCAAGCCCAAGCTGAAGAGGCATGGTAGCGATGTTTTTGCCAAGTTGATTGGCCGGAAGAGCCACTGAGCAAATGCGTCAACATTGCTCAGGGATCATTTCGAGACGACGAATGGATGGATGCATGAGAAGTTGAAGATTTTGGGATGATGACGCAACCACACACTCATTTAACGACATATCACGATCATTCTTGTTCATTGTTTTACTACCCCTCTTGACTAGAGGGACGGGTCATGAAAAGCATCTTACAGCGTCAGGCTTGACAGCCATTACGAGTTTTCTATGTATATTCATGGATTGGGTTGGGGCGCAAAGGCTTGGGAGGGGATATAGAATGGGCCGAGACTCTTCAATTCAAGAGCTCGTGAAGGCCTTCGGATGAATCAAACAATTTTTGACATCACCGTTACGTTTTGCTTTCAAGAGTGACTTGTCTTGCTTGTTGATGAGCTCGCACAATGCAAGTCAATTATTCCGCTGTTCTCTATCTCCCATTCCCGTTATATACCGTCTGCTGAATCCCATATTCCCCAGCTCAGCCAAGTGTAGAAAGTTTTGCTTCAACCCTGAAGCAATCGACCAGAATACAAGGTGGTAGTTCATGATGATCATCGACCATGAAGAATCGTAAGAGCCGGCCTGCCATTTCCAACCACCGAAAGAAGAATTTGTTATAACGCCGTCCGCCATGCATCATGTCCAACCCCATTCCACCTCGAGGTGTAATTAGTTATCTAGTCCCGGATATCCATCCCTCAAGTGTCTCATCTCATCTCATTCTCATCCTCATCGTCATTCTCGTCCTCTTATCGTCAGAAAAGAAAAGTCATTTTTCATCAAATCTCCTCACCTCACCTCACCTGACCTCACCACCCCTCCTTCCATCCATAATCCCACTTTCACGCCATCATGACCCCTCCCTGCTTGAGGTACTCGCGCCTCCGCAGGCTGACCTCCCGGACGGGCGCCATCCTCCGGCTCGTGCCCCCGACGGCGCCGCGCTCCGTGAACCGCCGCGCGCGGCGCACGCCCAGCCTGCCGTCCGCCCCGACGCCGAGCACCCACCCGGGCCGGACGGCGGCCGCGCGGTCGACGCCGATGCGGCCCCGCAGCGCGCGCTTGAAGCGCACGTCGCGGAAGGCCTCGTCGCGCGCGGCGACGTCGTCGTTGGACACGAGGCTGATCACCTCGGCGAGGCAGGTCACGGCGTGCGGCAGCCGCAGGCCTTGCCGCGCGGGCAGCAGGGCGGCCAGGCCGGCGAGGTAGAGCGCCAGGAGGGCGAGGACGAGGGCGTAGACGGGCACGCTGGGGATCATGCGCACGGCGCCGTCGGCCTGGGTCAGCGCGGTGAAGACGCCGCCCGCGAGGACGGGGAGGAGGACGAGGAGCGTCGAGAGGAGGGTTAGGCCGGCGAGGCGGAAGTGCCGGTTGCGCAGGGCGTGCCAGGTGCTCTGGAGGGGCAGGCAGGCGGCGTAGTCGGCCAGGATCGAGGTCTCTGGGTGCGCGCCCGCGGGCGAGTGCTCGTGCCGGGCGAGCTCGGCCCAGGGCTCGAGGATGCGCATGTGCATGTCCAGGCTCTGGAAGAGCAGGAAGAGGACGAGGCCGAGCAGGGAGGGCAGGAAGCTGTAGAGGAAGTCGGCTGCCGAGAACGCGCCTGGGCCCGGGGCGGCGGAGAGCAGGGGCAGGAAGCCGCGGTGGACGTCGGTGGCCGGGATGAAGGAGACCACGAGCAGCGCGGTGAGGAGAACGACGGCCGCGACGACGAAGAGGAGAAGCTGGTTGTTGCGCAGACACCAGGGCAGGTACCGGTACCGGACTTGGTACGAGAGAGGTGAGGGTTCGACATCAAAGTCGGCGCCCGACTTCTCCGTGTCGCGGGTCGCCCTCCCCTCTCGAGAGGCGTCTGAGACGTTGTTCTGGAGCCACTGCTGGTCCTCCACATCTGTCCCGAGGGCGTACCAGAAGCCCTGGCTCCGCTGGTCTCTCCAGTACCAGTATCCCAGCTTATCAACGCAGCGATCGCGCAGAGCCCACATGAGCTCATCGCGAGTTGCCATCACTTCCGTCCCCTGGTAGTCGCGCAGCGTGTTGCTGTGCGAAATGATGGCAATGATGTCGGCGATTGAGCGAGCGTCCCAAAGCAAGCCGGTCCGCCTTCCCGACCAAAATCTCCAAAGCATGGCGAGAGCTGCCAGCAAGGCGATGTAGAGCACCACCAGCGTCCACGCGACACCCTGCACAGCTGCCCAGCGCCACTCTCTGTCGATCAGCACGAAGGTGAAGAGCGCGCTCTGCAGGGGAAGCGTGATATTCGCCATCCACACTACAAAGATCGGCACCTGCGTGTGCCAAGTTCCTACCAAGGTTGGCCACAGGAATGACCGGGGATAGAGGTCCTGGAACAAGGCACCGGGACGTTCGTGAGGCTGGCTCGAGGTCGCCTCCAGTCTCGTGAACGGCAGAACTCGAATGGTTGCTGCAACGATGCACTGGGCGTACATCAAAAGGGCTGCCGCAATCAATTGGGGCAGAATGCGAAAAACAAAGTATTGGGCACTGTATATCGTGCCCACGAACGCCACAAGGCCCTGCTGCGCTTGCGAGAAGACTGCACTAAAGATCAAAGCAGCAATCATCAAAAGACATAATGTCATAATCGTCATCATCGAAATCGGTCGTAAAATTCGTGGCCTGAAGTCAGGCCGAGGATTCAGCATCTTTGCGTTGGGAGTCATACTGTCGTGGTCCGCAGAGGACCATGCGTCCTTGAGGACAGAGGCTGTTGCCAAGCCTTTGGGCTGGTTGGTGACGAGGGTGGATATGGACGAGTGATTCGAGGAAGGGTGAGGGTCGAGAGCCTGCGCCGGAGCCCGTTCTGCGAACTCTGGCGCTGGCATGGCCGAGGGACGGAGCTGCGCAGGCTCTGGGTGGGTGGGAAGAGTATTCCTCTGATGGCCGTAGTAGTTCAGACCACGGTCAGGCACCAGAAGACCGTCGTTGCTGGGATCGCTGGAGCCGGTCGCTCCCGAGGATGTGTTCTTGGAGTACCATGTTGCCGGATCCCTGGTGATGGCCTCGAGGGCATATTGGATATAGGGCGTATCGTCAACTCCCGGGGTCACCTTGCCTGCTTCCAGTGCGAGTCCGTCCTTGAACCTCGAGGAGGAGGCCATGGTGGCAAACGCCTGCTCGCTCATCTTGTGCAGAGCCAGCGCTCCTACGTCGTCGAGAGTAAGCCGCGGCTCGTTTCTTAGCTGGGCAAAAGCATTCTCAGACAGGACTGCAGAAGGGCCGAGTCGGTCAGGACCGTAAAGCTCAGACTCTGATGAGGGAGGCGAAGGCGGGCTGGGTGCGAGGGGAATGACGGTGAGCTGTGACGAGAGCGACGCTGGCCGCGAAGTCACAATATCGTCTGGCGATCCGTCGTGTCGTCGCTGGTGGGGTCGAACTGTGGACTGCGTCTCTGGCGATTGAGGGCTTGTTCTAGGAGCTGCTGCTCTTGCAATTCTTGCGTAGTGCGTGATATCCGTTTCTGTCAACGACAGTCAGCAATCCGAGCTGCGACCAGGTAGGGGGGGGGGGACATTAGCTAGGGACAAGCTCTGCGACGTACGAGGTCGTTCCACATAGTCAAAGTTCAGGCTCTGAAAGTTCATGCTTCAGGCACGGCGAGAAGGCGCTGTGCTGTTGTCGTCGATGTCGGTGCCGGTGCCGGTGCCGCTGCTCTGCTGATCCTCCTCCTGCTGCTGCTGCTTCTGCGGCTGCTATTGGTGCCGTCGCTGGCTTCTGCGTGTCTTGCTGGTCCTGCTGGTCCTGCTGTCAAACTCCACTTGGATCCGTCTGGCGACTGGCTAGTGCTGCATGCAGATGCAGCCCTGGAGGACAGGAATGCATGATGAGCGGCAAGACTAATAAGGCCTGGAAATGTGGTTGGCTGGTGGTCCGCATCCAGATGCAAGCAGCTGCATCACGAAGAGGCTGGCGCAAAAGTCGAAGGTTGGGGACAGCCCACTGTGGACTCAAAATCTACAGGCTGATGGATCAGCCCAGCCACCGCCCGCGGCCGGCATCAGCACCAACGCAAGGGCCCAACGACACCTAAACCCCCACTCCCAGCAGCTCCATGTCGCCCTACGATCCTGGACTGGCAAGGGAAAGCGATTGAAGCTCCGATTCCAGCTGTTTCAGCATGGTTGTTTGCCCGCTGTCGTAGTCGTAACTACGTAGGTAATCTTACATCGATTGAACGAGACCAGGATAGATACCCAACTCTCTCTCCACTGACAGTGAGGAGCGGGAGGCTGGTCGCCAGCATCTGCGCTGTCCTCCCGCCCTGAACTGCCCGCAAGCAGGCGCTGACAGGGGTAGCTCGTAGCGGCCCAGGTTCCTAGTTTACGGCCTACAAATCAGCGAGCTTCAGTGGGGCCCATACAACGGCACGGACCGTATAACGATGTTTGAGTTAGCCAGCCGCCGCCGCCCAGATACTGCTTTCAATCTGAGCGACAGGGATTCGTCGGAGCTCTTCGGCCACCCTCCGACAAAGGAGGCGGGCGCGCAAAGACCAGGCACATGTGCGCCACCAGCCAACCAACCAGTGTCCAAAGCACGGGAGCCTGTCCTGGGGTTGCAACGCCAACTAAAGTAGCAATGATAGGAGGCATAGAGACAAGGCTACGAAACCTTAATTGCCCAATTCAAAGGTTCAATTCTATAGTCGACGTAATTTACACAATGACCCAAATGTGTATAGTCCCAATTGCCGTCGAGCGCACAATCAAGGTCGCGATGCCCATCCATGGATTGGTTGAAGAGGAGGAGGACTGCATGGTACCAGCCATTATTACCCAATGCCAAGTCTACAGTCTCTCTTCTCGTTTAGAACCTTCAATTCCGTTCTACGTTGTTGGAAACTCAGGCAGGCCAATCACCTCTCAAGTTCGTCTTCTGGTGAAGGACAACTAGGTGTCGCCTTATTTGCTGCATGCAACCCCTGACAACCTACGTAACAGCATCCACATCGAGAATTCTATCATGGGATCATCCAATCTTGTCTAGGAGAGACTGAAAGGAAGTAAGTAAACATGTAGCCAATGGAAGCAAACTGATTCAGCAGCTATGCTGGCCGAAATCCAAACACTTAGTGTCCTCGTGAGTCAACATCTGCATTAGTTGCGGCAACGATGCCCACCACCATCACCGCACAGGCGAGGCCATTCCCATTGCGTATCAAGCCACGTCTCTCCTTTTGACTGTTCTGTCCAACAGCACTGTCTGGGCTGGTACCGCCGTGGGGCCGCCCCCGAATCGGTGCCTGGGTGCGCCTCAGAGCAAGTCCACTGCCCTTGATGGCGTCAATTGAGACAATGAACCAGAACATCGGGTCCGACTCCTTGCTGAACAAATCACATCACGGCCGTCTCTGTGGTGTACATCCCAGCATTCTTAGGAACTTGCCGAACTCTTCTCGTGAGCCATCCAGGAGCCGGGTCAGCCGAGCGAAAAATGGACAGTGAGACCATTACCCAGGCTACCTACCCTCAAGTCTCGTACAATGGTGGCAACCCGATTCGGGGCCACCACACTCATGCTAAAGGGTTTTACTTTGTGGACACGCTCAGACCACCTGATCTGGGAAAACAAACACCCCGACGTAACCCAAGCGAATCATGTCCGTTTCATTGCGGTCTTGACTGCCGTCAAGCCGAGAACGGAAGGCTGTTCCGCTGCTCGAGCGACCGACTCGGCCGATATGTTGACTCGAGATGACAGCATCGTGCCGCAGTGAAGCCGGTCTTGGCTTCGATGTTCTGTGCGCTCGCATGGTGTTTCATGCGGGTTCAGCTCATGCCCAATCGAGCAACTGTCTCGTTAGCCCTGTGTCTTAAATTGGACGAGCCCGATCCTCCTCGCTTCCAGGAGTGCGCTGACCAGTCGAATACAAGGCAGAGACAAACTTCATGATAATACTGCACATTTGGACCCTTGGCTTCTCAGCTTTCAGCTGTCCAGTGTCGGTCCTTTCCGTCTTCCGTTGCAGCCGCACCTATCGGCGGTAATGAAACGGGGATGCATGTTTAGATAGCATGCATCCGTCATGAAGATATCTCGAAAGACACTGTGCACAGGGACCAAGCAGAGTTCGAGAGGGCCAGGCCCCACGTACGGGCCCAATGCCCATGCCAATGCAATGCCAGTGCCAGTGCCATGCACGTCTTGCATTAGACGTCACATCCCACTAACCTCCACAGTTCAGGCGTCATGTCTCTCTAGTCTCGCTACTTGAGACGGCATGGTTCTGCATGTTTCCAAAAAAGAAAAGGAAGAAGCCTCCGGGGTGTGCATATGTGAAAAGCTCGACACCAGACTAGTCTCATGACCTCCAGTCTGCCAAACCCTCCTCCGGTTTTGCCAAGAGACCACACGATCCCTGTAGAGCAGTGAGAAGATGGGAAAAGGAGAAAGGAGCATGACTACTTCCAGAGCAATGTCTTCGGTCCACCTGACTCTCTGTCATATTTTGTTTGCTCAGAAGAGGCAAAAATGCACCTCCTCTCAGAACAACTCTCCACAACCTCGCAGGCTGACTATCCTGCATCCGGAAAAGTGTGTATAGCAAAAGAACTACCTACCTAGAGACACCAAGCAACTAGGCCCTCGATCACCGTACAAGTACTAGCTAGCCGCACGCACACTGCACGCAAACTTGCCTCACACCGCCTAGAGGGGTTGAACCTCGGGGATTTATGTCATCGTCATCAGCAAGGCCCCCCAATTTTTGGAGCTGTTGGCGCGCTTATTCCGGATGATCGCACTTTTAAAAACAGAAGATGGGGGAAAAGGCAAAGCACCTTTCGACAGCGGCGAGGCCCTTGCGTCTAATGATCGACATCGCAGACGGTCACTGCGTGGGATAGGTATGTTTCCTAGTGTCTTCTCTCGAGGTACATCGCTTCAGTCCCCCGTTTTGGAGCGGAACCTCCGCCAGACGGATGCCTGCCGCCTCCGGGTTTTTTTTTCGTTGAGCTTTATGAGTGCCGATCTTCTGCTGTATAAAGTAGTTGAGCATACGGGATAGTACCCGACCTTGTGTCTGATCATCACACCATATCGCAGGAGGGCATTGTTGCTGGTCAACCAATACCGCCTACACCGGAGAATATCAAGCAGCTGTCAAGATAGACATGGAGCCAGCTAGAATCTTCCTCGGACGACAGACGAGTGCGATCCGGGCCGGTTCTCTAGATGAATCTGTCGGTAATTACCTTTCGTAGAGGGTGTACCTGCTCCGTGAACTCTGTCCGCGTGTCCCCCCTGTCTTTTAGCCAGCCACCTGCAATTGAAGGGAGGGATAGAGGAGACAGGAGGCCCCTTTCATGTGGATATTGTCAAAAGCAACGTTCAGACTTGACATCTGGGATCCCTGCGCAAATCATCATTGCGTGCTGGGCTTGGGGGGACCCTCTGGACCAATCCCCAGAGCCGTCCAGCCGGCCGTGACGGATTTCTTTCTAATTTAGCGGCACCGCCGGTCATTCCAGCAACCCGGCGCGTAACGCTATTGATCCCTTGGTGGCTCCTCTCTGTGGGGGGAGGGGAGAAGAGACAACAAGAGCGGAGGGAAAGGGATGTTTCCACGCCGACAACTCGCACGGCGAATTAACAAATAGGGAACAAGCTGGAACGGGATCATGAAAGTCGGGACAGGAGTGGGAACAGCCGGGTGGATAGGAAGACAGCAAGACAGCAAAAGAAAAGAAATCAGAAGGAAAACCAAGGAGATAAGTTACTTGACTACCTAGACTTGCATATCCACTTGTCTCCATACATCAGCCCGACGGAGCCTGCCAATTTGTGAGCCAAGGCGTCTGCTCCAATCCCAATCCAGGTGCTCGGACCCTTGCTTTCTTGCGATGCTAGAGCCAAGGCAAGCTGCAATTACATCTCTCGACACCACAACTCCTATGAGATGTCGTCGCCGGCTTTTGTCGCCGGACCTCCACCGCCTTTCCATTATCGGAAAGCCGTAAATCCTATCGGGGTGGAGACAGAGTGGTCGGTTCCGAGGTGACTTCGTATGCGCATATCCAGACCTCGCCAAACATCAATCCCCGGGATCGTCACATGCTCTTGATGTAGGGAGGTAGTTGAGGTCTCTCAAGAGAGAGATCTGGAGGCCCAATTCCTCCACATCCCGGCTCTGAGGAAGCAGGTGGCCAATTAAGCTTGGCCAAGGGGGAGCAGAAGGGTACAGCATACTATACGCACCGCATCTCGTTTGTGCAGAATCTTACATTCTCTTGCCTTGCCTTGCACCGAGTTCGTGTGCCCACGTCGTGCAATGCGTGTCTGGCATCAGGGCATCAAGGACAGTTCGCGCGACCCAGCGCAGCCGGAGATCGAGTGACAGTTCTCTCACCCAAGGGACATGCTGTTGTTGTGCGACGATGGCCCTGCCGGCCCCATTCAGGAGCCATAGCGAGCGGATGTGGTCCTTGTCCTGTGTGTCCGTGTTTTTCCGCCGTGTAACCCCAATGTGTCATGCTGCCATGCTTTGCGCCCCCCCCCTTCTCGGGGTGCACAGTGCAGTGGGATGGAATGGGTGCACCGCCTGTTGTCACCTTTGAGGCTCATTATCTTGTCTCAACCTCGCACCACAGCCGGTCGTGTGGCGAGTGCACTTGGGCTGCCCTGCATCTTCGGGACCGGCCATCCGAGGGACCACAGAGGAGACACATGGGTGTTGTTGGTCCTCGATAGAGTCAAGTCATGTGTATCACCAGTATCTAGAGCAGAGAAGAATGGCCTGACCACACCGTCATGTCTCGCAGGATCGACTCGTCGGTGCTACGAGACGTTGACTCTTGTTTGGCGAGAGTCAACTTGGCTCTTGGCCCACCTAGTCTAAGCATATCGACGTCAGCAGCGGACGAACGGGGCATCCGTCACAAACCAAATTCGAGAGGATCATAGTGTTGTGTGACACGGGGTTAACGTCATGTATCATTCGCTACCTGTAGGCTTCAATTTTTCATCCGTCATCTAACTCCAATCCAATGTAGAGAATGATCCCCGCTATAGCCAACAGAGTACTCCAAAACTGCCTCGACGAGCTCACCCAGCAAGCTGAGAGATCTCGCCAGTAGCACAAACTCCCAATTCAGAGACAAGAAATGAATCCAAGAACAACAAAAATTTTCCAGCAGCACGCGCGGTGCAGACCGCGAGATGCGTCACCAGAGCCCTGCGTACATCACAATCACGGTCCTAGGGGACCGTGACGTGCCAGGACGGTAATCAAGAACCGTGAGAACCCCCTCTTCCTGATCCCTCTGCGAATGTGACACTGGCCGGAGGCGAGAAAGGAGAGAAGGGCAAGCCGGTTGGCCGTCTCCTAGAAGCAGGGGGTGCCACAGTATCCGCAGGCACGGCCCGGGATGACCCAGACCTCGGTGCCGTTGGCGGCGCAAGTCGGGCAGCGAACGCCGGGGATCTTATCCATGCACATGTCAGCGCTCATCGTCCTCGTGCCAACTATGTAGCCCTGGAAGGAGCCACATCCTGCGGGGTGAAACTTACGGGGCGGCTGCGGACGCCATGATCCTCATTGGTGATAGGCAGGTGCGGGCTAGCCGGCTCCAGAGACAGGAAGGGCGGCTCAGAGCCACGGATGACGGTGGGAGCGATGGGGTGAGCCATGGTGACAGGAGCTTGTGCTGAAGTGGTGATCAGGTCAGAGGTCGTACTGGGTGGCGAATGGAGAGGATCTCTTGGAGATGAACTCAGTTGAGGCGCGGAGCTTGTGGTGTGGCAGTGGAGAGGAGAGTGTATGAGAGTAGAAGGAGGCAGGATGCTTGATGGGCGAGCTTGATATCGAGCTATTCGATGGTGGAGATGGGGACGGATTAGGGCCAATATTTATACTTTTTCCTGAAGGGATGATTCCTTCCAACGGTCTGACAGGAGGAGCGTTATACTCTTTGACACCCTGTCTGACCCTGGATCCTGGCGGCGAGGAAGCAGACGAGCGGATTGGGTTTGACAGACGGATTGGCGGTGCAGCGTGGTGTTATGCAGTCTCGGCCACCGCGACGGGAGCAGACATCGAGGGTTCAAGGGTGTGTGGGAAGACACGATGGGGCAAACGGCGGCCTTCCGACGGATGACAGCACATACGACGAAAACACTTTTGAGCTGGGTGGGAAGTGCAGAACGGGGACAGGTGGAAAAAAAAGAAGGAAAGAAAAGGGAAAAAGAATGACATTACCGTGTCTCTGTGGCCGCTCGATTTCGGCAAGCATCCGTGGTGGTGAAGCATGCGGCGCTAGCCGAACAGTCGTCTGCAGAGAGAGCGAGAGAGACGACAGACATTACGTGCATGGCTTTGGCGAGATGCACGGCATTCTTTGCTTCTCTCAACAGGGACAGCTAGAGTGGGAAAGACAGGAAAGCCACTTTGAGGTATGGTACCTACCTACCTACCAGTCTGGCAGGACTAAGGTCGACAGCAAAGTACTGGTGCTGCCATGTCTGGTGCAGGAGTACATGCCCACGATGCTCCGCTTGGTTTTTGGTCCGCGAACCATGTAGGTCTGGAGACACGCTAAGGGTCGATCACAAGAGGCCAGAGATGAGGAGGAGGGCCTCACTCGGTAAGGGTGGAGTCCAGCGGGGGACGCACTAGATGATCATCTAGTGTGGGAGCCATGTAATAAGCTCGAAGGGGCTCCCACGCCAACTGCCAAGGGGTGTAGGATACTCCGTAGTGTTGTACGAAGGTGGTGGAGGAGGAGGAGAAGGAGGAGCAAGAGGAGGTGTGGTCGAACGTTATGCGTATGTCCGTCCGTGGGTGTGTGTGGTAGGTATGCGTGCCGGAGGGGACGAGAACGAGAACGAGAATGGAGGAATGAAACATCCTAAAGGGACCTAAGAAAACCGCAGCCAAGAGTCGTGTTGTTTGCTGCCCTTGTGCTGATATCCGTCACTTCACACACACACGCACGCACACACCCCCTGCCCGGTCTCGGGAAGCTACCAGTAGATCTGCATCTGTACGTATGTATGCCTGAGCGCCTAGACTGCGGGAGGCAGGGAGGAAGGTGGGAGTGGATTTGCCGCTCCTTGAGGTTTCAGACCCTTTTGGAGGAGGACAGCATGGTATGATGATGTCTTCGGAGGGAGAAACAAACAACAGCACTTGAGAAGTACCTAGGTAGTTGGATGGACCTGTCCAAGTACCTGGTGAAGCTGACCAGGTCGGTGGGGCGAGGAGAGGGGCGTTAGGAAAAAGCAAGAGGAATGGCGTCGTCCTTGGGGTCCCAGCCATGAGCCCTGGGCTCCATGGGCTCCATCCTGCTCTTGACTGTTCCCAGCCGACTCTGGATGCGCGACTGGGATACCCGGCCCTGTTCCGCTGTGGTGGAATCCTGAGTCGCTTTCTTCACCCACGGCCGAATGTAACGCTGGGCGCAGGATCCATTTTCTGGACGAGCTTCTTCTGACTGCCGCGGATCCGTGACGTGGGTACGTGTGCATCTCTCAAGTGCGCGAGGGCTCTGCCCTATCTCGCCGCTTTGCTTCACAAAGTTTCGTCGAGAGGCGCCGCTATCACCTGTCACTTGCTTCAAAGCCGCTGGGCCAAAGCTCCAGACCCGGCCCGTCTTCCCCGCTGAACTCTGGCCGCACCAGCAAGCCGACTGGACCTGTCGACTCGGCGGGCCTGTCAGTCTCAGGCCACAATTCTGAGGGAAACAAAGAGCCCCAAATGTCTGAGAGAGAATGCGGTGGGTGTGGGTGTGTGTGGGGGCAGGGGAATAGGTACCTATCAGAACCCATATTTGGACTTGCCTGCCTGCCTACGTGCCTCCCTGCTTGCTTGGAGGTTTGCTTGCCCGCCGCCGGACCTACCTAGGTAGATTAGGTACTTTGTAGAGGGTACGAAGGAATGAGGGAGCAAAGAGGCCAATTTGTTACAGGTAACATTTGTGGCCAAATGACTTACATGCACGGGCAAGTTGTCATGTGGTGTGTGTGCTCTCAATGTGTACCTACATCCTACATCCGGATGTAGGTACACATGCAGACAGCAGATACCGATATTGGGAATGTGGACCATATCCATAGCAAATACCACTTTTATCTGCTGGTGAACGCAGGGGACTCCGGAGGCTTTTCCATCAGACCCTGGTCGCTGGGTGAGATGCTGTTCTGTGTGCCAATGGAGTCATCCCTATCTGCTTAGTTATCGGGCAAGGAACGTTAACTAGTTGTGTAGACTACCGTATGCACAGATGTCGGTAGGGATGTGGGATGTGGTAGGGATGGGAGCCGGCCAGCGATCAGTGGCAGGACAGAAGACCGACATTCGAAGCAGCCAATTGCGTGCGTTGTTTTGCCCGTCTTATTTCTTCTTTTGGGGGTCATTTTCTTGCACGGCGTCGCGTCCTGGGCTGGGAGAAGTTTGCCATGCCATGCTGCAGCCACCACCGGATGCGTGCATCTGCTGCTCAGATTGGTCGTCAGACACCGATCCCGTTGTCTTTGATTAGGCACTCTTGTGTCTCGTCCTGCCTGGCACCCACCCTCCTTGGCCCTCGTGGCACCAAATGCCGCGCGCCTGCCGGTGTGTCCACAGGCCCTCGGCGGTCAGTCTGACATCTGTCCACGGTTTGCAAGGCGCAGGCCGACCGCGGCAACGTTGTAGTACGCCGGCCCAGCTTCCGCGACCGCACAGCAAGGTATCACGGAATACCCCTACCAGAATCCTCAGCTGGACGGGTGTAAGCAGAATATTGCTGCACCGCTCCTTTCTTGCATGGTGACGAGTTTGGCCTTTCAAGCCCTGCCCTGCCCTCCCCTGCCCTCCCCTGCCCTGTCGGATGTGTGGCAGACGGTGCCGGCAGTCGAGGCCCTTCCATGGTCCTCTCGGCGAGAAGGTATCACAGGGCTGCCTAGCTGGAACAATGCGATCGCCCTCCAGAAGGCGGATGGCGCGGAAGCTCAGCAAACGACAAGGAGGATCATCTCGATCCCATCGGAGGACCTCGCAAGCGATCTGGCCGCCGGGTGACGCATAGGGCGGCAGTGCCCAATTGCCCACTGATGCCCGGTCTTGTCGGCCAGCTGCTGTGCGCCTCCACCATCCTCGACTCCTCGCGTCTCGTCGGCGAAGGCGCCGTTCTGAAATTTGTGCTTTTGTGACAGTTGACCAGGGCTGCTTGAGCCGGGCACGAATCCGTTTCGCTCGCTGGGCGGGCTGGTGACATTTGATACCTAATGCCCCCATGTAATCAGGGGCCTAGGGGCTTGTACAGGGGGTGCTAACTGCCCACACCACTGGCACAGGTTCCCCAACCTGAGACCTGTTAGTGCTGTTCTTCAGCAACTTGGAACCTGTTCGACCTTCCAGCTTCCAGGTCTGGCGCTTGCGTGCTGGACCCTGTGCTCCCCCCATTCCTCCTTCTCTCTAGCTCCGACCTAACCCAGCACTCTCCGGCCTTTCACCGTCTTTCCTGCGCAAACCTTCACCTCCTCCCCGGCCAAGTGCATGTGATGTATCGTTTCCTGAATAGTTGAGGCCCTCTGATTTGTATCGACCAGTGACTAATGGCAACACAAAACACAACTGGTCCGCGTGGATGGGGGTGCCTCCTGTCTTGGTCCTGTTGCAATCCGTGCTGGCCATGAGAAGAACTCCATGCCGTCGCTGACCCGGCTCCAAGACCACCTATCAGCTTGTGCCAAAGCCCTTGAATGACGGGACATATGACTGCTGCATCTCTTGGCCCAGATTGTGGTACCGAGCAAGTCGTTTGACTACCTTGTACGTAGTTCTTGGTCAAAGTCTGGTCGAAACAATCTCGGAACCATTGGGCCTGTGCCGCGCGTGTCGCAATCGACGGCTTTGATCGCCGCCGGGGGCCGGCGTGCTATTCCGGGCGATGGCGATGTGCAGTCCTTGTCGGGAGGATCGAGGTGGCTCGCTGTCTCTCTCGCTTTTGGTCAATGCGCTCGTGAGCCATCGTCAAGTTCAAGGTGGCTCATCTCTTTGAGGAAGTCCAGTCCGCGGGCCCGGTTCCCTTCAAGCTCAGCCCTCAATCCTGCCCGAGGAGCACGGACAGAGGGACTTGGCAACGCAATCCGTCTCGCTGATGTCCTCCTGTCCTCCTTTGAAACAAATGCCCAATCCCTCACCGGAATACCCTCTGTCCTTTGCTCAAACCGTGCCTGCCCCTCCGCAATACCTAGCCCTCCAGGCCCCACGACAGGGCAGCCTCCCATT
The DNA here is from genome assembly GCF_004353045.1 of Thyridium curvatum. Taxonomy (NCBI): domain Eukaryota; kingdom Fungi; phylum Ascomycota; class Sordariomycetes; order Thyridiales; family Thyridiaceae; genus Thyridium; species Thyridium curvatum. Next base: position 115,595 of record NW_022156809.1, on the reverse strand, counting down.
TGAATGCAATACCATCCCTTGGGCAGGCACAACCCAACCACCCTTGCAGTAATCAATGCTCAGACCAACCAGGGCTCTTGGTCTCTTGGTCTCTTGACCCTCAACCCCCAGTCTCGAACCATACCCCGTACTTCATGTTCCGCAATAGTTGTATGGATCTTCTTCGGTCATGGTCGATCTTTTCACGCAGCAACTTGTGTACGAAGCAAGGTTCCGTCTACCTTCAACCTTCTCTCGGACGGGGGCCTATTGCACCGTGGCGCGGATTCGCCGACATTCCTTTTGGGATATCGCTTCCCTGCATCACAACTGCTGCCCTCGTCTCGTGTCTCCAAGGCGGGCACCCAAGCGGGTGACCCTGATTCCAACTCTCAGAGGGACAAGAGAAGGTGTCAACATGTTTCCCGCGCCGCCCCCTTGATCTGGGTTGAACGCGGGTCCCGTCAACAGTGCATCTGGGGTGTCCTAAACCGGCTGCATTAGTTCTATCAAGACTCTGGCAACGAATGGCACACCCCCTCCTCTGGAGCCTTGTTGCATATCTCGGTGAGATGCGTTGCGCCGTCCGTCGGACCCTGGCTGGCAGTTGCAACCATCCCGACACCTTCCAGACTCAGTTTCTACTTCGTGCCGACCGGTTTGCTCCCGGGAGGGTTGTCTATCATATCCCTCATCCTGATCAACATGTATTCGGACAGATACAGGCAACTGCATACTCATCGGGAGGCTTCCGGACCAATCTCCAAGCTCACTCGAGCGCACACACTCTCTTGACTGCATGCTCGGCCGGCCTGGGCTTTTCGAAACAGTCTAGGCTAGATGCATGGCGCGGATGGACATCAGGACATTTGCATCGGCGAATTGACGCCCACCTCGATATTCTTGATGTCCCCTTTCCTGTCCTTGTCCCGATTTACACACCGCCGTCGTGAACGAGGGGTGGTTGACGGGAGCTTGCTTGTGTTTCACAGTCATTTTAGGGCACAGGAGTGTCCTGGCCAATTGCATGCAAAGGATCGTCCGCCGGTGACGAGCAAGATCCTTTCCCTCCGTTGGAACGCCTCAGAATGACACGAAAGAAGCAGACATGCGAGCCGTAAGCACGAAGCAAACATGCAAGGTGTCAAGGGCGTGCATGTCCTGAACAGCTCTGCTTCTCTCCCTGCATGACATAAATGCCACCCACTCCTTGCTGTTGGTGACAGCTGTGGTTGTGGACTTGTTTGCCGCATGCAATATGCTGCTTGCTTCTCTTGCACTGCAGCACATTGCAGGGCTGGGACAGCCACTTCGTTGAGTTCAACGGGTAAGTGCCGAGCCGCTGATCTGCGCCTTTACGTGTTGCCGCAGCTTGCCGTCTTCTCTTTGCCCGAGCAAGGTTATGCGCCTGCTGGCAGGAGCAAACTTTTTTATTTCCCTCATCGTGAAAATCCCGAGTGTCGGTGATTCCGAAGCACCGTTTGATGAGACAAGTTCGTTGGACTTGATTAGGCGCGCCAAGCTCTCAACAATCTGCTCTCAAGCATGGAAACATCGAGATCAGGGGTCTGCTGATCCGATCAAGCCGCAGGAGATGAACGCTTGTTCTCCAGGTGCATGATCTACAGAAGCCAGATCTGATTGTGCAGCAGAATTGTAACATGAGCCGTGTCTATCCTCGGGAGCGTTAGCCGGGAACGGCACCATGATCGACTGGATCGTGCCCGTCAGGCTCTGTTTGCTTTTTCCCGACCTTCATACTTCTCCTAGCAGCCACCGCTAATGCAGCATGCTCCCGCCACACGATGCCGACTTTCGGCACCTGCCATCATCCAATTGTCATGACCACATGTCTTTTCACTGCCTCAACCTACATGATGGCAGCCTGGCTCGTGTCACCGAGAGTTCTAGACCTGGCAAGTCGCGCAACAGGTCCGCCTCGGTGGCTGATTTCCGCATCTTACGACCAAGGCATTGGACGTTGCTTTCCACCCTTCTCGTTGAATTAGCGCATATCTACGGCATCCCAGATGCAGCGACCCCGTAGCGAAATGGCTGATGACGCTGTGTTAGGTCATCAATGGGGCTGGCGGGAACATCAACTTCTCAGGTAATGACTACTTTCGATCGTCACCAGTGCTGACAGCAGCCTGAACGTATTACCAGTGAAACCGAAGAAAGAGAACACCAGACCCCAGAATACGGATTCATACGAGTTCACGTGAAACGAAAATTTTAAGCTTGATGACCGTTCTGCTGTCGTGAGCTACAGAAATATGCCGTATAACCGGACTCTGACGGTCCAAAAGGCTGGTCGACTCTTCATGTACCACCAGCCGGGCCCAGGGGAAGAAGGTCCCAGCATGCGCGGTCCCGTTCGGCAGCAGCAGTGTGCCCGAAGTCCCGCTGCTGTGAACCCCAAAACAACAACAAAACAAGATGTCCCGAGATGTCAAACTTACTTTACACATATGCCCTTGCCCCCCTACCCAACTCCTGTTTTGTAACGTGGATACGACATGACGCCTTCCGACCCAATCTAGACGCGCTGTAGGAAGCAAACAAACTAGGACAAAACAAAACGAGGCGAACAGATATGCAGCGACGGGCCGGTGCCTCTTCCGAGGACAACCTGGCATGGAAAGAGAAGGTAAATTTGACAAACACATGTACCCGAGTCCCCCATGTCCCGACGGCGATCGACCACCGTCGTCGAGGGATTTGCTTCCAGGCCACACCGAAATTGCGAACCCCTTCGCTGGCCTCCCGGGGAATAATACGCCTGGTCCGATTCGACAGAGCCGGGATTGTTGTCCGCCCTGGCTTACGGCTTCTTCAGCGTCTTCTCGACCTTGATGAACAGTTTGCCTTCTGTCGGGCGGCCGTGTGCGTCCATGAGGCGGACGAACCTGTACCCCTGCTGCAGGCGGTCGAGTCTGACGCACGCCCAGCCGGCGAGGTTGTCGTTTCGGCCCAGTGCCTCGTTGAGCTTCTTCCGCAGGTCCTGGTAGTAGCTCGCGTTCTCGTCCTCGACTCTGAACCTGTGTGTGTGGATCGCAACGGGTGTTAGCTTCTGTATCTGTTGGAATACGAGGAGGGCCGAACCTAGCCGGCGGCAGCGGACAGTAGCGTAACCACCCATGGCTCCGTGATGTGATTCATGATGTGATGAGGGTCACAAGGAGGAGGAAAGTGAAACATGCAATAGCACGGAGACTAAGAAGCACACAAGAAAGCAAAAGAGCAAAAGTCTTACCTGACGAAACTCAGTTCCTCCATCACACCCTTGACAGACTCAAAGGCAAGAGTGGCACCGGCGGCGCCCCAATCCGGGTGGTCCGTCTCCCGCGGCGGCGTCTTTTGCCTGATGACATGGTCTTTGTACCTGACCGCCTCCTCGTCGCCGCCGGCGCGCTCCTCGGCCTTCTCGACGTGCAAGATGCACTTGACAGAAGGCTTGAAGCTGGCGTAGCCGGGCGCGCCGCTCACGCCGACGCCCGTCGTCGCCACGGCCGCGGCGTGGCTGGACGGCCGCTTCAGGCTCGGCAGCTCGAGGTGCTGGCCGGCGAGGACCGTGATCTTGAGGTCTAGCGTCTGTCGCCGCGGGCCCGCGTCCCCGGTGGCGTCGGCGCGGTACCCCTCGGGCTTGAGCACCCACCCTTCCTGGCCGGCGAACATGGCCGAGTTGAGCATCATGGCCTCGTCGAGGTTCTGCCAGTTGAGCGCGACCATCTGGACGCCCTTGCGCCAGCACGAGGCCGGGTCCGGGTTGGAGCTGTCCCAGTGCCGGTTGGCGTTGGGGTAGGCGCGCATCAGGAAGGCGCGGTTGTGGCGGAGCAGCTCGCGCCGCCGAGTCGCGTGCAGCTCCGAGATGGACGTCTCGTCGAGGCTGAAGATGTGCGAGGGCGTGCGCGCGCCGCGGTCCTCGAAGAAGCTGCCCTTGTTGAAGTGCTCGCTGTGCGTGTAGATGGCCAGCGCGCTGAGCTTCTCGCAGATGCGGACCTTCTTCAAGGGCGCGCCGCTGCTCTGGCGCGCCGCCGGCGCAACGGCCTTGTCGTCCCCGCCTGCTGCCGCCGCCTCGCCTTGTTCAAACGCCGCGAGGTTCATGCCGAGCGCGTTGGCCGTGCCCTTGGGCGCGACGGTTCTGTCGGGGGTCTTTTTGACCTTGACCAGGATCTTGTTGAGGAGGTCTTCTAGAGTCGGGAGCCGTAGTCGTGGGTCGCACCCTTCGATCTCCCGGTCGAGAAGCAAGGTGCCCCATTCCTCCTTCATGATGTCCACCATGACTTCCTGCTGCTCGTGGTCGGCGTGCACTTCCAGGCTGACGACGAGAGGCAGGTCTGTGTTTTCAAAGGCCGTCTCGCGCACTGCCTTGCAGACCTCTCTAAAGCCCACGTGCGTGCCGAGTGACATGTCGTTGTTCAGGATGTGATGTGCGTGCATGACGATGGGCTCGTCCCTCGCCCTGCGCGCGGCCGACGATACCGACGCAGATCGGCTGCTCGACGCTCCGCCAGACCGCGACCTCGCCCTCCTCGTCGCGAGCCTGTCGTGCAGGGCCTTTGGGTCCAGGCTACTGCGGCTCTCTTCCGGGAGGAGAGCCGGCTGGCTGGAACTGGGCGTCCTGCTGTGCTTGGCAGACCTGAAGTTCTTGATGGGCTCGAAGCTTTCAAAGGCCTCGCGAAGCGTGCTCGCTACTGAGGAGGAGGACAGGTGCCTCTTGTGGTCTGGATGCGGGGATCTTGACCGTGTCCGTGGCGTTCGAGAACCGGACCTGGGCGGGCTGTTCCAAACGTCGATCTCGATACATCTGCAGTTCTGTCTGAGCACCTGATTTTTGCAAGTCTAGTTAGCAATGTGTTCCTATGACAAGTGCATGTAAACGACACTCCGTCGAAACTCACTCTTCGGTATGCCTCGGCCGAAGCCTCGCTAGACAGCTGATTCCCGAGCAGGTATGTGTTGTGGCTACTGCTGATGAAGTAGTTGCTGATGGGCCTGGAAAGGTCCTTCACGCCGAAGACCCGCCTCTGCGCATCCCAGTGGAAATGGTAGGACCACACCTCGAGGAACTCCTCAAACTTGTATCTGTCCCCCTCCAGCTCGAACCCCGTCTCGCCCTGTGTCCTCTCGAGAAACCTGGCAAACTTGGCCTTTGACAGCGACGAAGATCTCCCGCGCAGGTCGTCGTACACGCGCCGCAGGTGCATCCGCATGGGCTCGCTGAGGAACTGGAGGGTGGTGTTGGGGGAGGTGCGGTTGATGACGGCCGTCGTGTCGCCGTGGTCGGTGATCCTGATGGTCGGCCGCCGGTGGAACCCGCCCTTGGTCGGGGACAGCATCGTGGTGACGTCGACTATGCTCTTGAGCCCCTGGGCTCCGTGTTTGTTGCGGCTGTTGAAGGTGGGCATGCGCCGGCGCGCCTTGGCCATGATCTTGACATCGTCCTGGCTGCTGGTGCTCCTGCGAGCGCTCTGCGGAGGTTGTATGGCACACTGTCAGCGCGCCGCAACGTTTGAACCAAGAAAGAAGAAAGGGGCGACATATGGCCCAATCTGCTTGGCTGTGATGATGGTGGAAATTTCGCAGGACTTACGAATAGGCACATCGTAGGCTTCGTTCCGGGCACGTCTTGCAAGCGTGATGGTGCGTAGGGAGGGTTAGATGCTATCCACAGCCTGATGGGCCGCACATTGTCCAGATGTTTTGCGACTGTTTCTCTCTGGGGCGCTGAGGTCTGTCAAATATGCCGTACCCTTGGAGAATTATAATATAAAAGAATTGCAGAAGCTGGACAAGGTGCGCGATGTGGTTTTGTCAGCAGCACAAAAGGCAAGACGGAGAGCCTCGTCAGCAAAGGTTCAGCAAGGGCTTCAGCTCTGGTGCCAGTCTTGCCCCGCGCGTCGCGGACCGGCGAGCGTCGCACAATTGGCCACCGACTGGCAAAGATCAGAGGGATGCAGCAGAGCGTTGTTCTCTTTTTGCTCTGTTTCACGGTTTCGCGTAGAACGAGCGCCTGGTCGAGTCGTATGGCTCAGAAGCAGATGAAGGTCCGTCTGGAAAGCCGTAGCTCGTCAGATGCCAAAAAGGATGGGAGATAGCCTACCCTGGTCCATATATGGGGCAGGGTCATGGTTCGCAGGAACAGCATACGGGCTTGATTCATTGATTTGTCGATCACCCTAAGGTTTCCTCTCCACTACACCGACATGGGCTCGACTGGGCCAGAAAGAGCACGACTGGCACGCCAAAGGGAGCAATCAGATCAATTGAAGACCGAGGGTGGCTGTGGGCGGCCCTCCTCTGGGAAGAGGTGGTGGAATGTGGTGGATTCTGCATGCTCAGACTGACGATTCTCAGCCCCCAAATCTGCCAAATGGTGGTGCGGCGACAGGGGTCTCGAGGACCCGTCTGACAACAGAGATGAGATGAGAGGCCATTGCAAATGAAGGAATGACACGGTTGACTAATAGGAGCCGGGACTGGTCTGAGATGATACTGGCGGACGTACAGCCACGTCGATATCCTCTTCGTTCAATAATACTCGGTCGTTCTGGCTGCCCAAATGTTGTCCAGACCTGGCTGATAAGGCTGTCCCCCGAGGATTTCCAAGACCCATCCTGCCGGGTCACCCAGTCATAGTGATCGCTGCAAATGGATGGGTCGTCATTGTGTCTCAGCCCGGGGCTCGATCTAATGCACTCGTTCAGCTGGGGCTCGCATTCAAACCCCATCAATCTGTAACCTTTCTGCCCACCTGTACCTGGAATCACTTAATACAGACCTTCAAGCCGACCGGCCATTGCCTGTCCATCTCATCTCCATTTCGAACATTCCTAATCGCCTTTCCCCAGGGCCAGAACGTCTTGGCTGGGCGACCGTCCGAGGTGACTAAGGCTTACCGCAAACGGGACGGGACGCAGCCACACTCCGGTAGTAGGGGGGTTAAGGTGTACCCACAGTCACTCTGAATTTAGCACAGCTGGAGCGGGCAACCCACTGTAATTCTTACGCTAATTCGCCTGGGCCAGCCAGGACCACCCTCTGATGACGCCATTGGTGAGGAGCGAAGGAGAGCCTGCAGCGAGCTGGACAACCCAAGACAAGCGAGCCCCGGAGAATCTCAGACACATCATGCACAACATCTGCCACTGCCCACCAAACCCCCCCATCTTGTGACTGCCTCGAGCTCCGCCCATCGTCGCCGGTATTCTGGACTCGGCGACCGAGAGAACAGATACCTTACCATACCTAAGGCACCCATCGGTCCACCTGCTGACCCTTTTGAAGCCGGCCTCAGCCTCCACATTCAGTCAGTCTGGATCGGGAAGACAAGGCTCACTACTCACGTTTGTGCCATGGCGGGCAAGTCACGCGCCGACTACGAGGCTGAGGTGCGGTCATGGGGGTTCAAGCACGTCTTCACTTGGACTGATGGACCGTGAGTTTCTTCCTCTCTGCCTACACTTGAGTGCGCCTCGCGCTGAGTCGAGGGGTCCAGGCAAGCCCATTATCCGCCACATTCGCACGCCGGGCTGACAACCCATCTCATCACTCGAGGAGAGCTGACCATCACGTATCCCAACGATGAGAAGCCGGAGAAGGAGACGTTTGGCGTTGGAGGTCGAATCGACGTCGACGCCGGCCGTGTGCACGAGGTCTGGATCGGCAAAGAGGGTTGCACCTATGTCATTGGCGAGTGAAATTGAAATTTTTCCAACCCCTTGAGCCTTGACTGTAAGGGCTGAGGCTCTGTGGTCTATGAAATTGTTTTGCCAAGACAGATCTGTCGTCCAACTGGATTGCGCTCACCCAAGTCCTGAACGCGGTCTTCCTTGTGCCGGCCACAACGAACTATATTTACTCTCACGCGCGCGTGCCGGGAAAGCGCACCGATGCTGCCTGCCCACGGCTGGTGATGCATGAAGAGAGGGCGAGCCCGGGGAAGCAGAGAGGTCCAACCGGCGGCTGGATCAATCCTGCCGTGTCCGCACCTCGAGGCATTCCGCGACGCCGGCATGCTCGCGTAGATATTGCGTTTTCATGCCTTGTTTTGGTATTCTGCCGGCGAGGGGGGGGGAGGGCGGCTGCTGATGCTTCTTTATGCGGTCTCGCCAGGAGCCAGGGTGCCAACCCCCGAGCAGGAGAGCGCCAAGTGGCCAATAGGAACTACGCTCCGGCCTGGCCGAGTTGAGGCTCTGGGAGATCAAGGCCTGGGCGGCTGCTATCGATGTGATCGACCGAAGGGTGCGCGTGATCCTCGCCCGTTCAAACTATCTCAAGCTGTAAAGCTCTGTTCCTATTGGACCGGGTGGCTGTTTCAGAGTCGATCTTGGAATCAAAGGAGCTCTTGTCTAGGTGTAGCACGGCCGGTCTGGTGTGTATAAGGTTGCGGGGGGATTGTCCGGCTTATGTCACGCGCTTCATGCTGTAACGGCGATGCTAGTCGCAAATCATGTGGTCTAGATGCTATCTCCTCTCAAGCGTAGGCCAATTTAGACTTTGGACGAGGCATTTGTGGAATCCCGGTTGGGTGTGGTCAACGCGGCCTACATGCAATCACGGAGGTGGACGTACGTCTATCTCGAGAGGCGGAACCGGGAGCATGTAGTCCTCTCAAACTCCGAGAAAACTAACTAGCCTTGGGCGGCTCATTCTGAAGCGTCTGGGAGCCCAGTTCCGTGCCAAGGAGGCCCCGTGAGATACGATCGCAAACCTCGGACAGTCCCAGGATTCATAATACGGCCGAAAAGGGCTGACCAGTGTGCTGGCTCGAACCGGCAAGTCTTTCGCCAGCCCGTGGTGATGGCATCAGTATCTCAGGCAAGTCCGGGGTTGTTAATCTAATGGCCGCCTTGTGCTAGATAGCACTCGAGACCTGACCGGGTTCCAAGTTCCCTCGATAGGTAGCATCGTGGCTTGCCTTGAACAGACAGCGCAGCGCCTCAGCGTCCCGCCCTAGGACAATTTGTTCCGAGAGAGGCCTGTCAGAGACATGGGCTGGTTGCCGATCGAATATAGGTGCCGGGATGGGCAGAGCTAGGAACGAGCGCCATTACCACCCACCAGATCGAGCTTGGGGTTCGGAGAATGCTTCTGCATTCTGACAACGCAGCGTGATGAGACTTATTCCTTGATTCCTGTTGCTAGTCGGATGCACATCGAGCAAGTTTTCGGGAGCTTATTGCCAGCCGGCGAATCCCCTTCGGTGGCCCGCGCGCGGTGTGCTTACGGCCTGCAGCGAATGCCATGGTGATGACGTCCTTCTGAGATGGCACAGCGTCGAAGCAGACGCGGCTCTCGGTCGAAATTAGCCAATTGCGGGGAGCAACCGGACATCAAGGTTTGGGATGGCTGTTTGGGGAGAGGCAGGGGAGTCCTGCCATTGGACTGCCGAAGTGACAGCTTGTGCAGCAGCGTCGTGTCACCAGTTTCCTTGCCTGCCTTTTCCCCCCTCCTTCCAGGATGCTCTTCCGTTCTGCGGATACTTTCACGTTTTGGCCTGGCTTCCAGAACAACAGTGTCTACGCGACCGTCGGCCATCATGTTACCCTGTTCTTCGGCACGGGTGCTGGATGTGCTGGCCCAAGAGGACGTCAAAACTTGTTCATAGCTACGAAACAGCCCGAGCGTGCAGGCAGGCGACTTTGTTGACCAAGAAGAGGAGGATCTGGGGGCATGAGAAAGACGCTATTGTAGTAGCCTACCAATGCAATTGCAGACAGCGAGAGTCATCCCGCGGTAAAGACTTCGATAGGGTGCAGACGGATGTGGCCACGAAAGGATCTGCGGCGCTCCAAACACGGCCCCCCTTTGCCGCACGCATTTCATGGCCAAATTGTGGCAGTAGTACCTGACGATTCTGAAACGCCTTGCGACCCCGACAGCAGGCGGGAGAATGCTTCTGGTCCACTTGATGGCTGCCGAACAAGAGGTGGGGAGGGGAAGTGTGTGTAGGTACTTGCCAAGTTACTGCAAAGCCGCATGCATTGCTTGAAGAGATCGGAATGGGCAAAGTCGACTGCTGTTGCGACATGATGAGATAACTACCTAAGAGAGACTGGAGAAACCATGATGGAAATGTCGTGGCACACCCACGCAAAGCCACCCCGGTGTAGGTTACATCAATCATTCACCCTTCCAGCCCCTCCTGTTGCCGGTTTTGGGTAGTACCTAGAGAGATTAGCTGTGCCGGATCCGAAAGGAGCGCGGTTGCGGGTGAGGGTGCATCCTTGAAATGTCGAGCAAAACCGGCTTTTCGAGATTAAGATCGGGACTGGATCGAGCTGTCGTCGCGGGTGGTCGGCGGGCGGTCCAGAACAGGCCAAACAGCGCAAACGCACATGGGCACGGGGCACCGCCACTGACGGCGGCAAGCATCAAAGCTATCGCATCGCTCTCAATCGCGCCCTGCATCAGGCAGTTTTACGGGATACTCGATATGATTCCTTGTCGAGGTTCGCTCATGCGGGCCAGCTGTGAATCAGGGCAGGGATCAGACCGCTCATCAATCGATGAGATCGAGCATCTTTCTTGTTTGTAACAAGCAGGACATGGCAGAGGCACACACACACACACACACACACACAAACACGCACACACACCTGTGGCTTGTCGACGCTTTGTAACATGCTCGTTCCCTTCGTTTGTCTTTCGCATGGCCTCTCTTGCATCGGGCTGCTGCCCTTCTCGTGGCGAGAACGCGCGTGCTGGGTACGAATCCCTTCTGTCAAAGTTGCTGGAAACCCCGGGGCGTGATTGTTGGACGCTGTAGCTCTCTGACTAGGTACCTAAGGTACAGCGGAGGAGTGCTGCATGCAGGCTGGGTTGTGGCCGAGCTTTAGGTAAGTAGGTACCTGTTAAACCAATGCCAACAAGCATTAGCCTTGGGCTACGGGAGATACATGCCATTTCCTTTCCCCTGTTCGTGCTTTCAGGCTTGAAATTACCGTTCTTTAACTCAATACATTTCTCCGTAAGTAGAGTAGCTCGTGCACCTCAACGATCGCCAAGTCTGGTTGTCAGCCAGGAAGAGGATCCGGATCCGGTCTTGAGGAGTGTGCAGATACATGTACTCCGTACCTCTAGAACCCCCTGTCCGCTACTGCAGCGCGCTGCAACTCCCAAGACCCAGCCAAGCTTCCCGGGAGCTCCCCCCATCCACCGCCGTCTCCTGCCCCCTCCACACCTCAAGCTGTAACTGCAGCCTCCAGAGAGAGGTCTCCACACCTTCTCTCCACCCTCTTTTACCTGACTGACCTTCCTGCTGCTGTTCGTCTCCACGTTTCTCACTGCCCGCACCTCCTCGCGTCTCACATTGCCTCCTCCCATGCAAGGCCCGGCCAAGTCGTACTCTGCTGGTCATCTAGCACGAAATACAATACAAAGAAGAGCTGCCAGGACTAGGCCCAAGGAAGGCAGAGCTGGCTTCTGCCACGTCTACTTGGCCATTTTGTTTCAATTTCTATTTCATCTGTCCTCTGCCCCTGTTCCCCCACACTTTTCACAACCACTCCTCACTCTCGCGCTTTATTCATGCTTGCCGGTGAATAAGAAAAGAGCCAGAGCCAGAGCCAGAGCCAGAGGAAGAGACAAGAGAGAGGCCATCCTTGCTTCACATCCGCTGCCGGCCTGGTCCATCCTGCGTGCGTGCGTGCGTCTATCTGCGGCTCGGGCATTGCCTTTCGTCTATACATGAAGCCGAGTGTGCCAGCCCCATTCGTGGTTGCTTGCTGAGGGCCGCCTGTCGCTGGCCAAACGGCGTCAGCTTTGCGAGCGGCATGGAAGCCTTAATATCCGCATAGACAATCTCGAGCCGTGTAGCTCCGGTACCCTCTTCCTCACACTCAGCCTCCTCCACCCTCCTCGGTCTCTTCTTTAAGCGACTCGTGCGTCGCCGCCGTCTCTCTCCACCATGGGGAACTCTCCTTCCGCGGTCGAGGGCAACAGGAGAGTCCCTCATAAGCTGTCGAAACCTCGGACTGGAAACCCCACGACAGCTGGCCTGTTGAGCACCGATGGGCTCGCCAGACATTCTTCGTTCCGCTATTCAAGCCCTGGCCTCGCCGGTCCTCCCCTCTCCTACCCTTTCTCTCCTGTGCCTTCCTCCACAGACGACCCAGCTTCCTTCCCTGTCATCGAGGGGAGCCACCAGCCAGTTCCCGAGCCTGTCAGCCGGAGGAGCTCTATCCTCTCGCAGAAGAGACTGAGTTTGTTCCGCTCCAAGTCGTCCCAAGGGCCCCAAGATCGTCCCGAGCACCACCCTTCGCGTCGGAACAGCAGCATCGGTCTCCCAAAGAGGTCTAGGACCATCGATCCGGTATCCAGATCAAACTCGATGGCGTTCGATTTTAGTCTAGGCTCCTATTACGGGAGTGCCATGTCTGACAGGTAGGTGTGAGCTCATTCCTTCTCTTTCACGGCTCTGGGATTAACACAGATGACCTTGTAGCTGGCAGCCGGGCTCTCGAACGTCCTGGAACTATGACTTGAGCTCGTACGAAGCACAGAGGCTCCTTAACCTCGTCGAGGAGCCCATGCAGTATGAGCAGACTACCACTGTAGTTACTGAGAACCAGTTTACCGTCGTTTCAGAGGTTACGTGGAAGAGCTCGCACCCGGCGGGATCAGAGAGCGCGCCACTCAGCAGGGCCAACTCGGACTTGTCGCTCTACACGCCTGTGCGCCGGCGGTCAGTCATTCAGACACCAGGTGTCGCCACGCGGACGAGGAGCACAACCGGCACCTCTCGAGCAGCTTTCCGGCACAGCCATCCACCCACGCCAAGCTTGTCTCGGCAACAATCGCGCGAGTCGATGGGTAGCAGGGGAGCGTCGATGCCTCCGCCACCTCGGCTTGAAGATCCGGATCTGGTGCCACGGGTCGTCACGCCGTGCGAGGGGGACTACCAGACTATCGGTGCTTTCAAGCTTGGTTCCTTGCGCATCACGAATGGTGCCGCAAGTCCCGTTGGAACTCCCGAGCCGGGTTCCAAGAGCCATTTCGAAGAACAGATTGCGATTTCGGAGCGGAGGCTTGATTACTTCTCGGCTACGAAGCGTCTCGGCGACTCTGGCGAAGGCGTGGACGTATTCGAAAGCACAAACATGAGCGCCACGGCGCAGCTTTCGCGTATCGGCACGCCGAAGCATGTTGGCTTACACCTCAAGCCTATCGTGACTGCATTTGCGCCATCGGACGGCGACAAGCATCCGATTATTCAGGTCAAGGACCTCGCATCGCCCAACTCCGAGCCGGAAGTGGCTCACCTTCCTGAAGTCCTCGTCAATGCCCCGCCCTTGGATGCCTCAGCGGCTGCCAGTCCTAAGCTGCAGACAACGTCAAAGCACACCGCTGTGGAGGATCACTTGTTTGAAGAAGATGGACAACCCGAGTATTCGACTTCAGAAGTTCTGGACATCCGCTTGGATCCGAATGCGAAGTCACAGCCGGTTGGGAAGGCAGATCAGGCGCCACAGGAAGTTGCAAGCGTAACGCGGTCGGACAGCGGTTTCGTCTCGAGCCCGACATCTGAATATTCGAGCAAGAAACCCCTGAGCAAGGCCGACTCTGGATACAGCTCCAATGTTTCTCTGCGGTCTTTTCAACAGAAACCGCCCGTGCCCGAGAAAGACTATCCGGACTTCAAGCCAGCCTTGCAGCCGACATCTCCGCTGAGCCCGGACCATGCCTCTTTTCAACTAGCAGAGCTTCCGTTGCCGAGTCCCACTATAACACCGCCTGAAGAGGTCTCGCCGGAGATTGTGCCTTCGCATCCTTCAAGAGAAGCGCCTCCACCACCTCTTCCGCCGAAGGATGAAGTTTCTGCGGCCGTCCAGCCACCCGTCAATGGCACTCCTGCACCAAAAGAGCGAGCTTCGATGGATCGTGCCCGAAGTCTGTTGAGTACCTCCAACATCCTCAGAAAGAAACAGAGCCCTTCGCCGATTGACAGCGCTTCGTCACGAACCAATGGACCTGTGTCTCCCGCTTCAACCCCGCGTACTCCTCTGAGTGCTAAATCGGACACCTCTGGCGCATCTATGAGAATTAGTCCTCAGACACAAAAACAAGGGAAGCTCCAGCGGCTCCTGAGCCTGAACAGATCCCGTGGCCCCTTGGCTGTCCACACTACGCATGTCCAGGAGAAAGCCGACATCCCCTCTGTGCCCCAGGCTGTGGAAGCCAAATTGAATGAACACTCTGGGCTTTTCCCCATGACTACCAAACGGCTGGCGCTGAAGAAGCAACTGAGCAAGGATACTCTGATGACTATTTTCAGTGTCGGGAGTTTTGACTTGAACCCTGGTGACGCACCGTCAAAGAAGAAGAGTTCGGAGGAGATCCAAGAGGAGGCCGTTGCCGAAGCCGCCACTGGGAATCGCCGACACACCTTCCAGGGCGTGCCGGCTTCTCTGGCTCATGTTGCTGCCGCGGTGATGCCTGTTCGCAAGCCCATCCCGCGCAAGCCTGTTCCGGTTCGCGCTGGACATCTCAACAACCAGATTGTCAACGACTCGCAGCCTGACTCGGTCGGAGAGAAGGAAGCCGAGCTTGCTACCTACCATTCCGTTAATAACAGCTTGGGTAATAATGCGTATGACGCAGCCTTCATGGCCATGACGGAGGTGAGAAGCACGGAGTCTACCATTCGCAAGCCGGGAAGGACTATGAGCATGACGGCTCAGATGGAGCGCCGCTGGGACAGTGCGCGACTTTCCTTGCAAACCTCATCCAATGGGTTCCTCTCTCCACCTGCTCTACCGAGTCCTTTGCGGCCGGACATATTTCCGCCCAAGAACAGCCGAACGCCACCTCCCATCACCATGATGACACAAAAGAGACCGGCGTCTCTCAGAGTTCCCCCTCCACTCCGAGCGCAATCAACACCGCCTACCTCTTTGACACGCAAGAAGAGTCGCGAGAGCTATCCTTCAGGCTCGTTCGACAGGCAGGGTATGATCTCGCCACCCAATATCCCTCCCATGAACCCTCGCCGCTCGATGACGTTGCGCGACCCTTCTCCCAATGGGAGCACCCAGCGCGGGGTTCCAGATTGGCTTGCGGAGGCGGATCGAAGCACATCAAGGAGAAGCTCTATCGACCACAGCCGCAGCAGCTCCCTATCGTCTCGAAGTCAAGGTCAGAGCAGCTCCGGGCCCAGGCCAATTGTCGATTCACGATATCTGTCTCGACCACAAGGCCAGACTCTAAAGCACCGCGCTAGTTACGACGGCTATAGCGCCCTGCAGGGTCGAGGTGGCATGTATCCCAACCCGGCCGACAGGGCCAGCCCTAAGCCGATAATGGATGCTTATGGCGGCGGCGGTGGTCGTCAGTATGGACAGCCGCCACCAGTTCATCACTCCCAACAACAGCAATGGGATCAGTACGGACGGTATCCGCCGTATGTTCCTCGGGGACACTACCGCAACCGGAGCATGGGCAACCGACAAGGGCAGTATGCCCAGGCGCCCCCTTTCCGAATCTTACACAGCTACAATTCACCCGCGTATCGGAACGTGCCGATATGGGGCTGAAATTGAGCCTATGTTCTGTCTTTCTCGCCAACACATTCCTTTACTATGAGCTTATTCGCGCACACGGTGAACCTGTGTCTGCTTGTATTTGCAACAATCTTTGATGACTTGTTCTTGGAGGGCCCCGACCGCGCTCATCCGACTCAGCATACGCATTACTGGATTTTATCTCTTTTGTGTCTCTCGCATGCGAACATACACGACTCGAGCAGGTGGTGTACTCTGTACTACTATCGGATCTTATGACATCAGGCAACGGTCACGGCTTTGATTTTGGGCGATACATTAGACACGCACATACGATGCGTTTGTCAACTACGGATTTTGATCTTGGGAACACGGAAAGGACAAATATACCCTCCGAAAACAGCTGAATATGCATCTTTTGTTCTTTTATTTTTTTGCTTTGTTTTTTGCAACTGGATGGGGCTTTCTTTTTCATCATAGGCTGGAAATCAATATTGATGATACCCTGACACGTTTTGGTATCAAAGTTTGCGCTGCGCGCCTCTGTACATTAGCTTAACGAAAGGGCCACAACGGCTTGTAACGAAGATGCATTTTATGTGAAGACGTTTTGTTGAGACATGTGATGCGTGTTGACTGGCTGTTGCCGTACCTCCTTCTCCTCCCAGGGACATCACCAAAAGGACTTCCGAAATCCAAACGATCCTCAACTTCGATCTATATGACACCAATTTTCTTCATCACCCTGAAGCCAGACGGCGGACGAACCTGTCGAGAGAGGAGCATGCCAGCTTCACGTCGGAGTCATATCCCGCGTGACCCGACTCATTCCTTCGTTAGCCTCCCGAAGATAGCGGCCAAGTCATCCGCGACGGACGCCGCCGAGTCGTATTCAAAGTTCCAGCATCGCGTGATGATGTCACGAGCGACGTTGTCGTCTGCTATGACGGGCATCGTGCCGCTCTCAACAATGTCCCAAATGTCTCCGCTGACTCCCGCGTACGGGAACTTCCACGCCGTGATCTCGTAGACGGCCGACCCGAGGGCATACAGCTCCCGCTGCATCATGGGCAGCGTGCGCACTTGGCCCTCTGGCAAGGCGGGACAGTAGCCCGGCTCGTACGTGTGGATCCCGAATCGGGGATGCACGTTCTCCAGAGCGGAGCTGGCAAAGTCGCAGATCTTGAGGCTAATATCGTCGTCGACGCCGAAGACGAGGACGTTCCGGGTGGAGAGGTCCCCCCAGATGACGCCGCGAGAATGGAGGTACGCGACGCTTTCGGCGAGGGAGGCGGCCATCTCCACGCGCTGGCGCACCGAGGGGACCTCTGGGGTTTCCTCGATGAGGTGCCGCAGGTTGCCCTTGGGCGCGCGCTCGAGCTTTAGCGCGATGGCGTTGCCATGATCGTCGTGGACGAGGCCGAAGCACCTCGTGATGCGCTCGTGGCGGCCACCGAGAGCAATGTAGATGTCGTGCTCGCGACAGAGGTCACGGCTGGTCTGAGCCGCCATCGATGGCGGGCCGTAGGGTTTGCCGTCGATCCATATGGTCTCCGCCTTGAGAACGACGTTCGGTTCAGCCTTGTCGGTGTATATGACAGAGTGGTCCGTCCTCATCAGGACTTGGACGCGGCTGTTGATAAAAGCTGCGGTGGGTGATAGTCTCATGCTTGAGGGAAGGAACAGGATGCCAGTGTGTCTGCTCGGTGTTGTATTGCGTTTGTGTGCGTGTGAGGTTTGAAGTGGTTGCTAAATTAGGTAATGCGGGGGATTACATCTTTGATTCGCCAGATCTGTGGTTGACCCGGCCACTGAGACATGATTTTGAGGAGCGTGTGTTGGGTTAGGAGCGGTCCTCTCCCAGAGAAAGCTCGTAAAGATCACCTAGTTCATCATTAGGAGCCACGGCATTCCCGTACGTGTACGGAGTAATCAGTGGATATAACCACCCAACGACAGACGGCTTGTGTCATCTCTTCGATGGGATCGGACGGAGGACTCGGCTGGGGTGCCGTCGTGAGCCTCTCTTTCTGCGACGTGGGAATCTCTGCGGCCTTATTAGCAGCCGTGCGCATCCACATGGGATACATGACCCAGCACACCATATATAGTCTCAATGGCTACTTGCTGGCTGCGAACAGCGGCCGGCCAACTCAATACCTACAGGAAGGGGCATCATCTCGCAATAATGGGAATGTGGATGATCCAGGTGAACCTGTCCACGACTTCATCACTGCATCAGCCCTCCCCAGCTAGATGCATTCTCGGCGTCCTGTATTGTCGCTAATCCATGAAAGAGCAGAAGCCGGCACCGCCACTAGGCCGGAACTTTCGGCGAGCGACTCGTGATATTACCTCAACGTAGTGGAAGGAGGGGACGGAACCCGACCATACTGCTATCGTAGGGCCGCTTTGATCCCTTTGGTTTGCAGCTGCAAGTCTCAACCGCACAAAGCGGCGCCGCCGGGCTAGAAACGAGTCCATCTGGCTACCAGATAAGTCCATAACTATCAAAAGCAGTAGCTCTATGCAGAAAAGACGTTTGTTGGTTGATGGTTAATCGGCCTCTGTTGCTGCTATTCTACTACTACTGCCATCTACCATAGCTACTAGACCTCGAGCTCTGTGGTCAGCCCAGACTTATCATCTCTTCTTTCCCTTGCCTTGGGTGCTCTTTCCCGGTTCTAGGTGCCATGTCCAGTCTGACTGACGTACAGAAAGCAAGGCACCCAGTTCTCTCCGTACAAGACTTGGGCAGGTTGCCACCGGGTTGCTAACACCTTAATGGTCGGCTCGTTGGGGTTGCAAGAGAGTTTGACCGTTTTGCCGTCGTTTTTCACGACCTCGGCGTACGTGTCGTTTGCCTTGACGGTATTTACTTGGTACCCTTGTGCCCCAGTCCAACTGCTCTCGACAGTGATGGCTGTTGAAGTCATAGCTGCGGAAAGGGTTTTGTATTCAGACCCAGGCGAGTCAAAGATCCCCAACGGGTTGGTTTCCGAGGTTTTGGCCCAAGCCTCTATGTACTCGGCTGAATGATTATATGCGATTTAGGTGATCTCCTCCAGTTCTCTATAATTAGGCCACATAATACTCTTCTTATCTGGTTTTATTACCGAGTCGTCTTTCTTCTTGTCACGGGTCGCTCTTTGAAACCCCAGATCTGTGATTGATTTTACATAGCAATGGCTGGTAACGTATTGGCGACGTTCTATCAGGCCCTCGTCTTTGTAGCACCGGGTGACATGCGGGCCGTCCGGATCCTTTTGATACTTCTATAGATCTTGATGATTTAGTGAACACCGGATCTGGACATTGTAGCTCTACCATCAGTATTGTGCTGTTTCATGCTATTGAATTATGCCCTTGGTAGTGCCCTGGGAGTCGACAGAATGAGTGTCTTTGTGTCATTACCTCCTTCAGGGAAAAAGAAAACTTCCTCTCCTTAGCTGTCAACTATGCCAGACAGACCAGCTAGTTCAGTCGATCTTTTCCCAGGCCCATACCTTTGTAAGTGAAGAAGCGGACTATGTTAGTGGACATATTAGCGGCGAAGCTTTGGTGTATCGACTTCTAGCAGGAATTAAACGAGATGGAGTCTCGTGGCAAATGGTCTATGACTTTCACCTCCTCCCTTGAACTTCATCCCATGGCTCTTATGTACTAGCCCAGACGTATTCCATGTATTCCAACTTCTGTTGCCAACACGGTGCGCATGGCCTGGCTCTCAAGGCCCTGGCGCGCACGGATGAGAACAGTCGTTTGGAAACAGCTCCTCATTCGGCCGAGTTACTGCACTTAGCCACTAGGTAGGCAAATCTATGGTCAGGATGACGAAGCCAGAAGAATTCGTGTCCTATACAGCCAGCCTTGCCAGCGTACCTACTATTAAGACAGGATCAGAGGTCAGGTGGCGCCCTGTCCTTCTGATTGGGCAGCAGCGAGGGCTTGTAGAGGAAAGGACCCTGACAGCAGGATTAAAAGTAGGGCCCACTCCCCATATATACTCGGTACTTGTCACAGTCCAACGACGCAACATAAGGTGCCTAATAAACGACACACTGCAGTCCCCCCAAGTGTTGCCAGCGATAATGGTGGTAACGCCATATTTGACTGTTTTGACGGTGCGGGGCTGCCAATGTTTCCTTTCTCCTCTCTCTCCCCTCCTGACAGCTCCAGCTTGCGGCTTTCGCCACCCTTCGTTTCGGCTCAACCCTACCCTTTAGCCCTCTTCGTGTCGCCCGATGAGCAAATCAACAACGCAGTCCTCAGACAAGAACTAGAAGTCTCTATCAGAACCAAGCGTCAGCTTCCATATCATCGAAGACGCAGAACCCTTTTACAGGTATAGCCCTGGCGGATACTGTCCAGTGGCCGTCAGCGACCTGCTCGGGGGTCATTACCGTGTCCTGAATAAGCTTGGCCACGGCAGCTATTCCACTGTCTGGCTCGCGCGAGACGAGGCACTCCGGCGACTCGTTGCGGTCAAAGTCTGCACGGCCGACACGAGTCCGCGTGAGTCCGAGGTTCTGACCCTCGTAGGGAACCTGCCTGATATTGAGAATGACGGCGACAACAGGGCCGCCTTGGGGCGGGGCTTGATATCTAGACTTCTCGACAGCTTTCACATAGATAGTCCCCATGGCACCCATATGTGCCTGGTCACGGATGTTGCACGGTGCAGCGTGGGTGAGGCAAAACGCAGGTCGTCTTACGCACTCCTGATGCTGCCCCCAACACGTGCTATCGCCGCTCAATTGGTTCTAGCGGTTGCCTACCTGCATGGCAGAGGAATCGTCCATGGAGGTCAGTGCTGGATATCTGCTTGCTGACCTACTAGGTAGCCGACTGACATGACTTCAAATCTAGACCTTCATCTTGGCAATGTCCGACTGAAACTGCCACGGGAATATCGGCTCTGGTCGGACGAGGAGCTACTAGCACGCTGCGGGGAACCAGAACTAGAGCCGGTTCAGACATTTGATGACAAGCCAATCCCAACGGGTGTCCCACCCGTCGCTACTCTACCTCTCTGGTTTCCCATGCAAAGCATCACTGAGCTTCCGCTGTCAGATGCCCATATCGCCCTTGCAGACTTCAGCGAGGCATATCGCCCTTCACAAGAGTCGAGATACGAGTGTCGTACACAGATACACTCTCGCCCGCCAGAGGACAGATTCGAGCCAACAAAGCCAAAATCATTCCCTAGAGACATCTAGTCCCTTGCATGTACTATCTGGGCTATCCTTGGCCGGCGGCCCTTGTTTGAGACGCTCTGGTCTACCGAGGATACTGTGACATGGATGCAAGTCTAAGTACTGGGTAAGCTACCTGACGAATGGTGGGAGAAATGGGATGCACGCTTGGAGAGCTTTACAGAGGACGGCCAGCCCATTCAAGCCGATGACAGCCCTGTCTATACATTTGACTCCCGGTTTGAGTCTATGCAGGAAGGGCGCAGAGGATACAAGATGGAGACGATGGATTTGGCCGAGAAGCAGGCTCTACTCGCTATGTTGCGGCCGATGCTGGCGTACAGGCCGGAGCAGCGGTGCAGGATCGACGAGCTTCTCGCCTCGGAGTGGATGACGAAATACGCGATGCCAGACTATGAGAAGATACGTTTGTCCAGGTAGTAGAGGTTGGTTAGCGATGGTCACGGCTGCCAGGCGCCTTTTTTGACATCATTGGATACATGACTGGCGAAGTTCTCCCCATTGGCACTGGCGCAGATATATGGACGTGCAATCTCGCGTGACGTCTGCCAGATTCATTGCGACAAGCGAGGCAACATCTTCAGGTGGAGACTCTCTTCAAGGAGGAGATTGGTAGGTGGTAGCATGCGGCACCCCTATCCGTTAACATTGACGTATTAAGTCTGACTAATACTCTCTCCTCAGGAAAGCTGGTGTCTCCTAAATGCACCCATGTTCCCACAAACGGTTACTCTTTTCCAAAATAAGGAAAATTAGCCCGAGAACTCGGCTGCGAGGCTGTTCTTGCCCCCCCATGGATATCTCTCAGTATGTAGTGAGTGCGGAGGATATTGACGCATTGTCTACATATCAGATTACCAACTTTTTCCGCCGGCACAAATCCATCACGAAGGATGACTGCAATCACGCTGCTGCAAACATCACCGGCAAATTGGTCTCCCCCACGCCTGTTCAGGGTGAGACTAGCTACACCGTAGCAACTGACACCGACCAGCTACCGAAAGTCGTCCAATTCCGCTATTCCGCCTTGAATCTTGAACGTATAGCCCAAGCACGACAAACTTACGGGGAGTTCGTTCCCAACTGCAAGCCCTGCGGCATGTTGGCCGACGTCTATGTATACGAGATGGATTGTATCCCCGGAGCTGCCTTCTCTCGTGCCCGGCCTCAACTCCTCGCCACCGGGATGGAACAATGTCTACTTCGAACTGTGCAGGACTTTGCAAGGTCTATTGATACGTATGTCCTCATCGCATCGACCTCTGACTGACGAGAAGACTAGATTCTTCGCTTTAGCCTGGATTAACAGGCCAGCTTTGGAGCAGTCACTGGACACCTCCCGCCAGTTGTTCGCCCATTATTCACAGATCCTCGACCAGCTTTCCCAAAGCCTACCCAAGCGCTTTCAGGCAAAGCTAGACGAGGTCCGGCAAGGGCTCCCGCTGCTCTTTCGCTCTGATTACCCCATGATACTCAACCACGATGACCTCTTGGAGATGAATATCCATGTGGACGAGGGAACTGGTCGCATCACTGGCATCGTCGACTGGGCCGATGCCAAGATTGCCCCTTTCGGCACGTCGGTCGGTGGTCTTGAAACCGTTCTTGGCGCCCAGACTTCGTCGTGCTGGTTCTTCCATCCCAATCATGACTACCTGCGGGCGCAGCTCTGGGACACTTTCTACGGGGTCATTGGGTATATCTCGGATGCTGATCGGCAGGCAATCGAAGACGGGAGGGTACTCGGCTTGTTCCGAACCTGCGGCTTCGGCCGCCGGCCTGAGAAGGAGAATGCGACGCCTTTGAAAGAGGGTGACGAGGAACTCGTGTGCCTCGAAGCATTCTGCCTACGTTAGGCCTGTCCGCTGTCGAACTTGGAATCGCGAGTATGTTGTCGCACTCGGTATATAATAGCTGCATTTCCTGAATTCCAAGTCCCTATTTTACTTGTTAATAGGGTTTCAACACTTGTGTCATTTCCGGGACACATGGTTGCCAAATATGTTATGATGGTTTCCTTATTAGTGCGACCGTCGATGGCTGCTCTATAGACGTAAATTTGTTGAGACAGGGTTACAGTTTACCTCTCTCTCTCTCTCTCTCCCTAATACATGCACAATTCACGTGTTGGCTTATGTGACCCCAATTGGCCTGCCAACACGTTTGCTTTTAGTATCCCCGACAATCGCGATCCCTCCGCCTCCATTCCTGCGATACGGGTGATGTATTGAAAATACTAGGCTGGAGAAAAAGCGCTACCTCGTCATTTACGTGCCATAACATGAAGCCAGATGTAACATCCATCGCCAACAGCAGTTTTTCTCAGCTCGCAATGAGCAACTCGGAGTCAACCCCGCCTGACTCACTCGGCCTCGCTCCCTCCAGGAACATAGGTGAGCTCTGCTCGTCTTTCTCATCTTTGCACCAACATGTTTCCTTGATGGAAGTTCTCTTAGCGATCACGGTCCGCCATTACGAGTCGAATGACGTATCGTATGAGATTACCGGTGCAACTTTCAAGAAGACCTCTCGCCTTCCTTTCAATGATCCATATCCTGACGGTACCCCCTGTATATTGTTCAGGTCCTAATCAGACTCATCATTATTGTTGTACTGTGATAACCAGACTTATATGCTGACTGAAGCTATCTTTAGAAGGAATCACAAGCGCATCACCAATAAAGTTAATGCTTTAAGGCCGGTTCCTGACAACACAACAATACCAGTTTCTAGACTACTTAAGCATGGGGAATTACCAGACGGCCAGCGATACCTGGTCACAGAGTTCATTGATGGTCTCACGCTAAAAGAGGTATATTCACAGAGTTATTTGAGAGAGGCAGCTCTGAAACACACAGAAGATACACCCTACAAGACATGTTCAGACGAGTCTTACTCAAATGCTCTCGACTTTATCACGGGCACTGTGTTACCATAGATTGCAGAGTTGAAGTCTCAACAGCGTGGAATTGATGGATTTGTGATGCCTCCTTCTTGGCTCGCCCCCGATGCCCAACCGCCGTGGAAAGACAAAATGTCTTTCAAGACTATTCCACTCAAGGAAGCAGCAGAGTACGTTTTTCAGCATGGCATTTGATCTACGTACATGTGGTATCTGGGTGAGGTCTGAGACCCAGAATCCTGATGTTGGTATCTAAGAGAGTGATCATTAAGCCACATTCGGTACCGCACCCAGATGCCGCACCTACAAGTGTGGCCCACAGCTTCTTGAACTGTAGGGGAGCTCGGCCGTCATCAACAAAGGTCGCGTGGCGCAATTGGTTAGCGCGTCAGTCTAATAATCTGAAGGCTGTGAGTTCAATCCTCACCGTGACCAGAGATTTATATTTTTAGAGTGTTGTATAATTCTCTTTGTTCTTTTGCCAACCGGGCCTGCAGATGTTGTGAGTTGTGGTTGCAGATATGCTTGGGACCCTCTGTGGGTAGTATCTGCTCGGCCCGTGCCAGTGTCCGCTCCACAGCTTGGCGGCATCCGTTCCGGCGCTTGAGCAGCTAAGGTTTAGCTCAGAAGTTTATTTTATCCTGCCACTACAACGCGCTAATACAGACTTCATTGTAGAGCTACGAATACAAATAAACTATTTATAGCAGATACTGTCCAATATGAGCCGTCATTAAGAATGTGGAAGAAACTCATGTCAGAAACCTCAGAAACCAAAATGAGGATATTGAGTGACAGTCTTGGGCCGTGATAGCTCCTGGTGGTATGCACTGCAGGAGGCATTGACCTACTAGGGGATTAGCAACTCTAGGTGGGAATGACCTGTGAGCAGCAGACAATTCTTGGAAGGAGGACCCTAGCTCCCGGGAGCAGGAAACGGGGACCTCTCTATTTATAGCTGTACTCTGTATAGCCCCCTCACGTATTTTGGGTCTTTAAGTGATTGTTCAACTGACAAGGCCTGTTGTTTTTTATGTTAGTGATTGTGAGCAGCTAGAGCCAGGGCTTCGTCAATCAATGACAGAGGTACTCTCCTTCGGATTTCGTCTTCTTCGACAGGAAATTTCATTTTGGTAGCCCAAGCTGCCATAAAGGATGCCGCCGTGTCAAACGGTCCGCCAAGACCCGGGATGGCGCCCACGGTGAAGCCGCCGTCCTCATGGCGAACAACGGCACCGATCTTGGGTAGACGTGATGAGGCGATCTGGACCTATCTCAATTTAGCTGAAAAATCAAGATTATGGTGACGGAATAAGAGATTGAAGCCTACATGTGCAGTCGCTATGGTTCGATACAAAACGGGACGGTGCTGGCGTGGAACAAGACTCCAGTCGTAGCCACCGGCTTCTTCTGCGGCGGTATTGCCAGGAATGAACTCGAGTAGAATGAAAGCAGAGCGTGCCGGGTTGGTATCGTCGACTTCGAAAGCGAAAATATGGGGTACTGGGGCTTTGTTCTCCTCAAGTAGGATCATTGTATCGATTTCAATGCGCAACGCTCGAGAGGTCTCAGGACTCGCTTCGTGAAGCTGAACGCAAGCGATCCAGCGACGTCCATCCTCGAACACAAGCTGACGCGCAAGAAAGCTGCCGCCCGCTCGATAGTGTGCGGACAAATTGCAAGGCTTTCCGTAGTTAGCTTGAGAGGCGATATCGCGAATAGATTCCCAGTTAGTTCGGATGAAACACGCGTGCGCCCGGGACTTCATCGCATCATTCGGAGGAGACCAGTCGAGCTCTGATGCAAGGTTTACCATCTCGAGTTCGCATCATGATGGGCTGTGACGAAGATTCTAACATGGATTAGCTAAGCTGGTGGTCAAGGAAAATGATGGAGGTAGGGCTGCAGTTGCCGGGGCGGGGGTGGGGTTATTCTGGCTACATTTGGATAAGAATGCTGTTCTCAACTACCTACTATCATCCTAGCATCATCCTTATGCATTTTAACCAACTAACCAACAATGGACAGTCCTTCAAGCGAAGCTAGCGCTGACGAGTCGAGAGACTCCTCGTTAAGGGAGTTTTGCATTCGAAGCGTTCATTGTGGCTTGTGTCAGTTTCAATTTGAAAATGGAGATCCTTTGAAGGCCGGCAAGTTCTTAAATTCCTGACTGACGAATGCGAAAAAACTGAACATCTCACAGTTATATCACCAAGCAAAGTATCCAGCCCATTCCGCTTTGTACAATATGAGACAGAAAAGCTGGGAACGGATGGGACACTGCACATGTGCGGAAAACGATCGTGCCCATGGGAATATCCTCGCGTCTACTGCGTCCACGAGACGTGCTTCCGCACAGCCTTCTTAGACCTGACACCGGAGCTCTTCGGCACAAGTCACCTGATGTTCACTCCTCCGATCAAAGTTCAGGCCAGTCGACGGTCCCACTTGAAGGCGCGACTAACGGAAACACTTTGCGAAGAAGCACTGCAAAACTTCCCGATGGAGGTGTGCGGCATGATCGCTGAGCATTTGATTGTGGAGTATGCCGCTGTTTCTTGCCAAATGCGTTTCATGGCGTCTCAGAAGCTTCCGAAAACATCAGTGCTCATTGATCTGTCAGCTGATATTTTCGCGGGATTCATCAAGTATGACGGTGGTCAATATGTACGTTCATTGTACAATGCATGTGAACCGATATCCAAAGGTGATATCTGCATATACAAGGCTCAAGAGCGAGCATCGTATGTAGTCCATGCTGGCTGGGACCATCTCGGTGTTCGGCAAATCGTGATCGAGAACAGCGACAGAAGGAGAGAATGGAAAGCACTAATACAAGACAAGCAGCTTGGAGTGTGGTGGACAACTTTGAGCCGTGAAGGCGGCATTCGGAAATTCAAAGTCTGTCATGATGTAAGTCAAGAACAGATTGTCAAATTGGATTTCATATGCGACTTACACACTTCAAGGGTATCAGAGTTCGATGTCTGTTATCAGATCATCAACATCCAATAATCACTCCGATTCGGGAAGCGCCTGGGCCCTCCTTCAAGGTCATTGCTATTTATGGCGATGAAATGGATGAACAGCTGGGAGGTGTGCGTATGAACTACATGGAACTGAATCAACCTTGCACGATCGGCTATTCCGTAGCTTTCAAAGGTTATCGCATAGCATGGTTGTGTGCTCACGGTTCGACTGTGGACGTTCAGCTTTACAAGCAGTTCAACGACTTTGGTCTGGTGTGGAGATACATGCCAATGAACACCGGTGAACGGCTCACGGAACTATCCACGATACGGACTGGAATAGTGGTATCTTTGATGGTAAATACACTCGAAGCCTATACGCTATCCAAGCTCACCATGTTTCAGTTGTCAACGGACACAGGTCGGACATTCATATCTGGTTCATGCCATACAAACGCAAACACTCAGATATCGACCTTTCGGCTCCATCCATCCGCACCCTCACGCATCTTCTTGAGTGAATGGGACTGCAATTACGATAATCCCTGGATCAAATTTCTCGGTGTTGACACTAATGACCTCGATTTTGATCAGCCGTCCATACAAGAATTTCAGCAGTCTCACATGGAGTCCTTTCAAGTCAGACCACTGCCAGATATTCATGGGAACGAATGCTGGCACTACTCAGAGTGTTCATTAGAGAATATTACGGAAATTATTTGCTGCGCCAGTCAGGGACTCGAGCACAGGCCCATTACCGGCATGTTGGTTTTCTACGATGATGGTCAAAGGATGTCTGTAGGGCAGTATCGTATTGATGGGATTTTGGTACCTATCAAGCTGGACTCGCGGCATTCTCTCAATTTTCTCGTCAGCAAAACGGCCGATAATTTCTCCTATGTGGCGGAAATTCGAACACGGCCACACGCGGGCCATTCGAAAGAACCTAGGGTGTGGTCGAAGAGACTGGTTTGGTGGTTCACATGGCGGCAGTCTATTCTGCAAATACCATCCTGATAAACAGAGAAGGTGATGGTTTTTGCTGATTGAAACGTGACAATAACCTAGATGTGCCTCCTCGCTTCGCTCGGCGCTTGAATTGACGAGGTCAGCCCCGAAGACATGTTCGCATTGCTGGGAAGGACCTCAGCCTCAAAGAGCGGGAGATTCTGTTTCATCTTTTCGCGGAGGGTTCCTAGCAATGGGCCCGCCTCCGAGGCAATATCGATCTACTGCGGACCAGACTTTGTCTGGCTTTCCACTTCTCATAGAGGTTGTAGTGTGCTGGAGTCTCTTTCGTACAACCAAAGACGGAACTTGACGCCGATGGTCTTCAAAAGATATACGAATTGGGGTCCATCAGCGAGATCTTTCTTCCCGGCGTCAAGGGCTTGAGCTTCTACGACCTTGGCCGAAACCCTAGGGGCTTTACACTCTAACAAGAGCATGGTCATTGTTCTATGATCAAAACGACGCACAATAGCGTCAACACGACGACAAGAGTTGTCTGAAGGGAACTCGGGAGTGACATTATAGCTTCCTGTGTCGTTAAAGATGGTCTGTAATAGGTGGAAGAAGAGACTAGATTGATCACATTCAAGCCTGCTCTCCTTGGCTTTGTCATAAAGAGTATGAAGCAGAGCAGTTGTGGCCAAGCACTAACTTCAAGACTGGGCGGCTAACTCACGCCTCAACAGCAGTGGAAGCCTGACGCTAATTCAATCTATCAGGGCCTGATCTGACTTCAACAATACGGTTTGAGTAGCATGCTCCTTGTTGATTGAATCGTGTTTGTCACCTCAGGCGTTGTTGCCATGAGCAGGGCCGCGACCACCAGTTGAAAACAGAAGAGATCTGAGTAAAGAATCCAGAAATCAAAATATTATGAAACAGAAACCCATGAAAACGCTGAGGAACGAAAAGCACTCGGTTGGTTCAAAACTCCATCCATGGAATCCAGTCCTCTCAGTCTTCAAGACCACCCCTAGCTGCACCAGATTAACCGCCGCTCTGGAATGCTCTAAGCAATGCCGCTGCTGAAACCTCATCGTCGTCATGGCCTCCCTGAACGGCTGGAGAAGGTTGTTCAACCCCCCAAGATTGTCCTCCAGCAAGCTCCAATCCCGACCAGGGTTGTCCAATACTTTGGTATGGGCCAGTGCTCACTGGATACTCGGTTTGTGTATAGCCGGCCCCGGCCACCACAAGACTGGGTTCACGACTTGGTGGCCTCGGGGTTAAGTTATCCCAGACAGACTCATCCCAGCTAGATGGAATCTCATGCCCTAGGGCGGAAATCGATGAGCCGAGACACAGCGAGTTGACAGGGTCTTGAATATAAAAGCCAATCTCTGGGTCAATTTCGTCCTCACTGGCTCGGGAAACGGCTTCGGGAGCATGGCCCGCCCGCCTCGAACGTGTGGCGACTGATGATTTCGAGACACGGTTCGAGTTCTGTCGTCGAGACGACGGGGGTGGATTATTCGATCTAGCACCCTGTCTTACGACATCCCCGGTGCTGACTGAGCCACTGGGGCGGCTTGACCGGATGATATACTTCTCGATCTCTGTTGTGCCAAATTGATCATCTTCTGTGCAATGGGCTTGTTGAGGTACCCCTGCGCCTTGGTATACCACAGTCTGCGGATTATCGTGCGGTAGTGTTGTCTGCCGGGCTTCCGTCCAAGGCGCCGGCATCGATGTCTCAAGCGTGACATCTGTTTCACCGAATAGATCCAGCGCCTTATCATAACACATCTGGGCTGTGTATCGTGATGTCGGTTCCAGAACGAGCATCGTGCTCGACAAGAACTGGAGTAATACGTCATTGGGACTCCTTCTCAGATCCTCCCCCAGTTTTCCAAGGATCTTCTCGGCCCAGAGCGTTCCTTCATATATATACTTTGCCTTGTATCGTGGGATGCCCCAGAGGAGTTCGAATATGACAACGCCAAGAGACCATACATCAACAACGGCGGTATACCGCATCCGTCCCTGTACGCCACGCTGGCGCAACCTGTTAATCTCAAACATTTCTGGCGCAGAATATCTCCTTGTGCCGCAGGTTGTTTTCCATTGGCCGCTCTCTCTCTCTTCTCCTGACACACCGAAATCTCCAAACTTGACGTAAATGTTGCCGGCATACCGATATTGAACAAGGGTGTTTGCCGGTTTGATGTCTCGGTGGAGAATGGGCACCTTGAGTCCGTGTAGGTAAACCAGCGCAGATAGGAGCTGAAACAGGACTTGAATACACTCTCCTCTAGATAAGCCATTCTGGTCCACAAGAGACCCGCCAGGGACATATTCAAGGCCGAGTTGTGGCCATGGGGTTTCCACTTTCCACAGAAGCTGAACGATATGATCCTAGTGATGTTAGGGTTGGGATACGTAAAGAGAATTTGTCTTCACTAACATGGCGAATTCGGCCCATGATCTTGGCCTCTCTCTTCCAATCGTCCAAGTTGACCTCGTTCTTCCTAATAGCCTCATTGGACGGCTGTTTCAGGGCATACTCTTCTGCTGTACTGACGTTCCAGAAATGAGTCACGACTCCAAAGCTGCCTTCGCCAACCTTCTTCCTGAGGAAGATTGGACCACTACCAGGGGTGTGCGTCCCTGTGGGGCGTTCTGTCTCCGGACGCATTTTGAGCCGGGTGAACAGGTCTTCATAACCTGATGATCCTCGTCTGAATCTCTTAATGTTGTCCTTGTATGACTGTGAATCCATGTCGTGGGACGATATGGCGAGCTGAAACTTGAGGCTTTCATTGATCTCGACGACGATTGGAGTCTCCTCCCCAGGAACAGGATGGCCGCCGACGATCCAGGAAAATTCTCGTCGCGTGCCCTTTCCATCATTGTTGTATGTGACCTGAGTTCCGATGAACGAGCCGATGTCTCTGACGATGGGGCGGTTGTAGTCGTCGAACGTCAGCGCGAAGTGATAGGAGCTCACACCGCGGAGACTGGGCAAGACAATATCGCAGTCCTCGTCGCACCCAAAGATAAAACCAGCCGAAGTCTTGGGGCTATGGCTGAATCTCAGCTCAAGGCGTGCGCGGGGATTAGTTTTGTCGTCTCCGCGTGGCTCCGGCTCCTCTGTCGATCCCCTGCCGCGACGGTCCCTTGGGCGTTCCTGCTTCTTCTTGAGCCCAGGGACATATCTCGGCAGGTTCTCTTTCCGCTCCATCGCATTCACTGCATGATGCATATCTTCATAATGCCACGGGTATACGCAAGCAATCAAGTCCGTATCTGCCATCGTGAATGCCTCCCATTTCATAAGAAGGAAGAAGGCTTGGAATCGACATGTTGGTGGCTGGTTCAGCGTTTATCAGTTCTCCATTAGAAGGCAGGCAATGACGGGCAGGCCAGAGGAGGGTGATACACCGGCACACGACATCCAATGATTTTTGGACTGCCAGGCAACAACCTGAGTGAGCGGTTGCAGCGCCTTTGCGATTGGACTGTTGGTTATGCGATATGGGTGTCTGCCTTATTGCCTGACCCGTCAGGCGACAAGACATTTTCACATAACACTAGAGCCCCTCCCAACAAGCTCACGCATCCACAAGGCAGAAGCGGTCCAGCTCCAAGCTTTCCCATTCATCTCGCACACATCCAAAATAAAATGTCATCACCAGTCTCTGCAATCCCGAACTTGTGTGCTGATGATGTTCTTGCCTTTAGTGATACAGAGTTGGTTCAGTACATGACGCAAAACCGCCGTCAGGACGGCGGCTTCGATCTCGAGTTTGATGGCTGGGAAAAGCTTCCCAAAGAGCAGCGAGAGCAGCTCGCCGAGAGACTGAGGTGGATTATTCCGCTCATCCGCATACTATCTATTGCTGACATCAACACAGGGTTGGAGCGCAGAAAGTGAACGATGCCGTACAATCACGCCCTGTCGACCCCGACCAACTCGCTGCACGACTACAAGGAGTCGCCGACAGCGAAGACGCTGCACCGCAGGCCGTGTCCACACGATCGCGTTACGAGAGGACACCCACAGAAGACGTGGACTTCGACGTAGAGTTGAAAAGGAAGGAGACAATTGCCTACAACGCCCTTGTCACTGACGGCTGCGTACCGGTATACCCTATAAGTCGTCTGGATGAGGTCTGTAACGGCCTCGAGGAGTATCTCGAGATTCTGCAGCCTTGGAAAGATCCATCAGTGTTATATAGGTGGCACCACGTCTTTCAAAACCAGTTGTGGAGGTGGAAGAAGTTCCGTCGCTGGCAGCAAGACAATAGAGAGCCGGATGAGGAACAGGAGTTTGCTGCCTATCTGGAGGAGCAGAAGCGCCAGGACGCGGAAGGCACAGAAAGTGAACCGACGGCGAGTCAATACCTCGAACACCTCAGAGAACGATATGAGAGGAGGCAACGCCACTACGGCCATAACGACGGCGACGAAGGGTTTGCCGCCTATGTAGAGGAGAAAAAGCAAAAGAAGATGCAGTATGGGTTCCCATGGCCCGGGATGTCGGAGGATGAATATATGCAGATTCTCAGGAATGACTTCAAAAAAAAACAGACTCAAGAGGGCATCGACGCTGGGGATGAAGGGTTTGCGGCGTTTGTTGAGAAGCATAAGCGGGACAACATAGTGGCCAGACGCAGATGGCCGGGGATGACAGAGGACGAGTATCGCGAGATGCAATGGAAGAGATTTAACGAGGAGGAAGACGACCGCTACTGGTATCAGTTTTACTGGCTGCGGGACGATCACGGCCGTGGCGGCTTTACCGAGTACGTCGCGGAGGCCAAGCGCCGGCTCGCTCGGCACGGCTTCACGAAGGCATTCGAGTTCGACAGAGACCCAACACGACAAGACAAGTTAACGACCTGGATCGAATATCTCAACTACGAGTACTCCTGGCTCGACAAGCACAGGCGATACCTCACAAAGCTTCAGCCAGCGTATGATAAAGGCTGGCAGAAGGTTGTGGACTCGGGAGTGCTGCGGCACGGCGAGACTGCGGCGGGATTCTGCAACATCGAATCGGCGTTTCGGCGTCAGAGCGAGGAAGATGCAGTCAAGAAGGCATTTGAAGATGCCAAACAGGCGGGTACGGCAATCCTGGAGAAAGCAATGAATGACCCGGAGTTCAGATCCAAGCACCCGAAGCCATTGCGTGTCCAGATGATGAGACAGGCCGCGTTCAAGATCAAGGCGATGCAAGACACTCTGACCGAAGTAAAGAGACGGAGTCATCTCATCTCGGGATTTGTGCAAGGAGTTTCAGATCACCGGGCCACTACTAAGGACTTGACGATCCAGAAGATTCGACTTCAATGGGCAAAGGAGCAGATCTCTCTGATTGAAGCCGAAGCAAGAGATGCAGGGCTAGTCGCGAACGGCTTGCATTCAAGAGGGAGGACGAAGCGAAGATCAGAAGGTGATCAAGATGATAATACGACAGACCGAAGACGCAAGAGAAGGAAGCAAAGCCACCCAACTCACTCATCCCCAGACATTCTCGGCCCTTACACACACGCAAAGGCGTCCGAGCACGGTGGACTTGCTATACCAGGGGATGGGGAGCCGCACAAGGAGTTCAGAGGCGACAGACAAGCGTCTACAAAACGTACCAAAGTCCAGAAACAACCAGAAGCCACAACCACCACCTCAACTTCAACCTCAAGGGCATCAAACCACCCTGCGACAGTAGCATACCCAGGAAACCACTCTAGAAAGACTCGTCTCCCGAGCACAAGGCAAGCACCATCACCATCACGCTCAACCCTAATTGGACCAGCTTTGAAGGCCAAAGCGAGCCGTGATCCGCCCCGTGCCGCCGACCATCCAACTCCTGCCATAAGAAAACCACGACGACCCATCAACGAGACACCAGCCGTGAATCAGCCACCCTTACGGCAGTTACGACCCCGTCAAGAGAGGAAAGCGACCCGTAATCCCATAGACCTAGGCTCTGAACAAGGACGGAAAAGTCGGAAGAAGCAAGGACAACGTCACTGCGTGGGTCATCCCGAGCACGGCCGGCCACTGAGAAGGAGTGCGCGCATAGCAGCTCTGCAGACGTAAAGATGTATGGCCGCTGGTGCTGTCTGACAAGGCACATCTTTGACCTCGAGAGCGGTAAAATACGTTGGTCAACCTTCGACCGCCTGGCCTCGGATAAGCATACATGCGGAATGATTTCAAGGTCGAAAGGAGATGGAAACTAGTTCTCTACCCACTCAAGGCGGGTCACTCCTCTACTCGTAATCCCAATGATTGTTCAGTATCTATGTACTTGTCAGGCCTGTCCTGGTCCTCCTTTTCTTCCGTACGCCAATATGCTCGTTGCCGTCAACATTGAAGTATTGTGGATGGGATCGCCTTGAATTGCTCCAGGTGACCCGTCCTAATGATCATCTTGGCTGCTCTTATGTGCTGACATACATGGCCGGGCTGCAAGATGTACGCCGGACATCGACACATGACCCCCACATATGTTTTCGTTCGTCTGTCCATTCCGGTATTCCAAGAGAATGTCGCATCCGCACTGGCACTGGTTGGTGTCGGCCCTCTGGATGGCGTGAAGGTAGATACGGAGCTGATCTTGCCCATACGCGTATGTGTTTCGAGGGTTGCCTTGCCCGCTCGCGCTCCTAGACGGCGAAGGCGCTTACCATGTTTGGCTGTGTCCCCTATCTTCTCTCATTATCTACGCATTGCCATACGGGACAACAATAGTCGAGACGCTCCCATGGACTAGGCTCTCAGGGATGCCTCATTCACAGTGGTCATGCAACACGCAAGAGTGATGACTGGGCTACAACCGAAGAGGAGGGCCCAACACCTTTACCTAATAATATCACTGGCAACACAAGCCTAGACTGACTCTTCGTGAGTTTGCATCCAGCTCCAGTCAACTCCGGACTGTGCTTGCTGTGAGTCAGTGCAACAGTAACACCTCTTTGCTGCTACCGCACTGGCTTAGCATGATAGCAAATGCTATAAAGAGTGGCCCTTCTCCGTGTTAAGCCGCCCTGCTTCTCTCTCCATGATTCTAACATACTCATTACCAAAGAACCTTGAAGTAAGACCTCTCCTCCAAGTTTAACTTCATTCCATAAAGACTCAACCTGGCACAGCGCCCAGAGGTAAGATCTCTCCTCCTTTAAGTTTCACTTCCTGACATTCCATAGAAACTCGACCAAGAAGCAAAACATGGCTGC
Source organism: Thyridium curvatum (assembly GCF_004353045.1). Lineage (NCBI taxonomy): Eukaryota > Fungi > Ascomycota > Sordariomycetes > Thyridiales > Thyridiaceae > Thyridium > Thyridium curvatum. The sequence goes on along the minus strand of NW_022156809.1, from coordinate 80,831 downwards.
CACTGCCCCATCGAAGCCGAGGGACCAATTCAATTGCCCTGTTTGCGGGTATAACAACATGACTGTTGTGAGCATTTGCGAAGGAACCCTCCCCGGAGGAGCGGCCTGCGAGAGGAAACTGCCCAAGTTTGCCCGAGTCAAGGAATGATCCAGTAGGTACTCACAATCTTATGCTTGGATAAGTCCTAATATTCTTAGCATATTCGGAATTTCTCTATGCAGCAATTTACCGTCTAACGGCACTCCTATCTTCTCAGATACCAAGGCTTCAAGTGACCATGCCATCAACTAGAGACTGAGGCCACGCAATACCAATCCCGGATGAGGGTTCAGCTGTCTGCCATGCTCCTATCTTCCCAGAATCCTCCTATCTTCTCGGAATCCCAAATCGTGAAGTGACCATGCCATCGACTAGAGACTAAGGCCACGCAATGCCAATCCCGGATGAGGGTTTAGCTGTCCACCACGCGATCAGCGTTGTACCATGCCCACCACTTCTCCGCAACTTCGAAAGAGCCCATAGCCTTTAGCCCCCCAAGCATGCGGCGCCTATAGTCAACCCGTTCGTCTTCATCCTCGACAGGAAGATCCAGCCCCGAACAGAAAGAGAACTTTGTGCGGACCCACTCCCTAGGAACAAAGCCAGCACTCTCCCAATCTAGTATCGCAATCGAATCTTCTGCAAGGTTGAGAACGATGTTTCCAGGCCCTAGATCGCAGTGACAGAAGACAAAAGAGGAGCAATCCATGCCCACATCCTTGCAATTGTTGACGAGGTGCTGAGGATCGCAGTCATTCTCTCCAGATCTGGACAAAAAGAGGTCTGAGATATGATGACCATCGACGCCAGTGATACTATCGCCCTTCAATACGGCCAGTTGCTCGCATATGGTAGCGATGCGGTCGACATAATGTTGCTTTGTCCGCTCATCCATGCCAGGCCATGCTTCGCCGAGCGTCTGTCCGGGTAGTCTGCTGGTAACGAGATAGTATCGTCCGTCAAACTCAGCGTGGTAATGGACATGCGGGATGTCAAAAGTCAGGCTGGCCTTGTGGTGGTGTAGGTATTCCAATGTAACATGTTCCCGGGTAGCCGTCGGCACAAGCAACTTCTTCACTTTGATGAAGGCTTCGCCAACACGCCAGACCGCAGAGGCCGCTCCAGCATCGTAGACTTTTTGGATGATACTCGTATTGGACAAGGGACGCGATTCAGGCATCGGACCGGTGGCCTCCGATAGCACAAAGAACGAGTTCTCGCCATCGCTCCACGAGGGTTGAGTGGACGACGGGGAGGATTGACGAGAGAGAAGTAGCTTCTCCGCGAGTATCCAGGACCCATCTGTGGTCTCCCGTATGGACTCATTTACCGCATACGTCGCGTCCATGATATGACCTCGTGACAGGTGTACTTGATGTAAATGGGTTGGCGGTGATTGTGAATGGCTTGGAGGAAAATGCTGTGCGTACTCTCAATCGAGTGTTCTTGACGTTTGTAGCAACGGACTCTCTAAGAAATGGCGAGATATTTCTCAGACTAAGATCTCGGGCCAATGCCGATCTCAGAGCTGGACAGCTTGCAGTTCGGGGGCCGAGGAAGAAGGCGTTGGATAAAGAGGTGCGGTTGTGTTTGATCTTGTGGGGGTTGATTGCAAAGGAGAAAGCAATTTAGGGCGGTCGCGCACCACCTGTGTGCGAAGAACACAGACGCACATAACAAGTTTAGCCGGGCCTATCGGTCGGGCACCAAAAACACATAACAAGTTTAGCCGGGCCTATCGGCGTCATGTGGCTGGGAGGCCGACAGCTCTTCTTCGTTGTGAATAGAAGAGAATGATGGGAGTGATGCTTGATTGATGTGTAGCGGAGAAGTTAATATTTTGGCCCTTGTTATGTCTATCATCTATCGTCCTACACCCCGCCTGGGACATAACTGCAAGTCCATAACTGCAAGTCCATAACTGCAAGTCCATAACTGCAAGTCGACCCCGACTGGCTGCCTGTCTGCAGCATATCATGCTTCCTTCCTCCAATATCAAAACTGACCAAGAACAACAACCTAGGAAAAAACCAGCCAAACCCTCTGAGAATCTCTAGAAATCTGTTTTCCTCCTGTTCCGCCTAGGTAGTAGGAGTAGAGTAGGTCATCCAGACTCGACATGAGCTAGGGAACTCGTACTTCTCTGACACAGATACTTCATGCTACCGGTAGATCTTCAGCTAGAGGTTGACATAGACATGGTCAGGAAGGTGAATAGCCAGCACGCTTCTGACTAGCAAGTGAGATAAGGGTCTCTCAAGATCAGAATAAGGAAATCGGCACAAAGGCAGGCAAGTGCAGTGAGAAGGTTTTTCTGCTATTCAAGGAGAACCAAGACTGAGCTCAACTCAAAAGTGAATTAAGATTGAGGACCAAAGGGGCAAGGCCAAGCCATTGTGACAGAGGGCTTTTCCGGCTTGAGGGACCGTGAAGTGAAGATAATGATGGTAGTGGTGATGCTTGACTGATGTGTAGGGGAGAAGACAATCAAGCTAAGATTTTGGCCGCTTTTTATGTCCATCAGCCTACAGGTGGCGCCTGCCCCTTACAGTTGCAGATCACTCCCATTGGTGTTTAGCTGGTCGACTTACACAAATGACCTACCCAGCCCCTCTCTGCCCCGCAACACCATTGATCGACTGGCTGGCCCGGAGCTGTTGCTTGCCACCCCAGGCCCTTCAGGGCTGCCTAGACCGGGCTGCCTGGCTGGCTGTGCCCCAGTGAAAAAGGGGAGGGCTGGACAGGAGGCGGAGGAGGGGTGGCCAACGATTTGTTTCCGTTTCGTCCTGGAAGTAAACAAAAGGAAACGTATCTCCCCCCAAATTTATGGCCACCCGCTCTCCTGCCTTTTTGCAAAGGAGGAAGAGCAAAGCATTCCTTTACTTTTCGAGATTCGGGATTGCGACGGACGGTGTGAACTTTGTGACTTGGAACCCCACCGTACGTACTTTCTTGTGGTGTGGAATCGAAACAAGGCGGGGAAAGTTTGATACCCCGGCCAAACCGATCGATCCGGGATATCTTGAGAGGGAATCTTCGCCGGCGCGGACGACGCGAGTTCATTGAGAGTGTCCTGTTCCCGGACAGGCGAGCATTTGCGGAAAAGACTTCCCTCTCGACAGAGGTTCAATTTCTACATCCTGAAAAGAAAGAGCTGCCCGTTTCCATTGGGAATCTTTCTCGGGCGGCGTTTCCAGCGACGGGACAAGCTCGGAAGCCCGTACAGGACTTTGAGTCATCAATGGCCAGCCTGTTCGGCCGCCGACCGTCAACGCGTAGGGCACCGCCGGTGGTGCTCGTGGCGGCGGCGACGCCCTCGACCTCGACGCTCAGCAGCACGACCTTCTGGCACGACGACGAGGACGCCGTGGTTGGCGTGTACGCCTCGCTGCTGGACCATCCTCACCAGCAACCGGCGCCGCAGCCGGCGCAGCACCTGCAGAGCAGCGCCTCCGACGGCAGCCGGTCGGCGGCGGATCTCAGCCACCAGCAGCAGCAGCAACAGCAACAGCAACAGCAGCGCGACTGGAGCCGGCGGAGAGCCGGATCCCTAGGAAGTGCTGGCGTCTTCTCGCTGGCCTTGCGGCACGCGAGCTCCGGAACCGGCGGGTCGCTCGGCCGGTCCGGGTCGTGGTCCGGGCGTCTCAGCGGCGAGGGCCGGCCGGTGCGCAAGCTGGTCAAGGAGCCGAGCGGGTCCGCGAGGCCGTCGTTCTCGGTGGAGATCTCGGAGACTCACGCCCGCGCGCCGGCTGGCGACGGCGGCGGGCGGCAGCGGTGGGTCGACGAGAGGAGGGGCGGCGGCGGTGGTGCCGAAGAGCTGGGCAAGGAGAAGAAGGCCGGGGTTGTGAGGAGGAAGATGTCGAGGCTGAGGGAGATGTACAGGACTGGTGGTGGCGGTGGTGGCGGTGGTGGCTCGGGGAGTGGCGATGCTGCGGAGAGAGGATGAGGTTTTGGTTCCTGGCAGACTTTTCTTGACAGGTCAACGGCTTTGCATCATTGGAGTTTCTCGAGGCTCGGATTTTCTTAGGGGGGTTGAAATCGGCATTTTCGGGCTTGCGGCATGGATGATGATGGTACAGGTTACCGAAGCATATGAAGCATAGAAGAGTGCGTGCTTTGAGAGCATCACGTTAGATCTGTTCTGGAGATGATCATTCATTTATTTCCATCAATTTGATAATTCCGTAAACGACAATGACCGTCTGGCATTGTGAAAGAGCCTGACTTACGCTCCGTCTTCTGGATCAAACTTGCAGGAACCCAGAGTCCTGCTTTTTATCGCTCTCCTCTTCTATAAGACTTTCTGCTCTCCTGTACAGGGAGTATGAGACTAGGAGGAGAGGATGTGCTTCAACCTGGCTCGAGTCCATCGCAGTCGCAGTCGACTTACACAAACAGATAGAAAAACATGTGAAAATGTTGGGACTGCAACATTCGATACAGCGGCCGCAGCGCTACTCGGTTAGGCGGCTGTCCCTCTGGCGCCCCTGTTTTCGGCAAGATGTGGGACCGACCTGCCCGTCGCGTGCGTCATTAGGGGCCAAAAAATTTCCAAGATGGCATGACGGGCGGGATTCATTTTTCCCCGACGCGGCGTCGATAAAGCCCTCGATCAACCGTGGCTGGCTGGCTGTGAATGGATCGCAACAACAACGAGTCCCGATCAGCAACGGCCATGCGAAGTATCTGCCTGTGAAGGCGCTCTACTTCAAATGCCCAATCGCTCTTGAGCGCCCGTCTCCTTCCCAACAGCATGAAGGCCACGATATCTCCCCTCTCTGTGGCTGTCCGGGGCACTCGCTCCTGGACGTGCGCCAAATGTCGCAGCCACCCATTGATGGCTGTCCGCGCACCGAGACCCTCCCAGACTCGAAGATTTGCGTCGTCATTCGCTCGTGAAGACTCACGACAACAGGCACCTCCCCGGTTCAGGAGAAAAGGCGCGGTTCTTCTCACGGCTACCGGTGGCGCTGCTGGCGCAGGGCTGCTGGCGTTCACCGACGACATCAAGGCGAGCTACGATGCGGCGGAGCGGACGGGCAGGGTCGCGTCCGCGCTATTCATATGCATCAACGAGTAGGTTGATCACCGTCCAAGAAGCCATTGGGTTGCGCCGACTGACTGTTCCGGCCCCAGTTACCGAACTACCTTGAACCAGAGGGAAAAGACAAGCGACGAGGAGGAGCAGACGCGGATGCTCAAGGATTGCCACAAGAGGTGTGCTGTACGGACGCTCAGGGTACTCGAGAAGAATGGCGGCATCTTCATCAAGCTCGGCCAACACCTGGTAAGGGACATCTCGGCCTGCAGTCGCTCTAGTTTCTGTTTGCTCACAAAACGTCTCTGCAGAGTGCCATGAATTATCTCCTGCCCCTCGAATGGACCACGACTTTCATTCCTCTCCAGGACAAATGCCCCGTCTCCTCACTCGAGTCGATTCAGCAGATGTACAAACAAGACACAGGTGACGAGCTCTTCGACTACTTCTCCGAATTCTCGCCCGAGCCGATCGGCGCTGCTTCCCTCGCGCAGGTACATCTGGCCACCCTCAAGGAAAACGGACAGAGGGTCGCGGTCAAGGTCCAGCATCCGAGCCTCGCTCAATGGGCGCCGCTCGATCTGGCCCTGACCAAGTTCACCTTTCAAACATTGAAGCGCTTCTTCCCCGAGTACGACCTCGAATGGCTGTCCTCGGAGATGGAGGTCTCGCTGCCGCAGGAGCTGGACTTCCAGCAGGAGGCCGCCAATGCCATGCGGACGAAGGAGTACTTTTCACACATCCCAGAGCTGCCCCTGGTTATTCCGCAGGTCATATCTGCGCAGAAGCGGATCTTGGCCATGGCGAACGAGTCTGGCCACCGCTTGGACGACTTGGAGTACCTCGACGCCAACGGCATCGACCGCGACGAAGTCTCTGCGATGCTGGCGCGCATCTTCAACGAGATGATCTTTGGCGAGGGCGCGCCGCTGCACTGCGACCCCCACGGCGGCAACATCGCCATTAGGAAGAACGACTCGCGGAGGCGAGGCCCCTACGGCGCCAACTTTGACGTCATCCTCTACGACCACGGCCTCTACCGCGACATCCCCATGGACCTCCGCCGCTCGTACGCCAAGATGTGGCTCGCCGTCATCGACGGGGACATGGACCGCATGAAGAAGTACGTGTACGAGGTCGCGGGGGTCGGCGAGGACAAGTTCCCGCTCTTCGCCTCGGCCATCACGGGCCGCGACTTCACCGTCGTCAGCTCGTCCATCACGGCCGACAAGTCCGAGGACGAGAAGAAGAGCATGGGCGACGCGCTGCAGGAGGGCCTGCTGGCGGACCTGGTGCAGATGCTGGGCCAGGTGCCGCGCATCATCCTGCTCATCCTCAAGACCAACGACCTGACGCGCAGCCTCGACGAGAACCTGCAGACCCGCTCGGGGCCGCTGCGCTCCTTCCTCATCCTGGCGAGGTACTGCATGCGCACCGTCTTCTACGAGCGGCTCGAGGAGATCGGCCGCCTCGGCTCGCCCTTCTGGCCGCCCAACGCGCTGCGCCTGCTCGCGGCCTACCTCGGCTTCTGGCGCGTCGAGGTCAAGCTCGAGGCCTTTGAGCTGTGGATCGCCGTCAAGCGCGCGCTGGGGATGAACACGGCCGTCATGGGCCTGTAGAGAGAGCGTTTGCGTAGTGGGGGGGCATAGAAAAGGGGGCATACATAAACGTATATATACGTATACGGTCACTGATAGAGATTTGATACCTAATGAATAGACAGCGGGAACTTTTGCTTTGAAACAGATGATGACTTTCTTTTGTCCCTGTCGCTGGATTTGTTTATGTTAGTGATGCTGTCGTGAGGTCGGAGGAGGTGGTGGTTGGAAGGCGACGAACCTTGCAGCCTGTTCTAGGGTTGCTGGTTAGCTGGGAGAGCGCTTCGTCTCCCTTTCTCACCAATGCATGAGAGGATACTGCCATTCAACATCTCGAATAACCAAACTTTGCTTAACACGTAGCTCAATGTTTGGTCAGTGAAACGCTTGTTTGAATGGTAAGTGATGGTCGACTTAGTTGATGGGTTGTTAATAGAAGAACTTGGCGGCCATCAGCCACATCAATTTTAGGTAGTGGGATAATCTATGCACCTAGGTACATTAGATAGTGGGATACATTAGGTAATTGTATCGACTAGGAAGATAAGAACACACCTGAGCTCAGCTATATATAAATAGAGGAGTTTAAGGACAGGAGGATGAAGTTAGTAGGGATAAGGAGGAAGCTAAGGGCAAGGAGGTTGAGGGGGATGAGGGGGATGAGGAGGACGAGGAGGACGCGGAGGAGGACGAGGACGAGGACGAGGACAAGGACGAGGAATCTATATATATTAGATAGTGGGATAATCTTAAGGAGTTCTAAAGTAAGGCTTTATATTGTTATGGTGTGTGGTGATCTTGTGGTGGCTATATAGGAGAACTCGATCCTGCCTCGCGTTGGTGCTGCCACAACCCATCGCAAAGGGGCGTCGGCGGGATCGTCCTCTGCTTTGCATGCACCAACCTTGACTTTCAGGTGGCCTAGGTTTCTTCTGGCTGGTAGAATGGGTTCTTTCGTCAACAGTGCGTGTGTCTCAACCCAATTGATATCCTTCCGTTTCATGACCACATCTATCACGCCGCCATTCTTGAGGTATTCGAGGGGGGTCGGCTTGAACCTTATCGCCTCCAACATACACCTCCAGCGATCAGCAGTGATGCCAACAGCCTCGTGCTGCACCTCCGGGCCAACCATGATGTACTCTGATGTCTCTTGCTGAGCGCTGCCGGGAATCTCATACAGCACCTCCGGGGCAATCAGGGTGCACTCTGATATCTCTTGCTGAGGGATTCCGGGCTTTTCGTACAGCGCCTCCGGGGCAACCAGGGTGCACTCTGATGTCTCTTGCTGAGGGATTCCGGGATTTTCGTACAGCACCTCCGAGGCAACCAGGGTGCATTGTGATGCTTTTTTGTCTCTGATGAAAGACTCAATTTTGTCGTAGTCGAAGTTTGAGGACCTCATTGTGAACTCGACTTTGCATGCAGGTCGAGTGGCCGGTTCAACTCGCTGTTGAATTTGGGGTGGTGGTAATGGGGTCTGTAATGGCTTCGATAGTGGTGTCGACATTTCTGGCACTGGAGTTTGTGATGGCGTCGAAGCCTGAGCTCTCTATGTAATCCAGGAAGAAAAGCACAACCGGAAGGGCGTCCCGTGGGCTAGCAGCTCGAATTAGCAAAACGAAGCTCGTTTTGGGAAAGCGAGACTCGTACATGGGATCGCAGCGGCCGCCCGCGGTGCAGCGCTCGTAACGTGCACCGGCGGTCTCCGAGTCGTAACATCGGCCGTCGCTCTTGCCCGCGAGGGCGGAGCGGGCACAACCCAGACATGGAGGGATACGCTCGGATTCAGCGCTGTGAAACGGTCAGACGAGCTTTAAAACGGGGAAACAAACCGCGAAATGCCTTCAGATCACATAAGCTGGAAAAGGAGCTGCGTTTCCTACATTCACAACTCGTTCACGGCATTGCTGGTACGCCATTACAATGTCGTCTACGTAGAAGAAGAGCAGTACTCCGTCCTTCTAGTAACAACAAGGCTCATGCGGTATTGGATCAAGGCCTGCACTCCGTAGGGTGCTTCCGAGTTCCGTTTGCCACAAAAGAGGCGCGATTCGCAGACCATACAGTGCTTTCTTGAGGAGAAGGATCCTTGCGTCCTTTCCTAGCTTCCGATGGCCTGGAGGGGCTCTCATGAACACATTGCCATGCGGATCTGAGCTTGTAAAACTCCCGTTGTTTAGCAACAGACAATCCCTCGGGTGGTTGGTCAGATTGTGGTAATGGGGTCTGTAATGGCTTCGACAGTGGTGCCGACATTTCTGGTGGACCTTGTGATGGCGTCGAAGCCCGAGCTCTCTTGAGCTTGTAGAATTCCCGTTGTTTTGGAGTTTGTGCGTCTCCAACAATGAGTGGATCGTTGGAGAGATCAATGACGGGTACTTGTGCTTCGTTGGACGGCTGTGTCCTCTGACGCTTGGGGGATGGTTCCCGGATCTCCAAATACTCTTGGAACCTTTCTGCTTTGACAGGGTCTTCCATGGCTTCAACGATCACTCTGACTTGGTCTCTGGCGGCATCACTCTTGCCTTCTCCCTCAACTGCCTTTTCAAATAAGCTGAGGAGGTTTTGAGGGAATCCGCTACCCTCGTGTACCACCTCATTCTCGACGAATATGTTCTGTTTGGCGAGGGAATCGGTCAGTATGTTTATTAGATGCCAATGAGGTGACTGAATACTCACAAGTGAGGTGATCCTGACTGACGTAGTGGTGAGATGTTGGTATGGTGCTGGTCTAGCGATTCAATGATCTAGTGATGTGTCTGGTGTCTAAGATGATAATGATGATATCAGTGTCTTGATCTATCTTGATATTAATAAAAGATATGAGTGTTGTACTCACATATATATAGATGCCGTTTCCTAAGGTTCGTCCCTCTGCTCAGAGAATCGTTTGGGGGATGAGAAGGATAATGAGAAGGATGGGAAGTTTGGGAAGTTAGGGAAGTTTAGGAAAAAGAATTGGTGGTGGTCCATTTTGTCGGGCAGAAACGAAATTTCGATAAGATAAAGAGAGATAAAAGAGATGAGCAAAGCGGTGAGCAGCGGAACTCACCATCAAGAACATCGCCCCGCTCATATGACGTGAAGGCGGTCAGCATCCTCTGTCGTGAACAACATTATTAGCCACACCAGCACAGCAAGGCACATGCCAGTCCAATGCACAGCACAGTCAATGCATATGATAGATGCATCAGCACTTTCTCGAACTCGACACCAGACCAAGAGTTCACATTTCTTGGGCCGGGAGACATTGCAAAATGTATGCGGATCGCGGTGTCGGTTCCCTCGATCTAGGCTGGTTTTTCTTGCCAGGTACCTTATCTTCAGACTCTCATCCGCTTTTGAGCGGGAACTGCGCAGAGAGGGCCTTCTCAAAATGCAAGAATGGCTCATTACAATCTGGGAACTCGACTGAACCCCCTCTGGTCAACCAGCTCGCACCCGACAAACCTCGTTCCTTGACCTTGGTAACAAGAACAGCATTGGAAACCCAGAGGCTCTGGAAAACTCGTCTTCAGCACTTCGACGCTATCGAGACCTCCAAGTGCGAGGTAACTGCATTGGCAAGAATCCAGCGAAGAGAACAAGGGCAGAGCAACGCAGAGTGGCACACAGAGTCTGGCACGTCGATAAGAAGGTAAGCATGCCAAGGAGAAGTTATGTACAGAACCTGACGAACAACAGGCCGGTACTCATGTACCCAAGAAAAGCGGGAAGAAGCCTGCCGTACACCAGCCCGTCAAGACTCAGACACCATATCGCTCTTTACGTAGGATGCATCACCAACTGACGAAGCTTGTCAAATCATCACAAAGAAGGTCACCTCCAGTGATGTTATTGAAGTTACTCTACCGTAGCTTGTGAGGGAAAGACTAGAACAAAGCGATGATATCTTAGGGAGCTCAGAGCATCTCCTACTGTGCTTGAGATTTATATGTTATGGTCGGCACTGTATGCTTCTGATTGCTCTAGCATCACCTGCAGCTCATTCCACTACAGCCAATTAGCATCATATAGATGGGCCTCAAGAAGTCCCCTTATAACAACCTTTAGGTAACTTCCTTCCTTGCTCTTGATATACGGTGTAGCTGGACTCAGATGAGGCGGCTGATTGGACGAACAAGGTAATTCCCTCTGTGTGTCTTCTCTCATGCCCTGAATTATTGCTCTGTCAGTGTGCGAAGCCACTTCATCAAATATGCCGTAACCACGGTGTCACTGGGACCGCCATCTGGTTGGTAACTTGCGGTCTGAAGGACAGCCCTGGATGGGATTCGTGTCGCTAGCGTGTAGCCACCGTCTTCAGGAGTCACCATGCCTGTACCTGTATTTGAGTATGCCGCTCTCTGGATCGCAACCACTGCTCGCAGATTCCCGTTCTCGTCGAGGTTTGGTTCCAAGGGAATCCAACCGAAATCGCCAACGTGGAGAGGGGTCAACGTGACGCCTTGCTCACGCCATGTTCGAACCTCGAGTTCCGATAATCCCTGAGTCACTCTGAATGCCTTTGCCTTGATCTGCTGGGTCGACATTTTTCTGTTAATCTCAGGCCCCCATATGTTGGGGGGAACAGACTACGTGGCAAGTGATGCCGATACGATGTCATTGTGATGCCGATTCGATGTCAATGTGATGCCGATTCGATGTCAATGTGATGGTGATGAGGGGGGGTGATGGAGAGGGGTGCAAGAATAATTTATTCCATGAGTGGAGAGCTCCTGCCTAGATCACTAATTTCAAAGCCTGGTTTCGGAATTTCAAAAGGGCAGGAACGTGACTGGTAGCAGCTATTTTCTGAAATAAATCCATCCTTCTCCCACCATGACACCAACTCTTCCCACCTACCTTGTCCATGACACCAACTCTTTCGACTCGAGGTGTCCAAGCAAGACAGCTGGCAGAGCGAGGCCAATATTTCTGAAATCTCCAACATCAAATCTATCGTTCGACAAAGTTTGGTCCAAATCGAAGGACTCGGTGTTTCGACCTTCAGATTGCCGCCATGACGACGACATATCAGAAGAACCAAAAAACGCCAGAACAGGTCGCTGAGCTGGTCATAAAATCAAGGAAGCACTGCCAAGATACCTATGGAATGCAAGCTTCAACCAGAGCATTGCAGAACAGCTCGAACACATCACAAAGGCAGGCCGACTCTCTGAATGCTCTCTGTACCATACCATCAAAGTCCTCGCCAAACAGAACATATTCGTCGACCAACAACTCATTACAATGGTGACATGGAATGAGGTGGTATACGAGGGTAGCGGATTCCCTCAAGCTTATTTGAAAAGGCAGTTGAGGCAAGAGTGATGCCGCCAGAGACCAAGTCATTGGCATCATAAACATACTGACCGATTCCTATAGCACCTCTACTCACGACGTTTTCTGTTCTGCCGGATACTATAAAATATATTATGACTAAGATAGAGTTTGTTATTAATATCTTACTTCTTTTAGAGTCTTTCTCTTTAACTTCTTATATGCATTAGATAGTGAGATGAATTAGGTAATTGGATCAACTAGGAAGACAAGAACACGCTCGAGCTCAGCTACATGTGGATAGAGGAGGGCCGGGTCTCGAGCATCTACCGCGCGCGCGCCGGAGATGATGTCAGAGGAAAGCGATCAGGAAGCGCATGGAGATGGGCGGTCGGAGGAGACCCGGAGGCCCCAGACATGTGGGGCCGGAATATGATCTTAGGATGTGGTGGCTGATAGACAAGGGAATTTTGGACGTATTCATCAGAAAGACTATTATCTTCCGCCCATGGCTTTGCTACATGGAGGAGTTCAAGGGCAGGAGGACGAGGTTAATGGGGATGAGGAGGAGGAAGCCAAGGGAGAGGAGGTCGAGGTCGAGTGGGATGAGGAGGACAAAATCAAGGGGGAGGAGGACGAGGAGGACGAGGAGAAGAAGAAGGCGGAGGAGAACAAGAAGGAGGAGGAGGAGAAGAAGAACGAGGAGGAGAAGAAGAACGAGGAGGAGAAGAAGAAGGAGCTTGTGCCGGGAGACATTGCAAAATGTACGCGGATCGCGGTGTCGGTTCCCTCAATCTAGGCTGGTTTTTCTTGCCAGGTATCCGGTACTAAAGGCCACTGGGGAATCCTCTTTTTGATCATTTGAGTATCCAGAAACCCCATCGATTTTAGGTAGTGGGATAACCTATGGGCTCCAGAGCGACCATCTTTGGCTCGCACTGCTTGCGGAGCTATCGGACCAGGGTCGAGGAGGTGGCTCCTATACTGACCGACTGCATGCATGCATGCATGCCAGAACTATGTCAGGAACGACTGTAACGATGCCGGAAGCTCCTGGGAAGCCTGCAACCTCGGAATCGATGCCTACCTGCACGAATATCGTGGCGAATCGAGCTGACGACCCCGATCGAGCCGATTTATTCACTATTACAATGGGCCGGTACCCAATACCCAACGGCAACAACGCAAACACAGAGTCACACCTCAGCCTCAGACTCTACCAGGAGTCGATGACACTACAGACTATATACAGACTGACAGCAAGTTCTATCCTAGAAATGTGTGCTTGTTTGCATTCTGAAATCCGCATTTGCTTTCAACCTCCTGAGCCAACTCCCATAAGCCCATAAATCTACAGTTATTTATATAGATACTGCTCTAGAGTTTCTGTATTACACTGACTCTTTCGATAAGCTTATCAATGCCGGCTGGAAGGTAGTGAAGGAAGTTAATTTCAAGTCTATCAATGAGGATTTAGATAGCGCGGAGGTTAAGGAGAAAAGCTGATAGAGACTCTGGGGGTCCAAGGGCTTGACAGGATTGATCACATGTTCCTCGCACGCGAGGCATACCTGACGAAGATACAGGCCTAGTCTTTATCACATCTTGAAAAAAGAAGGTTGGGCCGAAATCCTGATGTCCTTTTTCGTCTCTGTCTTCCTGTCATTCTTTTCTTCCTTGACCTCGTCCAGGGACCGGACGCCGACAACACCAAGGTAAGCCGCTCCACCCTCTCAAACGAGGCTAGGATCAGCTATGTGAATGCCATGCCTTGCATGATGGGCCACCGCAGCCAAAGATCGAAATGTGTGTCGGAACGTTACGTTTTGTTGGTACAGTATGCTGAATGCCAATTACACGGCAGAGACACACATACAATACCAAAAGTTCTTTTGCTAGGAACGGTAATTATGTTTCACGAGACGGACATACTGCAAAACTATGCGGGAAACACTAAGCAATAGAGTACAGGCATTTTTATGAGAAAACTGCGTTGTGGTATTGATAGCTAAGAATTCTATAGCCATATCATGATGGGCATAGAATGCCATGAGCACACCCTGCCAGGGACTGCTTCAATTCATTTGCTCTTTCGCGGTGCCCTACCTCAGATGGTTGTAGGAGCTGACCGCGAGAGCAAAGCTTCGGGGGGGAAAGATAAACTAATTGACAGACAACGTATGTCGTCAGGTTTGAACGTGGTATCGTTGAATTTGAATTTGAAAAAAAAAAGAAAAAAAAGAAGAAAAAAAAAAAAAAGAAAACGTGAGAAAATCAACTACCAAAGCATGTCGTCAAACTTGGACAAGCGAGGCAACTCGACCACTCAATATTCGAAACGCAAGGCCTCCCAATTGTCGAGCTCGCAGGTCTCATGTCGCTTGGATCCGGGATGGTCCTCATCCCTGGAACCAGGAGACAGCGACCGCTTTCGACTTGAGGAGTTATCTTGCTTGGTGCTTTTCATGTTATCGAAGACAAACTCTTCCAATGTTCCAACGAGTTTCACCGAGCCAGGCTCAACAAAATCCTTTTTGTGCCAAACCAAGCCTGCCTCTCTCATCGCCTTGAAGTTTGCAAGGGTAACGGGGTGTTTGTTTCGCTGCTCCTCGTATTCTTTCGCCCATTCCGCGGTGGAATCTTCCAGGTCAGATAGTAACTGGGGCTTCTGGTTCGGATTGTCCTGGTAAGCTTTCACCGCATCCCTGACTTGAAGCACCTGCTGATGCCAGGTCGATGCCGTTGTCGGGGGGTTCTCTGGCGAGATCGCTCCACGCTGTTCTTCGGTCTCTACGGTTTCTCGTACTGGCGCTAGTCCAAACTCGGATTTGAGTTCTTTCCATTCAACGTGAGCATGCCTCAATTCCTCATCCGTCATTGGCCGATAGCAGTACACGGGCTTTTCGAGAGTGTAGGTAAAGCCTTCATCCCATCGCTTGACAATGGACCTGATGACAGGGTTGTGCTCTGCCAGCCAACGTGCAAAGGCGATATTGCCGTCGAAGGCGTGCCTGGCGTAGAAGGTGAGCTCTGGGTGTTCCCAGTCCACCTTGGGGTTTACTTTGAACTCTCCGAAGGCATTTTTCGCAGCGATAACCTCGTCCTTCTTGCGAGCTAGATCATCTGCTTCCTGTCCTAGCTTTGCCGCTACCTCATCCCCAGTCAACCTTGAGATATCAGATACGCTCTGCTCGTTGGTGATGTCGACCAAGGCTGCATAGGCAAGGTACCAGTTTGACAGGAGGAGGTTTCGGGTGAGACCAACACAGTATTTCTCAAAGTCCTCAACTGTCCGACCTTTAAGAACATGGCCTAGAAGGATCCAGCGCTCATAGTATAGTCGGTTGAGACTCAACGCAGGTTTCAAAACTGCCAGCCTCGCCTCGTCGATGTGTGACCGTGCGTGCTCTGGTTTTTCTTCGATGCTTCTGATCTCACCAACTAGACGCATACCGTCCTCCTTTACCATGGCTTTGAGAAGCTCGCCACGCCTCGCTCGCTTCTCCTTGAAGATGGTTTCGAACAGCTTGGGCTTTTGTGTCTCCTCGTCTAACTGGTCAAGCTCTTCTAGATCGACGGAATCCTTCCAGATGTCTGTGGCATCCACCCGATGCTGGGACTCGCCGGAGAGGCTTCCAGGGATGCAATCCCTCATGCCTCGCTCGGCCTCGCTGATGGTCTCTTTCTCAAGCCATGTTCCTGCTGGGCCGTCTTCACTGAAGTCGAGTATGGTTGGCTCTCGGTATGCCCGTGCCCACTTGAGATAATGCAGGGTTTCGTAAGGTATGTTGCTCGTGCCTAGCTGAAGGTTTTCGTAGAGTTGCATGCCGCAAGAAACCGGGAGAAGTTCTTGCTGTTGTTTGCAGAATTTCAAGTTCCAGTACTCAAGGCTCCGTGTCACATCAGGGAGCTCGGTACTTGGGCACACTCTTCGAAGCTCCTGTAGAATCGGGTTATTGGCTGCAACCCTATCCCAGTACATCTTCAGGGCCATCTCCATAGTGCTCTGGATCGTGAGAGGCTCGGTTGCATGGGTGAGAGAACACCTGGAACCTTGGATATGGTCCGAGATGTTGACGGCGATGGTTTCGTTAAGGTCAAGCTTCTCAAAGAATTCCTCGGACACAGCGATCAGACGAAGCTTCTTGAACTCTAGCTCCTCAAACGTGTCGGGGTCATCGAGCCTTGTCAAGAGTTGCCGTGGCAGGAGTGCGTAGGCGGAGTTCTCCCCCAACCACAGGCCGTATCTGAGCCTGGCCTCTTCGTCCGTAGCAACATGTCGATCAACGTCGAGCAAGGAACCGGGCTCACAGGCCAGGTTGTATTGCAAGGTTTTGACTATAGAGTAGTCCGGTGTCATGAAGTCGGAGTCGACATGCTCGTGGTGGCTGGCCTCGTCGGCTTCGTTCCCAAGGAAAAACGAACGGTGATCTTGAACGCAAGGGAGGTACCGCTGATAGTCCGCTATGCGTCGGATTGCGATAAGCCCTTCCAAGAGGGACGTGCTGTCAAGATACGGAAAAATCCTCGACTTGAACAGGGCCAGGGCTTCCCCGTCCTTGTTCTCCGATATCAACGTCCGAATATCCTTCAGAATCGTGTCCAACTCGATGTAGTGAGTTTGAAGTTGCATCGAAGAATTGTGAACGAGATCGAGACGTTTCGTGGACTCATTCAGAAGACCGACTGTACTCACACCTTTGCGAAACACACTCATACAGAACCCGGGATTAGCGAGTTCAGTCGCGTTTTCCTGCACGAATTTCTCGCGGTGTTTGTTTCGCAGTAGCTCATGTCCATTTCGAAGGGCATTCTCCGCAAGCGTCTCTCTGACACGCTCCATCTGGGTGTGCAACTTGTGTGGAAGTTTGTCAAATGTGCGGCCAGGATTTTTCTCCCTGAATACTTTCATGAACGCTGCGACCTTGCTTGGTGGGGGCAAACGGCCGAGATTGAGGTAGTATGTGAGAGCCTTGTGTGCAGGCCATGCTGTGTTCAGAACCAGACCCTCCTCATCGGGCGGAGTCGACACATTCTCAGGATGGAAGAACGCGCGGACACGCAGCGCATCTCTCTCCCTGACACTGGAGAACATGGTGCCATCCTCGACGGGATTCAGGGGATGAGAATCGTCCATCAGGGATGTGTGCGAGTTTGCATCAAGCTGAAAATGTCTCAGTCAGATCGTTGATTCTAAGCTCACTACCCGACAGACACTCACCTCTGACTCTGGTTCCATCGCTGGTTCAGATGCTTGTGACCCAGCCGTAGCCTCTGTGGTGTTCGCGTCGGGTGGCTTGTTGCTTACGGGTGCCACAGACGAGCTCGGTGCCGAGGACATTGTACCTAGGTATTCAGCCAGTATCAATGTCGACCTTGAAAATTTCAACCCGCGTATTGGGATCCAGCTATGAATGAAGAGGTGCTTGCAAAGGAAGTGAGCTTCAAATCATGTAGGGAGGTAATCTGAGGGCGAAAACACCCGGCCGTTTGGTTTGGACCAAATGTTGACAAACGATAGATTCGATATCAAGGATCTCAAAAATGCTGGCCTCGTCTCACCAGCTGCTCTGATTGAGCACCCAGAGTCGAGAGAGTTGGTGTCGTGGGAAAAGTGTGCGGGAGAAGGATGATTTCTGGTGTAGAGATGACTAAGATCTGGGATTTCTAACAGCGGGTATTGGCGGCAGGCACGCACCTGGAGTTGTCAAGCTGCCATTCCTTCCCACCAACCCAAGCTTTTGCCCAATTTCTTCTACTGCTTGCCGACCTCCTCCGGGCAGTTAAGCTTAGAGACTGAGACTGTAATCCAGGAGCTCATAGAACAGATCAGATCAAAATAGCTGTAATATTAGAGACTAATAGTTATAGAGTATAGCTAGTATTATATTATATCTATAGTAATTAAGAAAAAAAAAGGGGGGGAAAGGGAAAATATATATATAAAAAAAATGAAAATGAAAAAGAAATGAGAAAAAAAAAAAAGAGAAAAGGGGAAGAAAGAAGACAAAAAAGGCACAACTGCTGTAGGCAGTGATAATAAACTGGGGAACATAGCCCATCAAGGACTTCAGGTGCTGTGGTATAGATAGGCAGCCCATGGTCGAGAGGTCAAAAAGTCCGGGTCCGATTCCGGGGACCCACATCGGAGACGGTCGGCAGCTGTCGGGCTCGAGGACCTTTGCGGTCGGGCCTTTGCGGTCGGACCTTTGCGGTCGGGGGACCGTGGTTGATCAATCCACGATAACAATTGTGTCCTTATCATTGAGAAATGCCACAGTGTCTCTCGAACATGGGTATTGTGTTCATTGTGTCTCTTTCAACTGTGTCGTATCGACAGTGTAACTTGGCTTGTACCTAACAGGTAGACCAAGAATCAAACAAATAGATAGATAGATAGATAGGCAGCCAAGGGTCGCCAGAGTCACATCTTAGGTAGGCACCGACCATGAGCCAGGTCTACATAGAGACCCCTGCTACAGTTTATTTCACGGTGTTGTTGCTGACTCTTGCGGTAACGTTAGTGAATTCCCGTAGGTTGCCTCTAGGCTGCGTTGCAGCGCAGTAGAGATGTCACAACTAAGATAGGGGTCAAATAAACGGTGTGTAAAAGGTTGAAGTTCCATTCCACAGAGCTACCGCAGATATTCGCGCTTCAAGTGCGCGACCGTCAGATTAGCTAAGCTCTCCACAGTAGAGCCAGATCTACACGCAACAACCCCCTAAAGCTTGGGGGTGCTATGGATTCCTGAATAGTCCTCTCAACATCCAAATCTCATCCGAGAACTTCGCGATAGCTCGACCTCGATGGTCCGATTTCTCCACCTCCCGTTTTCGCTTGTTTGGCACCGCCTGGAGCCACCTCAACATGCGTTGGCTCAGCAGCAAGGACCTCTCAAAGTCAATGATCAGGACCCCATTGATCTCCGCATTGAACAGCATGTTTGGCCTTCGTATATCCTTGTGGCGTACTCCCAGCTGATGTATTGCGCGCAACGACCGTACCGCCGCCCCTTCCAGTTCACCCTCCGCGCCATCAGCAATAGCCAGATCAATGTAATTTCCTCCCCACGACAGGAAGGTCATGTGTATTACGTAGGCTCGGTAGCCATAGTAATAAATCTTGTTCATCGATCGGAGGTCGATGGCCCCGAGGAAGACGGGCACATGTCTACCTTGGATGGGCTGCAGACGTCGGTAAACGGCGGCCTCATGCTCAAGGTCTTTAACAAATGCCCGAAACGTGCCCTTGCTGACGAAGGTATAGCAATACGCAAGCAAGGTCACTCTGAACAGGACGCCGCACGCACCACTCGGCCCCAACGGCGTGATCCCGTCGTCTAATGTCCGTTCTAGCTGCTGCCGGAGAAGCTCGAGGAATTCGGCGTGATCGATCGGATGACGGGCAAGGGCGCGGCCCGGGCCAGTGTCGTGGCCGTGGTGATTGTTGGGCTGCCGGCTGTGCAGTGACATGTTTGGGCATCTTGGATCGAGGACATGGCTATTGACGAGTCCTGCAAGGCACTTTTGCGTACAATATGGCCTTCCTTGCTCCTTGTCGTTGCTTGCTCCTCTCTCTCCTCCTTGTTCTCGGGCCTGTTGTGCCAGTATTCGCTGACTGCGTCGTCTGTAGTAAGGAGATCGGTCGACACCCTCGTAAGCTTCCGGTATCTAACCGGGTGAGCTCTTCGGCGCATTTCGTTCGTCCTCTGGGATCGACCGTAGCGTCGTCTCGAAATCTTCGTTCCACGTCTTCAAATTCTCAGTCGCTTGGCGCCGCTCTTCTTGCCCAGGCAACCGTTGTCCACCCGCCGGACCAAGAGCCATGAGACTAAAGGCCAGGTACTGACCGACCGCCGTGCATAAGCGAAAATGGTTAGGGTGGGCCGCCACTTCCGCATCCGGCTCGGCTAGGTGATAGAAAAGCGTCTCAGGCTCGCGCCAGTCAACCTTCAGGAACGCTATCGCCTCGCCCGTGGTCAACACCCCATACTCGAGTCCGCCCTGATCATGTACTGGTAGATCTCCGTAATGGCCAGCGCAGTCAGCCTCTCCGCATGATACTGGAAACGCCCGTCTGGGTCCACGGACGATGGAATCGTCTTCCGGTTGACCACGTCCTTGTAGATATTCATTGGGCATAGACCGACACGAAGGTGCGGCGCGGTCAGAGGCGACTTGTAGCCGGAAACCTAGATCAGCGCAGGTCTTAGCGAACCCGCGTTGTCGGATCGGTAGACGCATCCCGGGTTGAGAAGGATGCCGTTTCCTAGATCAAATGCCATTCTCGCCTCCTCCACCTCTTTAAGCTCGGCAATGATGCTTTTGACCGAATCCATGACGTTGTCGTTCATGAAGTAGCTGAGCCGCCCCTCGTCTCTGATCACCCGCTTCGACATCTTCTGCCCCAACTGGGAAAGGAGGGATTGGCTGTCAAAAACGCGACGATTGGTAGGGAAGGCGTTGTAGAGGGTGCCGAATGCGATCCTCTGTTGTTGAAGAAAGTTGGACCATGGTCGAAGATTTGTGGGACACCACTTGTTTTGCGGGTTCGTGATAGGACCCTTTGAGGTCAATTTCGGCCTCGGTCCAACGGTGAGTTTGGAAAAAAGAAGGGAGTGGCAGGCAGCGATATATTCGTCGAGTGTCGTAGGCTGGGTCTGTCGTCGCACCTCATCGGTCTGTTGTCGCAGCTCATCGGTCTCTCGTCGCACCTCATCGATGCGTCGTAGCAGCTCCTGTTCTTCTTCCTCCCATGCGGCGGCCCGTTGTTCCTCATCGGCGCGTCGTCGCTCCGCTGCATCGGCGCGTCGCTCCGCTGCATCGATGCGTCGTAGCAGCTCCTGCTTTTCTTCCTCCAGCTCTTCTGCAGTCCTTGATCCATCCATGATGCGTAGGCTTGATCTCCCAGTGAGAATACCGTAAAATCTCAAGAAATTCGACGAAGAACTACTGCACCAACCCTGTCAAGTGATGGTCAGACTAGTTGACGGACTGCTGACAGAAGTACTTGTCCATCATCGAGCCCATCGGATTTAGGCAGTGGGATAGCCCTTCCGAGTTCCAGGGCAAGGGTGCGACAAGGATATTGATTGTTGAGATCGAGGTATCTGTCAACTATTCAGACGCCCAATTGCCTGTCTTCCATACAAATAACCATGGAATGGCTCACAAAGTGGAGTTCTTGGTGGATTTCTTAGCGGAGGTGTCAAGGGCAAGTTGGCACAACCCTGTCAGGTATCGCGGCGCTAGACCAGGGCCTTGTTGACGTTGAAATCTCGAAGTATCTTTGATTTTTGTGGAGGTTTTGTGACCTGGCAAGGGAGTGAAAACTTTGACCAGCAACCTCCGTACGGATCAAAACAAAGAATTTGGAGTTTTTGTATGGGAGCAGGGGTCGTTTTGGGCGTTTTGGGCGTTTTTAGCTCTTCGTCGAACTTTTTGAGATTACACGGGTAGAAGTGAATGTATTATGAAGTTGAGAGTGGGGCCGCAGCAGCGCGTTGCGGCGGGGGTTCTGACCCACCTTTTAGACCTCCAATGTCCCGCGTGATCACGTGGCCATCTTCGCCGCTGTGGCTGTGGCTTGATGTTTGCCTTCAGCCACAAAAGAGAACCATGTCCCCACTATCACACGTGATTGAAAACCCTTCGCCTAAATTCCCTATTTGGTCTAAGCGCACACATTTTTCCAATGGTACCAAACCAAAACTTTTTTGTGTGCCTCATCAATCCATCCGTCCGCACAATCTCAAACTCGCCTCGTCCATCCTCAACGACATCACGGAGACACCGACAAGATGAGTACGTCGACGACACTCCCTCCCTCTGCGTCGATGTGTCTGAGTACTGACCGTTTGCTATAGCCAAGGGTACCTCCAGCTTCGGCAAGGTTCGTCGCCTTCCAACCACCACCACCTCCGACCTCACGACAGCATCACTAACATAAACAAATCCAGCGCCACAACAAGACGCACGGTCTTTGCCGTCGTTGCGGTTAGTTTACACCATTTCCGGCGCCGGGGAGCTCGAGACGCGAACCTGGGAGCGATTGGGGCGCGTGGGAGCGTGCGGGATGCGAGAGACAATGGCTGACGAGGATTGAACATACAGGTCGCCGCTCCATGCACATCCAGAAGAAGACCTGCGCTTCGTGCGGTTTCCCTGCTGCCAAGACCCGCAAGTGTACGTTTGCCGCTGAAGAATGGAGTGCTCGTTGGATGGGGGATCCGGAGAAAGCTGACCTTGGTGGTAGACAACTGGAGCGAGAAGGCCAAGCGGAGAAAGACCGACGGCACCGGCCGCATGCGCTACCTCAGCACCGTCACCCGACGATTCAAGAACGGCTTCCAGACTGGCACCCCCAAGGGCGCCCGGGGTGCTCCCACTTCATAAGCGAGGGGACGAGGAAGAAGGATGATTTGGGCTGTGCATTTGGGTGTCTGAGGGGAACGGACGGACTGGGGCATCTTTTTGCTTGATGAATTATTCTACAGTCAGGGTTCACGGTCATACAGCAAGGTCAACAAAAATGCCAATTCTTTGCTTCAGATGAAGCATCCTCACACCAAACTGGGTCCTCCTCGAAGCACTCAGCTCTCCTGCGTTGCCGGCGGCGTTATGTGATTTCGAAGCCCTGGAGCTCGGTTGCGATGGTAATTTGGAACCGGGACACTCCGATGCTGCTGCTGCTTATGATATCCGAGCGAATAATGGGAGGCAATGGGAAGACAATTGCACATTACGATCGCTGATCTATCTGTTGCATGGGTATCGTTGAATTTTGTGACAAGCCACTCACTCTATCTGCATCACGGCTCTACTGCCCCCGACCGAACACCCGGACGCCGCCATCGCTCCCGACATGATACAGATACTCGACGCCCGGAACTTTCTCGCCCGTGTCATCGCCCCCGTGCGTGATTCGCACTACGCCGCTCACATCATTGGCCGTGCCCGTGTCCAACAACCGCAAGCTGAGAACCGTTTCCGCCTGGTGCGCCAGCGCCAGTACGAATGCTGCGTGTTCCTTTTCCAACGTCGTAGATTGTGACGATACCAGAGGCTCGTCGGCCGACGCGGTCACGAGACAGCTGTAAACTTTCTGTGAGACAATGTAAGCATGCACTGCCTGGCTAGACTGTAGCGCAGGGGTTGGAGCCACGCTCTCTTACCTCTCGGAGATCAAGAAGTAGATCCTGCAAGCCACCGCTCGTGACCGCGGAGCCCTGCCGCAGTGCTGATTCGTCCCCTGCCGTCGCTGCCAGTAGAAGGTCCGGCTGGTCGATGACCAAGACGACCTTGGGCTGCCCTCCTCCGGCGCCCGACGACGCCAGCAGCTCGTCTACGGCGGCGTGTATCGTGCGGCCGATACCAGAGAGCCCGGAGCTCGCGCTCAGTATCGCCGCACCGGTACTGCTGCTGCTGCTGCTCGTCTGGTTACCCTTGGCGACGGCGCCGCCGCCGCCGTCCAGAAACAGGCCGGTCAGGCCGTCTATGAACTTGAACCGGCCCTTGCGCGACTGCATTTCCAAGTCCAGGCCCTGATACAATTCCTCTGTGTATGAGCTGATGGTGTCATTCTCTCTGAAGGAGGGGGAAAGGAAAAGAAAGGAGGATGGATCCGAGTGCAAAACATACCAGCCTGCCAGCGCCGTCGCGCCAAAAGGCGTAGTCCCTCATGAAGCTCACCAACACGACGCTCACGTCCTGCTGGCGCTGCTCCCCGCCGGCCTCCTCTTCTTCGTCGTCGTTAGCCTGTCGATGCTTCGCTGGTAGCTGGTGATGGCTGAGCAGGTAGGCCGTCAGGTACCGCAGGACGAGCCAGTTGGTGCTGGCGCCCAGGACCGACGTGAGCAGGGCGAGCGAGCCGGCGGCGGGCGGCAGGGCGAGGCACGGCTCCAGCAGGGGCGGGATGCTCCTGTTGGAGAGGGAGGACGACGGGCCCGGTGGCGTGCGGAGGGCCATTTGAGCTTCCTTCACGGACGGACGGACGTATGCAGAGATTCGCGTGTATCACAAAACAAAGAAAAAAAAAGGGGAAAGCAAGAAGAAATAGAGGATATTCCCAAGTATCGGAGGTGGTCTAAATGGAGTGAATATCACAAGTGTGGATGATGGTGATGATAGCATGCGTTGAAGGCGTTTGGCGGGGCTGTAAGTTTTTGATAACATTTTGAGCTGCGAAGGCCTGAGGGTTACGGTGCGTAGAGGGACTAATACAGACGGTGCCGTGTTGAGTCGATGGCCCATAATAATACAGTGCGTAGACCGGAGAGCACCGTATGCTCCACCAGCTCGATCAGGGTCTTGCAAGAGTTTGTTCCTCTCAGAGCATCCTTCGAATATGCTTGGGAAGAACAGAGCTTCTTTATCTTGGTTTGGTATCCCGAGAATCAAGAGAGACAGATATCATCGGAATTCGTGTATCGAATACCACACAGACGCCGGGACGAAATGTACTCCCTCTTCTCCTGATGCATTGACTTGAGCTTGTCTGACCAACACACAAACAAGACCCAGGACAAGATGCAATCCGTAGATATTCAAGACATCTCATGCTTCTATTATCATTCATCCAGGACCCAGCAACTCAGCGTCCCCTTGCAGATCGCCCACCCTCAGAACTCCTCGCTATTCCCAATTTCATCTCGATGACCTTCCCCGCCCAAAAAGCCTGTGAGCCAGCCCCTTTCCATTCCCACAATGCATGCCATGTCCTCTTCCATCAATCAATCAATCAATACCGCTCCATAATCCACTCGCGCCTCTTCTCCTCCCCCATCTCGGCCAGCATCCTGGCCTCGGCCTCCTTGACAGCGACGTACCTCTCCACCACCTCCGGGCCGATGATCTTGACCAGGTCCCCGTCGGCGCGCAGGGCCTCGAGCGCCTGCCCCAGGGACTCGGGCAGCCGGTCGCGCACGCCCATCTCGCGCCTGTCGTTGTCCGTCATGCGCGCCGGGTCGAGCTCGCAGTCGCGCCAGACCATCTCCTCGCCGCGCACGACGCCGGCCGCGCCGGCCAGCAGCACGGCACCGAGCGCCATGTACGGGTTGGCCAGGCCGTCCATCGACTTGAGCTCCCAGTGGCTGCCCTCGATCTTGCGCAGCGCCGCCTCGCGGTTCTGCGTGCCCCAGGCCACCCACCGCCCGCCCGCCCACACGCTGTCCGCGAGCCGCTCGTAGCTGGCCGGGCTGCTGGCCGTGAAGGCCGTGAGGGCGTGCAGGTGCCGGAGGATGCCGGCGTAGAACGCTTCGTACACCTTGGGCCTGTCGCCGTGGGGGCTCGCGATGGACATGTGCACGTGCGCGGCCGTCCCGGCCGCGTGGGCAAACGGCTTGGGGTGCAGCGTCATCTTGTAGCCTGCGGCCACGGCGAGGGCCGACATGACGTCTCTCGCGTGTACGAGGGTGTCGACGGCCTCGACCGGCGGCAGCGGAGCGAGTGTGAGCTCGAACTGCCCGGCCGCGCTTTCGGTGTGGATCTGCTCGACTTGGATTCCCATGCTGTTCAGGTCGGTGGCCATGCTCTTGAGCAGAGCCGAGACCTTGGGGTCGGCGAAGTAGTGTGACGTAGACCAAGAGTGGCCGTCGTTGGTCAGGGTCTCGTATCGCCTGTCCGACCCGGTCCCGGTGCGCTGGACGAGGAGAAACTCTATTTCAAACCCGATGAGAAACTTGAGCTCCTGCTGGAGGGCCAGTTCCGTGGCGCGAATCAGCTGCGAGCGTGGGCACAGGGCGACCCGGGACCCGTCTTTCTCACGGAACTCGCCGCACATGCTGATGTGCCCCTGAATCGGCCCCGGCTTCAGGGACGAAAAGTCCGGATGTATCCTGTACTCTCCTGTCGCACTCGCTCCCTGAACCATCGTGTCATTCTGCAGCAGACCGAGCGCGGCCTTTGTGATGCCAATGTCGACCGGCTTTCCCTCCTCGAGCAGACTGACAAATCGACCGTACGGCACCATGCGCATGCGAGGGGTCGCCGTGTAATCGAGCCAGGAGATCCGCACAAAATCGGGAATCTCGCGACCCCTCATGAAGAACTCCAACACCTCGAGGTCCGTCCGCCTGCCATCTGGCGCGCTTCCCGGCGTCGTGAGGCCGTCGCTGTCAAGCTCCTCGAACTCGAGCTCCAGCTGGTAGAGTTTATTCGAGTTGTTGAAGAAGACGTCTCTCGTCAGCTGGACCGCCGCCCGCCAGCCCAAGTGCCCTTTTCGAACGTAATCGCACAGCACCTGCGCACCGGAATTAGCTTCCCATCCATCCAGACAGACTTTTTTCCAGGAACCCCCCGTCCGGTTCGGGACCTACCGTCTCCAAGCACTCGCGGACCTGCATGACCGCCAGCAGGTACGTTTCCGAGAACCAGTGTCCGTCTGTGCTCCAGAGGATCTTGGACCACGGGCAGAGCTCCAGGATCTGCCTGATGACGCCTTCCTGCCCGTCCCGGCTGACAAAGGGAAAGACCTCGCCAATGTCGGCGTAGACATTGGCGTAGACGCTGGCCAGGTACCCGGCCTCCCGCGTGAAGGGGTAGCTGGCGTGCAGGAGCACCATCGGCACGGTCGGGTAGGCGCGGATGAACTCCTGCAGGTGCGACGGCGAAGCCTTGGCGAGGGTGATGTCGTTGTCGCCGAGCCCCGTGTGGAACTGGATCGGCTTCTTGTGGCGGGCCTGGCTCTGCCGGATCAGGACGGCGGTGTGGTGGACGAACAGGTCGTTGAGGCCCTCGTGCTGGAGCCGCTTGAACTTGCCGCTCTCCTCGTAGCCCATCATGATGTCGGCAAACGACTCTCTCGCCGCGGCGATGTCGACAACCTTAGGCACCTTCAGCCCCGTGCGGTAGCAGATGACCGACTTGAACGAGACGACCTCGGGGTCGGCGATCGCCTGCTTGATCTGGGTGTCGAACTCCTCGAGCATGTTGTCGAAGACGTCGTCGACGTCCGGGCCGTCCTGGTCAAAGGCGCGGCCGTGGCGGTCGATGATCTCGGTCGCGACGGCCTCGATGCGGACGATGCGCTTGCAGCTGCCGCCGCGCGTGAAGTTGTTGTGCCACGCGTAGTCGTACACGTCGTCCTCGTCGTCGAGGCCGTCGTCGAGCAGGATCGTCTCGATGCCGTCGAGGCACTCGGACACCCAGTCGTCCGGGCACTCGATGCGCTTCTGCTCGATCGCCGCCACGACCGACTCCCACGTCGGCCCGCAGTCGAGGACGGAGGCGAGCTGCTTCACGGCGCGGTGGTGGGCCAGGCTGGTGGTCGTGGCGTGGATGGCGTCCCCGTGGGCCTCTGTGGCCATGTTCAGCAGGGGCTTCCGGCTGAGCATCTCGGTTTTGAGCAGGGGGTGAGCATGGTTGTCGATGATCGGGGTGCTCCGGATAACGCGGCACACCTCGTCGAGCTGGGCTTTGGTGACGCCGCGGGCATTCCTGCCACCCAGATACGACGCCATGAGGTGTATTGGCAAATATTTTGGTGATCTCTGAAGGATAGAGAGGCCGGATTAGGCTGCAATAATTAAAAGAGTGGTATAGATATGGCAGGGTGCCGAGTAAGATATTAGTGCGTGCGGCAAGGAGACAGGAGCGTCCAGCCAAGGTTCCTGCTGTCTAGAAAGGCGAAGATATGGGTGGTGAATGATGTTCGAAGAGTATGGATAATAATAAGTAATATTGCGGTCTCGCCGCAGGAGGAAGTGCTGCCGAGAGGAGCAAAAGCAAGTATCAATCAACGAGAACACGGAAGTCTATCTGGCGCTGCTTCGAGGAGCACTTCACATGGTGCAGCAGGTTGTGCTGCAGTGCCGGGTGCGATACGACGACGACTGGTGCTTGCAGAGGAAGTAGGTTACACATTTCCATCTACGGCGAGGCCTGCTGGGTAGTTGGAAGGCTCGAGGCGAGAGGAACGGCACCGGGGCGAGACAGACAGGCGGGAGGCGGGAGGCGGATCATGCAAGGACAACGTGGTGTTGTTCGAGAGGCAAGTCAGCAGCAGCAGCAGGAGAGGTGTAAGGATCAGGAAGCAGTAATGTGTATGTAGGTGGCAGACAGATGGCAACAGGGAGAAAGCACCAGTAGTCGTAATCGGAAGTGTATATGTGCGCGCGTGCTGTGTACGGTTTAGACTCTAGTGGTGTCGATGTATCGAAAAAGCCAAAAGGCGGTCCTGGTGTGTGCATGTGCAGGGGCGGGAGAGAGACCCGACGGTGGAGAGCTGTATGCAAGCTGGTGGTGGAAGGCCGGGGAACCAGGACCAAGAGGGCATAGGCACAAAGTTACAGCTCGAGAAGAAATAAAAAAGCACACTAAGAACGAAGAGAGTAGTGACATTTCAGCGGCACCAACACCCAAGAGTGGGCAAAATGGAGACGGAGCTGGTAGCACGTTTGTACATACTGGATGTGCAGGACGTGCAGGATGTGTAGGTACACACCCTCAGGGCCCTGCGAGCAACAAGGTCAAGCTTCGGTGGTAGGTCCCCAAACAAGGTAACGGTTGGCATCCATTGTTCTCTCTGCTGCATGGTCGAGTCCTCACAGGAAATTGACAGGCACAAATACTGCCGAGGAATTAGTCCGATGGGGGTAGCTTTGAGCTGCACAGCCTCACTCCAAAATGAGCCAAAATGAAGGAAGCGGAGCTGCTTCATCTTGTCTCTGCTGTTTGGGCGCCAGGCGCCGGGATCGCTTGTAGGAGAGTGGGATCTTCACAAAACTGACATGACATTGGGTGGCATGATAGATAGACGACAAGAAGAAACAAGAGCGCATGCCAGACATTGCCAGTACCTACTTGCACATTGCTAAGTGGACGCCTTTTCCCCCTGCGAATGACAACCTGGGTACTCGTCATTCGCTCACCGTGTACCCAGCAAAAGATCGATCGAAACCGAGCGAGATACAGCGAGGGTTGTACAGCTAGCTGCAAGCCCCGACCAGCCGGTACACCGTCCGTCCGAACCCACCTGGAACGCTTGGAGGCTCGCTCGATCGAGGGGCAGCTGAAGCTTCCCGCCGGTCGGGCACACGATGCCCCCATCGAGCTTGGCCAGCATCCGTTTTGGGACCACAGTGGCGGAACGGTCCAGGCCCTCCCTGCACCTTTACAGCCAGCCCACGATACGCTTTTTGTTTCCCAAAGAAGACGGTGAGGGGAGGGACCCTGAGAGTTTTGGAAGAGGGGGGCGGCGTGGAGTGAAGAAGGGGGGTGCGAGTGGAGCAAATGTTTCTCTCCTCCCTCCCCATCGGTGTACCAACATCCATCCTGCGCCGCGTGCCATTGCCATGGCCAGATCGTCGAGAGACAACTGGGATTCAGGGAAATTCAGAGAATACGTGTGCTGTTCCCTCCTCTCTTGCCTCTCTCCCCGCTTCACCTATCAAGAAAACTGTGGTTCTGCGATCATCCTCAAACAGGCCAATTCCAGCAGCTCCCTTCCTCATTCAGAGAGATCGGAGGGGAAACGGGGGCGCTCATTGGCCTGTGGGAATGCGCTAAACTTACCTGCCTCACCGACGGTCCACCAGGCTCAGCCCAGTGAAACGGGAGATAAATTCAAGAAATGTCTTGGCGTGCGGTCTAGACCAGCCGCTGGCCATTTGGCGGCCTGTGCGCGCGGCGCCCCGGAATTGACGGCTCCCGCGCCCTCTCGTACAATACATTGTGTGAATCTCAGTGCTGCAGCCTGCTGCACATTTGATGTGGGGACCCTCCAAGCTTCTGCTCTCCAGCTTAAGCGCGAGCTTGACACACACCTCAAGCTTGCACACACGAGCTCTCCAGGCTACGCTGTTGTCGATATGTTGTTCCCTTCCTTCGTCGTAGAGACAGAGCGGTGTGTGCGCCGCAAAGAGGACAGCTGAACTGGTATGTCACCTCGACTGTACTTGTACGTATGTCACAAGCGAGCGCGCGCCTTGGCACTCCTCATGGAGACGTTGCAAAACGGTAGACGTCAGCTCGCTCTTGGCCCCCAGTTGGCAGTTATGAAATGCGGTGGGCAGCCAGCACACCTATCAGCGCCGAATAGCCGGTCACTTTTTGCGTCTTTTTTGAAAAATCCCCCCTCCACACAACAACCCTAAAAGGACAATGGAGAGATGGTTGCTTCTTGAGGGCCAGGGTTGACGGCCGATAGTCCTGGACGGTGGCGTCGCTGACCATGCCCGAAGCAGATCTCCGGGCTGGCCAGCGCGCTCAGGAGTGGCCAGTTCGGCCTCCGTGCTCGCCTCGTCTGTCTCACGGAGCGGGAGCCTGGCGGGGCTGGAGTTGGTTGGACGGAGGGCGTGCAGTGCAGTCCTTGGGAGGTACTTGTACTTGTCGAGTGCACCCATGTTCCGTCCGACGTCGGCTGGGAACGTAGGATCGGCTCTGGTCTTTCTGAAACGCTGTCTGCCACGTGCTTGGAGATCGAAGAACGATCGGAAATTGAGGGTCCTGTTTTCCCTCCCGCCGTTCTGCACATTTTGGTCAATGCTCGTTTATTACCTGTGGGACTGTGGTTTCATTGCTTGGCTCGCTGCGCGGCACTTGTACCCGCTTTTTCTTGTTTTCTCCCCCCCCCTAGCACTGACCATTGGTGACAATTTGGCGTTTGCGGTCTCCTTTTTTCATACGAGTCGAGCGAGACCTTGCAAGCTTCGAGAAAGTCTGGGCATTGGCACTGGCTAGGGTCACCCTTTAAACAAATTTCAATTAGGTACCTATTATTAGCTCTGTGGAGTGGTTTAAAAAGCATAGGAGGCCTCCCGCTCAAGAAACAGTTCTGTTTTGCATTTGCTTTTCCTACGAAAAAAATCTCGATTTGTGCAGGTCTTGCCTGGTGCCTGGTGCTGAACTTGGAAGCTTGGGCAACTTTGCTCACAGCGAGCGCTACAGGCCTACAATTGGCTTCATACTTACCGCTCATGCGCCACAAATGGATTAGATCGACGAGAAACCTTGCTCGCAATCGACTCCTAGGGGTCGGTCCCACGCGACCAGCTTTTCATTCTCTTGGGCCCTCGCGGGTTTGCTGTCAAGCGGCACGGTCCTAATTCCAAACGGACGGCTGCAGCTGTGCCCTACCCTGGCCATCGCTTCGCTTCTGCACCTCGGTTCTTGTGGACGTGCGGAGTACAAGTAGACCTTGAGCCATTTTCGACCCTGCAATCCTTGTCTTGTCCCCTTGTCTTGCAGCGGCACGCAGCACTCTCGACACGAGAATTCCAGAGCACGCACCTGACATCGACTTGGCTGCGCCCTTTGCAGTGTGCATTCGAGAAACGCAGGATTCTCGAAATCAAAGGGTTGGTCAATTGGACCAAGTAGGCGCTGGGATTACAGGCCAAGAGCGGTCTCGAACCGCCGCCAGCACAGGCATGATGAATGAGTAAATGCCAAAGCATCATTCGATGGTCCTCCTTTACCAGAGGCGCAACCCTCGAACCCACCTGCCGACCATGGCTTTGCTGTCATATTTTGAACTGCCCAAAGTATGGTATGGTATTGGGCAATGCGGCATAGGGTGTCAGGGCACGAAGGGCGTGTCCTGATGATGGTCCGGCATGTGGCCCGTGAAATGCTGACGGGCGGCCGTGACTGAACATCACGGGTCTGTTTGGCTGCGTGCGGTGCACAGCGCACATGCAAAGATACTGTAAGTAAGCTTTTCACGTTGGTTTTGTGCCTTGAACGGAATTCCCTGGCTTGAATGGTCTCCGAGTACTGTCAAGTATGTCAAATATGTCCATTCCCAAGCTTCAGGACTGGGGGACTAGTAATTGAAGAAAATTGTATGGAGCTTTGCGGGGATTCGGGGTTCGCTCAGAGCACCACGAAACGGCCGCTGGGGAGAAGACGACTGGACTGCTGTGAATGCGCGTGCTCGCGATCTGGGTAGGGTTGGGTTTGCCTTATATATCAAGAGAATAAGGGGCTCTCTCTCTGCCCATTGCATCGTGCCGAACTTCCGAGACCATGACGCGCGGCAGCTCGACTAGCTAGGGCCAAGACAGACAAGCTTTTTCACCCATGCAACACCCAAGAAATTCCCCGGATCTTGGGACATCGTGTCGCTCAGACGTGCAGGATGGGTGCGGAATTAAACCAAGAAAAATAGGAAACACTATCCTGCCATTCCGATGAGGCTTCTTGGGTCGTGTGCGCGACTTGGCTTGTCCTTTAAAGAGGTGGCAGCGATGGCACGTGAACTATCCATAATTTACCTCCGTGTCTGCCAGCGCGGAAGGGGCCACCAATGCGGGACTACTGCCATTCTCAGACAACCAGAGTAACAGAGAAGAAGAGAACTCAATTCCCCTTCTTTCACTACGTGGATCCAGCAAGAGACGAACAGTTCAACCGACGTGGGGGAATCCGGGTTATGAGAAGCTGATCTGCGCCAGTTTCCGGGCGCTCACCACCAACGAACAAGTGCCGCTGCCACCGCCGGCAGATCGGCATTGACGATGGGGGAACGTGGGTGTGTCTGGCAACACGCAAAAGTCCCAATATCTAGGGATCCGTTGATCTCCCTACGTTGGTCTCCCTCTGCCTCCTCTCTGCCTCCTCCTCTCTTGGGTGCTAAATTTAGCATCACGATCTACCTACCTGCCGCTCCACGTCGTCTGTGTTAGTCTGCGTGTGGCTTGATACCCGGGTTCGGGTTGGCATGCAACAAAGTTTGGCTGGTGAACCATGGCTTTTTGGCGTCGCGGCGCACCCGAAGAACTGCCAGCCCGGAACGAGGAAATTCGTGTAGGCTAGCCATTTCCATGCCAGCCCCCCTTTCCCGGGACTTCTCTCCAGCGTGTCAGTGGCGCCTTAGTCCCGTGGTTGAAGCCCGCTAGCACGAGGAGCATGCGTCAGTCGTTGCTTAATTTGGGTGTGGCCTCATTGGAGAAGAGCAGCGCTTGCGCCAAAAGGCGTCGTAATCCAAGCCAGACAGGGTCTCCGGTGCGGGCCTCTCTCTCTGCTCGCTTCCCCTGGATTTTGTGTACCTTTCTTTGTTGCCAAGTTTTCCATCACCAGCATCATCATCAACTCGCAGAATTCGCTCTTCTCTTCTCTCTCTCTCTGTCTCTCTCTCTCGATACCCTTTTTCTTTCATTGCTCGCATTCTGGCATACATATCGAGATAAGGCACAAAGTGAAAGAACCGGCCAAAGCTCCTCGACCGCCGAGGACGCTCGCTCAGAGGCCCACCGCTCCCAGCAGGCCACTTAATTTTGGGCCTTTGTCCCCCGGGGACCCCGAGTCGCTCGTTACCACCACAACACCAACCGATTATCGCAAAACAGCATCGCCATGAAGCACCCCGTGCTGTTCGCCGCCTCAGCGGCATTTCTTGTCGGCGGCCTCGTCGACGCCGCCGTGACACCGTACAGTACCAGTTCGGAATGTAAGTCGAGTCGATTTTGATGTTCAATCTCGAAAATCCCCCCACGAACCCCACAATGCCAAGAGATCTCGGTGAGATCTCTCGGGAGCCAAGCACACACACAGCCCTACCTAAGGTAGGTAGGCATGCATGGATCAGCAGCAGGAACAGCGCTGACAGGTACCCCGCTAACCACACCATCTGCATCACAGCCGACATCAAATCGTCCGGGCGCACGCTCGCCTACGACCTCATGAGCTACTACAAGGGCAACCTGTCGGGCCAGACGCCCGGGATCCTGCCCGGCCCGCCGCCCGCCGGCGATTACTACTGGTGGGAGGCGGGCGCCCTCTGGGGCACCATGATGGACTACTGGCACTACACGGGCGACGCGACGTACAACGACGTCGTCTCCCAGGCCATGCTGTTCCAGGTCGGCCCCAACGCCAACTACATGCCGCCGAACGTGACCGCCTCCCTCGGCAACGACGACCAGGGCTTCTGGGGCATGTCCGCCATGCTCGCCGCCGAGGTCAACTTCCCCAACCCGCCCGCCGACAAGCCGCAGTGGCTCGCCCTCGCCCAGGCCGTCTTCAACACCCAGGCCAGCCCCGAGCGCCACGACAGCACCTGCGGCGGCGGCCTCCGGTGGCAGATCCCCTTTGCCAACGCCGGCTACAACTACAAGAACAGTACGTAGCAAAACAGTCTTTTTGCAGTCCTATGGGAACTCAAATCAAAAGCGAAAGAGAGAGAGAGAGAGAGAGAGACAAGGTCCGGGCTAACCTGAATGTAATTCTGTTGGACAGGTATCGCCAACGGCATCTTCTTCAACTTGGGCGCGAGGCTGGCGCGGTACACCGGCAACACGACCTACTCGGACTGGGCCGTCAAGACGTGGAACTGGATAAACGAGGTGGGCTATATGACCCCCGAATACCAGATCTACGACGGCGCGCACGTCGAGACCAACTGCACCGACATCAACAAGGCGCAGTTCTCGTACAACAACGGCGTCTTCATCCAGGGCGCGGCACACATGTGGAACCATGTAGGTTGTCTTTTTTTTTCTTAGCTCCCTCCTCCCATCCATTATCCCATCCACCCCTTATCCAAATCTTTTTGAACAACAACCACCCAAGAAGTCATCCCTCTAATCCTTTCCACACAGACCCAGGACCCCATCTGGAAGACGCGCGTCGACGGCCTCCTCAACGCCACCCTCAACACCTTCTTCCCGCAGAGCATCGCCTTCGAGATCGCCTGCGAGACGGGCATGACCTGCACGACCGACATGCTCTCCTTCAAGGGCTACGTCCACCGCTGGCTCGTCAACGTGGCCCAGCTGTGCCCCTGGACGCGCCAGACCATCATGGCCACGCTGCAGACCTCGGCCGCCGCCGCGGTGCAGACGTGCACGGGCGGCAGCGACGGCCGCACCTGCGGCTTCCAGTGGCACATGAAGGCGTTTGACAACAGCGTCGGCGCGGGCCAGCAGATGGACGTGCTGGCCGCCGTGTCCTCGCTGCTCATCGACGGCGCCGCCCCGCCGCTGACCAACGCCACGGGCGGCACGAGCGTCGGCAACGCCAACGCCGGCGAGGGCAGCGACACCCTGCTCGGCAAGCCCGCCCCCGTCACGGCGGCCGAGAAGGCCGGCGCCGCGTTCCTCACGCTCCTCGTCATGGCCTGCGCGACGGGCGTGTTTGCCTGGATGAGCTTCGGCGTGTGAGAACATGAATACCCCACCGGTGTGCGACGATGAGGGAGGGAGGGAGGGAAATGTTAAGAATATTGTTGGGGAGGGTGTATATTTGACGTTTCAAGACCATGAAGCATACTTGTTTTGTCTTTTTCACTGGCGTGTAATGCATTTCTTTTGTTCTCTCTTTTTTTTCCCGCTTCACAGCAGGATAAAGCGGTATTTGATTTCTCTGCTTATTACAAGCAGAATCGCTAAAAGGCATGCGTTAAGCGTTGGCAGCTTCAGCAAATGGAACAGGGATGCAAATGAATAATTGGGATTCGGCGATTGAGCTGGATCTTATCTTGCACTGGATCGTAGGATAGAACGCACTTGATACCACAAACAGAGTCACATGAAAGGGTTGCTAGGGAACGATAGAAATTCTCTACATACATTTTTCATTATGATTTGAGATTCGTGAAATGGGCAGGCAGAAAACATGGATAAGCGCGTTTGAAAGAGCATCAATTCTTTTCCTGGAGAGAGACGCAGGAATACACCAACCACCCATAATCTAGGACGAGGAGGCGATGGTCTTCTTGATCCACGCGGCCTGCCGGTCGAGGAACAGCTTGGTCTGAGGCAGCGTCGCGACGACGGCAGAGAAGAAATGGGGCAGGCCCTTGTAGACGTGCAGCTCGACGGGGACGCCGTCGGCCTCGAGGCGCTCCGCCCAGGCGATGCCCTCGTCGCGCAGAGGGTCGGCACCGGCGACTTGGACGACTGGGTTGGGGGAGCGTTAGCTTATCGGTACAAGAGCGGGTCGATGCCACTCGGATGGGTGGATGAGAAGAGAGAATGGGAGTGAGAGGGAGAGGGAGGAAGAGAAAGGGAGGGAGAGGGAGGGAGAGAAAGAGAGGCAGAGAGGCAGAGATGGAAATTGCCACGTACAAGCTGGAGGCAGGCCCTTGCACGAGTCGACGAGCAGTGGCGAGTGTCGCCAGTCGGGCTTGGGGTCCGGGTCGTACGCGTCGAGGAAGGTCTCCATGAGGAGCGAGTTGACGACCGAGGCGTCGTAGTGCTGGTCGTAGCTCTCGAGCTCGTACTTGTCCTTGGGAAAGAACTTGGGGTGGCACGAGGTCGGGTAGTCGAGCACCTGGCCGATGATGCCCGTGACGCCCTCCTCGCGGGCCATGAGGCTCAGGACGATGGACTGTGTTTGTTTGGGTAGTGTCAATGGCGGGTCACTCTACTTGATAGAATCCACGACGAGGTAGGCCAAGTGTGGTGGTGTTTTTGGCTTACCATGTTGGCACCAGCGCTGCCTCCCAGCAGGATGATCTTCTCTGGGTTGACGTCCAGCTCCGAGGCGTGGGCCTTGCACTATTGGGTCAATTGTGTCAGCACCTGATGTCTTCCAAGGTCTCGAACGGAGACAAAACTTACCCATTTGAGCACATCAAACGCATCATTGACCGCATAAGGGAATGGGTACTCCGGCGCACTAGTACATCACAGAAAAGTGTCAGCAAAAGCAAAGCATCTCTCCCGTCGACGAGGGGACAAGATCACACTCACAGCCGGTAGTCAACGCTGACCATGACGAGCCCGCCCACGCCCACCGTCTTCAAGTTCTCCACCATCTCGGTCGCGTGGCCGCCCGTCGCCCACCCGCCGCCGTGCGTCCTCAGCACGAGGACCTTGCCGCCGGGCGGGGCCGGGTCGCCGACTTTCCTAGAGATCTGGATCTCGACCTCGGCGCCGTCGCGGACGGGCACGGCGCGCAAAGACTGCTCGACGTCGCGGCCGGGCTGCGGGCAGTCGTCGGGCACGGGCACGGGCGCGAGCCACGCCTGGCGGAAGGCCTCCCAGGTCCCCGTCGCCCAGATGGACGCGATGGCGCCGTCGACGGCCGACTTCGCCGTGGCGAAGCCCGGGTCCAGCTCGGCGCCCCAGTGCCCGTTCCGGGGCCCGCCCTTGAAGCCCGGCCGGGGATTGCTGTACTGGGGCTTGTCCTTGACCACCAGCGCCCGCTGGGAGGCCGGAGTAGGGTCCACTGCCGCCGCCGCCGCCGCCGCCATTCTTTGGTCTACGTAGCAAGGAAGGAGGTGGGGAGGGTTGGGGGTCTTCTTCCTCGTCCTCGTCGACGACAGTGTATTGCCTAACGCAATCCTCGCATAAACAAGGTTGCACCTCCGGCCAGGATAAGAGAACGGGTATGACCATGGCACGATCTGGGACACAGGGTACTACAAGTACCTAAGTAGATGGGGGATGTTGGGGAGGGGGAATGGGGTAGGAGCCGGAAGAGGCTATGTGGGGCTGGTAGTGTCAGGTCTCGGGAAACGCTTGCCTGGAGGGCCGAGGAACCGGGAGAGTGGGGAAACTGGCTCTTATTTATGTCTGAAGGCGCATCAAAGGAACTCGACTCTGTGATATGGTTCACAAATTACCAAAGAGCCATTCTCCTACGTCGCGCCGCACAAGAGAATTGCTTTTGTAGATGCACCACGAAAACGAGCTTTTTGATTGCCCAATCAAACGCCTGCCCGCCCCGGAATGTTCCCTCCAGCCGCTGGGAAACCAGAGCAGCAGTTTCAGCTCTGCACAAAGAGGTACGCCATGGACTTTGTCACGCCAATGGCATGCTTATCAGCGGGTCCGTGGCGCGGAAATGCCAATCGGCCCCCGTCTCTGATCTTTTCCAGCGTCTTGTGGCCGGGCCCGAGCCTTTTCCATATCCATCCAATAGCATCAGCCGGACAGCCGTCCGTGAAGAGTACCGCCAATCACAAATCAGGCCCATCTCCTGGCCTCTATTCCAGAGCTGTTTCTCTCAAGATTGTCAGCAATAATGCGCCTGAGCATCTGGCTCAATGTATTGGAAGCGGGTGTCCGCTGAATGAACATTTGTCGCCGACTTCCGAGTGTGCCGGCACTCCGGATAACGATCTCCGGGCCGCCCGTCGGCAGGGTGTGCCCCACTTTTGTGCCGGGAGCTGACTCCGGAGGCGCGGTCCGGATTGTCATTGGACGACGTCTGCAAATGAAATCAGTCGGAGCGAGCTCCTGAGGTGCCCTCCAATGGTAATTGGAAGTCTACGTTACGCAGAGAAATTTTTCGAACGGACCTGTCTCCGGAAGCAGTCATTGGGCGTCAATGTTGCACTGCATGTGCAGCTGGCGCACCTCCTCCTGAATTGTCATTGGAGGCCAACATTGCGTACGAATGAGCACAGCCGGAGCTGGCTCCAGAGGCGGTGATTCGAGGACAACGTTGCACGAGATATGCAGACATGCCCGCAGATTGTCATTGGATGTTCGGGTTACACAAATTCGACAAACATCCCAGTGCCATCTGGATGGTCGTTGTAGATCAACACCACACACAACCCTGGCATACGCAACTCAGGCACACCTGGCTCTGGGAGCATATCTCTAGGCTGCCATTGGTTGTCCGTTATTGGAATAGACGGCGCTCTCAAGGCGCGCCGCGGTGTGCACCTTGATGTTGAGCTTCGCAAGCTTGGCCAGACCCGGAGCTGGCTCCGGGGGTGGTGATTGGAAGTCTTCGTTACACGGACAGAAAATTCCATGCGGACTTGGCTCCGGAGGCTATGATTGGGTATCAGGGTTACACAAATTTGACAAACATCCCTCTGGAGCATCATTGAAGATCAACATCCCAGAACCAAGTGACGGGCTGTGAGAACACATCTCGCGCGCGCACATGCACACACGCACACACACACGCCCACACGCCGTGGGGCTCCTGTACCCATGTAATTTCGCCTCTGGAGGATCAGACCGTGCTCTAGTACCAGTGATTGAGCTCGCGCGCAGGGACCGTGGACAAGCGTCTCGATTCCACACGTACAAGGGTACAAGGGCGTGCAACCGGGGCGGGCATGGCTCCGGGAGCAGAATTCTGGATGGCCATTGGGCATCCGCGATCAAGCTGAGCCGGAGCTGGCTCCAGAGGCTGTGATTCGAGGACACTGTTATACGAGATATGCAGACATGCCTGCAGATTGTCATTGGGTGTTCGGGTTACACAAATTCGACAAACACCCTCCTGGCTCGACGTCATTGAAGCTCGGCGTTGCGCACGGCCCAGGCTGGCCTGGCTCCGGGCGCATGGTTCGGGATTGTCACGACAGCATCCGTGCCCACTGGTTGTCGCGCAAGACCTCGTCCAGCTCCGGGAGTAGATCATCGCCAAGGCTGTCCAGGAGCTGGTTCTCCAACTCCGTCTCCAGCTGCAGGCAAATATTCTCGAGGCCCGCGTCGCAGAACTCGGTCACCGCGCAAGGGGCTGGCTGGACGTCCCACGAATGAACCCAGCCGGAGCTGGCTCCTGAGCCGGTGATTGGGAGTCTGCGTTACACGGAGGAAAATCCCTCATGCGGACCTGGCTCCGGACGCGGTCATTGGATGCTGATGTTTCACGAATCCTGCAGACATTCTCCTGGATTGCCATTGGAGCCTGACGTTACACAAATTCCATGAAAGTCGAGAAACTGGCGGACGTGGCTCCGGGGGCGGTCATTGGGCGTCAGGGTCGCTGGAGGTCAACATGGCGCAAGGACATGTCCAAGTGGACGTGGCTCCGGAGGCAGCTATTGGATATTGACGTTCCACAAATGCTGC
Organism: Thyridium curvatum; assembly: GCF_004353045.1. Classification (NCBI taxonomy): domain Eukaryota; kingdom Fungi; phylum Ascomycota; class Sordariomycetes; order Thyridiales; family Thyridiaceae; genus Thyridium; species Thyridium curvatum. Next base: position 41,186 of record NW_022156809.1, on the reverse strand, counting down.
AGACATCCTCCTAGATTGTCATTGGAGCTTGATGTTACACAAATTCCATGAAATCCAGATGTTGGCGGACCTGGCTCCGGGCCCGGTCATTGGGTCTGCAGAGACATCTTTCTGGATTGTCACTGGAGGTCGACATGGCGCAAGGAAATGCCCAGGCGGACGCAGAGGCAGCCATTGGATGCTGATGTTTCACAAATGCTGATGACATCCTCCTGGATTTCTATTGGAGCCTGACGTTACACAAATTTCATGAAAGTCGAGATCCTGACGGACGTGGCTCCGAAGGTAGCCATTGGATGTCGATGTTTCACGAATCCTGCAGACATTCTCTTGGATTTCCATTGGAGCCTGACGTTACACAAATTTCATGAAAACCAGATATTTACGGGCAGCCATTGGATATTGGTGTTTCACAAATGCTGCAGACATTCTCCTGGATTTCCATTGGAGCCTGACGTTACACAAATTCCATGAAAACCAGATATTTACGGACGTGGCTCCGGAGGCAGCCATTGGATATTGGTGGTTCACAAATGACATCCTCTCAGATTTCCATTGGAGCCTGACGTTACACAAATTCCATGAAAACCAGATGTTTACGGACGTGGCTCCGGAAGCAGTCATTGGACGGCAGTACTTTTCAACCAACGGAGTTGCGTCTGCTGTCCTACTCCAGGACGACCACTGGAAGGCAACATTACACAAGAAAAAAAGGCCGACGGACCTGGCTCCGGAGGCGCATTTTGAATTATCGTTAGGTATGAACAGTGTTGTCAACGGAGCTGGCTCCGTCGTCCCTCCCCAGAGTTGTCGTTGGGTGTGAGCATTCGGTCGGAGACCACCAGGCATCACCATGAATCGAGTTCGCGTGAGCACTCCATGAATTCCGTTGCCAACGGCTGTACTTTTCAATGAGCCATGTTTCTCGTTGTTGAAATCAGGGCATTACCAGATGCCTAAACGCCACGAGTCATCTATCCTTCTATCGTTCGCATTGTAGGTGCATGTGGATAACGGGCCCGGGTCTCAAGCAGAGCCGAATCGCCAACCTGTCAGGCAGTGGTCATGCATTTGTTTCGAAAAGAGTCTATTTCCATATGCCGTCAATTGCCCGTAGCATCTTGCAGTCCATTTTGTGCCCGCCCTCGGTCCAGCTCTTCGTCTGACATTCCTGCGACAAGAGGTGTAAGCGTTTCAACTCACTGCATCAGCCCAGCCACCGCACTACACTGATCTCCGTCAGCCTTCACCGGAGGTACTACTTTCACTCACCTTGCCGCAATAGCGCACCCTGCCGCAGCCGGTGCACTTGACCAGGCCGCCGCCCTCCCCGCCCTTCCCGCACCCACCAGCGCACGGGTCCTCCGCCTGCCCGGCCTCCCGGGCCGCGTCCATGGCCCGCATCCGCCTCGCCAGCTCCAAGGCTTCCTCCAGCGGTCCCGGGACGGCCCTGACCTCGGCCGCCCTGCCCTTCTCCACGGCGACGAAGCCCCGCTTCCCGGCCTCCTTGGGCGGCGTGCGCCGCGCGCGCGGGACCACGGCCGTGGCGCCCTTCTTGAGGCCCAGCCTCTTCAGGTCCAGGCCGTCGCGCTCCAGGCCCTCGAAGACGAGCGCGAACGGCGAGCCGTCCCTGTCGGTGAGGACCAGGGTGGGCTTGTTGATGGTCATGTCATCCTTGACTTGGGCCACGAGGTACCATGGCTGCTGCTGCTGGTCTGGTGTAGGCGACTGACCGACCTCGGGGAGCTGGGTGAAGGAGAGGAAGACCTCCCGATCGTCGACATCCGGTATCGTCATGTTTTTCTATTGTTTGATGTGTCTTTGCGGGCTTGGATCTCCTGCTTCCTGGAAATTGACGCCGTCCGTTGAAGACTGGCGGGCGGAAGGCGCCGCCCGTAGTGGGGGAGATTAGTGGGGGTTAAGAACCCCTGTTTCACATTTGCGGTGGCAGCTTCAGCGCTTTCTTCCTCGTTGGCTTTAGTACATCAAATCAACGACATTCCCGAGAGCTACTCGATCAACGGCGACTGGACCTGATCAAATAGTGGTAACGGGGTTGTTGAAGATGGGTAGTACACCAGGGAAGATGTCGCAAATAATCTTTTATTAGACTACTTCGTAGATCAAAAGGCCCACTGTTTCTACAGGGCACTCTTACTGAGCCTCTTCCTCCTGCCCGTCCCTCTCAACAAGCTCGTACAAGAGGTCCGACCTCATCGTGTACTTGAGCCCCTTCTCAACGACTGCGCCAGAGTGATAGAGGCCACGGTGCTGGAAGATGAGAACACGGCCGGCCTTGGGGTCAACATCCACCTTCCTCGACCCGTTGGAGGGCAGGAAGGACGTAGCACCGCCGACGAGCTCAGCGCTGTCACCGACAGCCTGCTTCGAATCGTTCAGATACAGGTGGACCGTGAAGAGCGTCTGGACTACCTTGTCGGTTCCAGGTTCTCTGTACGCGGCATCACAATGTGCTGTTGTTTGGATGATTGTAGGGTGTCAGCGACTCCGTAGCAATGGCAAAGAAAGAAAAAGAAAAAAAAGCACAACCAAACGACTTCGAGAATACTCGAGGTTGGAGGATAAAAAGAAAGAAAAAAAAGCTTACGTGCAAAGAACTGATCCGCGCCGTACCTCAGGAACCGCATCCTCCTGTTGAGGCCCCTCATCTCCCACCGCCGCACCATCTTCCTCCGCGACGGCGACGGGCCCAGCACGACCTCGTCGTCGTCGTCGACGACGGCGAGCCTCTCGCGCAGGCCCGGCGCCCGCAGGCAGCGCTCCCACAGGCGGTCCACGACGGCCTGGTCGTCCCAGATGATGCGGTCGCTGTTGCGGTACTCGGGCTCCAGCACCTCCCAGCCGCCGCCGACGTTGACGAGCGCCGGCTGCCAGCTTTCCCCGGCGCGGATCTTGCCCTCGTAGTCGGCCGCCACGCTCGACTCGGCGAGCCGCAGCAGCGCCGCGCACTCGGACGGGCTGGCGACGTTGTCGAGCACGCAGGCGAACATGCCCTCGCGCTCGGGCAGCGGGGTCGCCGCCCAGTCGACGTGCGAGATGGTGATGGGCCCGGCGGCGTCTGGCGGCGCGGCGACGAGGAAGTCGGGCGGCACGGCGACGTCTTTGGACTTGTAGTCTACTCTGATGGGCTTGCCTGGCACTGGGAGGACGTCGCCTGGCGACGGTGATGCGTCGAGCTTGTGCTCGGGGTCGGCGTCTGAGAGATCGATCATGGTTGCAGGTGTTGGTAGGTGAGACACGTAAGTCGCGAGGGCACGAATACGTGGCGGTTGAAGAACAGAGCGATTGGTTTTGAGGGAAGGAAGGCACGACTCTTCTGTTTTTTAAATTGAAATCTCTATGCTTCTAGAAAATGGGAATGGAAGGGGAGGCTGTAGAAATAAGAGAAGGAGTCATGACTGGAAGAGGACAGACAGCCTGACGGAGAGATCGGGGTTCTGCCCTGTAAGCCTCGAGGGGCTGATGCCTAAATGCCTTGCCGGGCGAGGTAAACTGGAGCTTGGCAGCGACAAGAGTGACAAGAAGAAAACTCAGAATGGGACATATCAACAGAAAGTGAAGTAGAAATGCGCCATGTCATTGCATCATTGCAATGGCGCTCAGGTTGACAGATGCCGGGCGGGAGAGGCTCACCGGGACCCATGGGCAAAGGCACAGCAGAGGAGACGCGCTGAAGGGGTGTTGCGGATCCGGGGCGTCCAAACACAGGTTGACATGGGTGGCAAAGCAAAGCAAAGCAAAGCATTCGATCCTCTGATACATTAGGTAGGTACAGAGAAGTCGGCTGTCCTCATGTCAGAATCATGCTTCAAGGTCCAGGCAGCATAATAGGTTGTCCAGGCGATTTTGAGAGGTAACGGTTTGTTCGCCCGCCTGGTGCCTTGGTGATCTGCCTCCACTGTGACCTCCAACCGGGCGGTCGGTGAACGTAGCCCTAGCTGGAGCGCTTACTACTAGCTACAGTGCCTACGGTAGTGAGTGGGGCACCAGTGGAATGCGCTAACCAGCCCTGTAGGATTTCGGGGTTGCCTGTTGCCCCGCTGTGAGCGCTTGGCTCCCGGCGGCCAAGCTTCGAGACAATCGGGTATTACTTGCACAGGCCGGTCCATTGAGCTTTCATGCAAAGTTTCGTCTTGTTGAAACTGGCCAGATCTGAGGGAGCTTAAGGCCATTCTTGTGAGCGCTCTATCATGTCAAGATCAATCCTGCTCTTGCAGCAGTAAAGCAATAAAGACTGTAGCAGGAGATCGGCGGAACCCTGAAGGCCGTCTTGTGTCCGAGCTGCTGGCTGCTGGCTCCCAGTGGTCTTGTCTTAAGTGCCTCCACACAAAAGACATATCTCCAGTTTGGGTTTCCTTTGCTTTATAATTTCAAGTGTGTGCATTCTCAAATTTGCAATATGATTTACCCTCAGCATGCAAGGTAGACCCTCTTGCATCGAGCCGGTCTCTACATCTTAGACCAACAACTCTGTGCCTCTTCCCTATCGTATGATATCGTGTGAACAAACCATGGAGATAGATACCGGGCAGGCAAGTCAGGCAAGCATACATAACAGCCAAGTGGAGATCTACGACCGGCACGTCGATGAACTTTTTAAGCAAGGCATATTTCCTGATATTGAAGAGTTCCTCGGAGGAAGTATTATCCAGTGTTGTCGGATGTCAAAATATACCAGTGCAGATGATACTCTACGAGCTCTAGATTCGGAGATGATGAAGACCAACGAGTGCTGATGCTGTGGTATTGAAAACGAGAAATAACGAGTGCTCTTGAATGCCTGCCTTGTGCCCATTCTCTTGTCACCATTAAAAAGTCTGATTTGAAAAGGAATGACAGGAGCTTGAAACGAGTGAGTCATCCTCATATGCGTCACGTTCGCTCCAGCACGAGCGCAAGGCCCGTGCTAACGAGATCCAAAATTCGTTCCCCTTGAGCCTGAGCAATCCTCCTCGCAAACAATGAGCGCTTGAAAAGCCAATCTCAGGTTTGCGATGTGGTCCATTAAACGTACAGAATAGCTTATGAATTCCTGAAATTGGCCTTACCGAATTTTCCTTTCACTCTCTTCGAACCCAAGGTGGTCTTCTTGACATCACCCCACCATAACTCAGCCAACTCGCGACCCTTCCCCGCCTCGATTTTCTTTCCATATCAACAAGTGAGTCAGCCTCGGACGACAGGACGAACCATGGCTCCGTCAACAACTCTCAAGGGTGATCAATTTGATTGCGCTCAGTTTGAGGCGCTCGTCAAGCGCAGGTTCTTCTTCTCGGAGTCTTTCGAGATCTACCGTACCGCACCAAACTTCCAGGGCGATAACCGCGGCCTCTACGATTATGGCCCTCCCGGCTGCGCGTTGCAGACGAACATTGTCGATGTTTGGAGAAAGCACTTCGTCCTAGAAGAGAATATGCTGGAAGTGGACTGCACCGTCATCACGCCGGAGACTGTTCTCAAGACAAGTGGCCATGTGGACAAGTTCGCGGATTGGATGTGCAAAGATCTTGCCAAGGGAGAGTACCTTCGAGCGGATCATTTGGTCGAAAACGTGCTGCAATCTCGTCTCGCCTCAGGCGCCAAGGGCACGACAAAGAAGGACCCAAAGCTTGATGAGGCAACCATCAAGCTATACAATGAAATCCTAGCCCAGGTCATTCAACCTGACCACAAGTCCCCAAGCGCTAGACTAATGCTCTCATCCCTGACAGATCGACAACTATGATGGCCCAGAACTAGGGCAATTAATCAAAGAACACGATATTCGAAATCCAGATGGCAACGGCGAAGTGCAACCTCCGATCCCATTCAATCTTATGTTCAGATCCACAGTCGGCCCCAGCGCGGCAGCTCCTGTCTATCTGCGACCTGAGACCGCTCAGGGACAGTTTCTCAACTTCCGGAAGCTTCTCGAATTCAACCAGGGAGCAATGCCCTTCGCTTCTGCAAGCATCGGTAAATCTTACCGCAACGAAATCTCGCCGAGATCCGGTCTCCTTCGAGTCCGAGAATTCCTTATGGCTGAGATAGAATATTACGTTGATCCCGATGCGAAGGAACATGAACGCTTCCATGAAGTCACTAGTCTTGAGTTGCCTCTCCTCGCCAAACAGACGCAGCTTGATGGGAAAACCACACTTCGAAAGATGTCTATTGAGGATGCAGTCAAGTCTAAAACCATTGACAACGAGACGCTTGGCTATTTCCTTGGCAGGATCATGCTCTTTCTTTTGAAGGTTGGTGTTGATCCTTCCAAGCTCCGCTTCAGACAACATCTGGACAATGAGATGGCACATTACGCCTGTGATTGCTGGGATGCTGAGCTTTTCACGAGCCATGGATGGATTGAGTGTGTTGGATGTGCTGATCGAAGCGCATACGACCTCACAGTGCATTCGAATTTCACAGGCTACCCACTAACCGTCAGGGAATTGCTTCAAACAGGTCCAATCAGGGTGGAAGTATGGCAAGCGTTGTTGGACAAGAAGCTCGTCGGACCAAGGTTCAAGCGAGATGCCAAGGTGGTGCAGGATAGTGTTGAGGCCTTGGCACAGCCTGTTCTTGAAAAGCTCGCCGCAGATCTGGAAATCAATGGCATCATAACTCTTGATACCATCAAGCCCCTGGCAGATGGCCGATCGGCCGTGGAGCTTTCGAAGGACCTCCTCACAATTAAGAAGGTCGCTCATCTTCAGACTACTCGACAATACACCCCGAACGTCATCGAGCCGTCGTTTGGCATTGGCCGTATCCTCTACTCTGTACTGGAGCACACATACTGGCATCGACCCCAGGATGCTGCAAGGGCTGTAAGTAAAACACCTCGTTATGTCCCCCTCCCTGCAAGTCGTTAAGCTAAAAAAAAAAAAAACCAAACGCCAGGTGCTGTCGTTGCCACTGGCCGTGGCGCCAACCAAGGTCCTGATTGTACCTCTCTCTGCCCAACCTCAGTTCGTACCAATCACGCGCCGATTGTCTTCTAGACTCAGAGCATTGGGTATCTCGAACAACATCGACTCATCCAGCGCCTCAATCGGCAAACGGTATGCTAGGAACGATGAACTCGGCACTCCGCTGGGTATCACAGTGGACTTTGACACAGTCGTGAATGGGTCCATCACACTCCGGGATCGGGACAGCACGGCCCAGCTCCGTGGCTCCGAAGATGATGTTTTGAAGGCAGTCAAGAGTCTGGTTGGCGGCAACGAGTCCTGGGAAGAGATTGCTCAATACCTGAAACCTTTCTCCACCCTAGAGCAAGATGAGAGTTGAAGACAAAGCATATCTTTGTTTTCCATGCGTATTTCCAGCCAGTCTTGGGTTGAGTGTTGCCCACTCCAACATTAGATTTTAGTGTGTTGAGCATACAGGCAGCGGCAGCGTCACGCTTCAGGAAGACAAGATCATTAGACTTGCTGTGTTGGTTCTATCCCTTTCCATTCCATCTCCACTCTCGAGTGCCACTCTATGCCCGCAAGCACAGCTCGGCTTTTCGCCACAAGACGGATTTGTTGGCGGGTTATCGAGCCAATCGTCCTATATTTCCAAACTGGACATTCAATAACGGACTACTGGAACACTGGGTCCATGTTATTATACAATAACTGCCCTACCTCTCGGTCCAAATCCAACAGGTTACCCAATCAAAGATTATTTCTTGGTCAAGACCTCTCCCCTCGGCCCAACTCGAAGGCTCAGCCTCGGTTTCTTGAAGATGTTGGCCGTTTTTCAGCACCAAAACCGGGGTTCAACTGAACTTACGGATCCTATTTCCTGCCACAGGCGTAAAAAGAAAACTGGCCATTGAGGCCGCAGCCGGAGCAAAGTATCCGGAGATATGGGTGGTCGGCCCATATGAACAGACAAGTCTGGACCCGACAGTCTGGGACAGCGCCAGGCAGAACGGCGATTCGCTGGGTCGCAAGAAGGGATTGATCCAATGAACCTGAACGCCGCGCTGCAACTACGCTCCTCTGTTTAAAGCTGCTTATCGGAAAGACTGTTAGTGGTCGGCCTCCCGCATGAAGCCATCCTGCATGCCTATGATGTGGACGACGTGTCGCTGTCTGGTTGGAAGCTCACTTCATTATTCATGATAATGGCTTAAGTCCAGCCACTTAGCGGCTATTACTCGCCGATTGTGTCCGTACCAACGGGCACGATTTAAGTGGTGCCTTCGTTCTGCCCATTGCCCCCTATGAACACATTCCAACTTCCTCGCAACATAGTTTGAATTTGCAGAGTCGCTCCATTCAACTTGCTCTATTCACAATGGGCTTCGATTGCGGGTTCGATATTTTTCCACGACTCGAGCTAAATGTTGCGGATAAACAGGCGTACGAGGAGTTCCTTCGGGAAGTCATTGACACCTATGGGGGTGTCCACGACAAGGAAGGGCGACGTGCGGATGGCAAAGTCCTGGTTTTGCCTAGTGACACCGACGCACCTAACAAGGTGAACATCTGGTTCATGGTCGGAGAATGCCCGCATTTGCCCAGCACTCCTAATCGATGCAACTACTTCCTCCGTTTCAGCTCAAAGGTCAGCGGACGACTTACTACTCCAGCCGCCAAATATATCAACGGCGTTCATGAGATCGCGAGGAAACACTTTGGCGATAGGGTTCACTACTGGCACGAGATGAATGAGACCGGCGATGAACGGCAGTGGGGCTATTATGACTGGCTGGAGGTGCAAAAAGCGGACAAGGAGCTCGAAGCACTAGGTCCATATACGAAGCACGAAGATGAGCAAGGATCTCAGCGCAAAGGAGACGACGGTTAGGCTGGTTCACTGGCGTTTGAGCCAAAGAGACTGGGTTCGGCGATGTTGTCTCTAAAGACTTGGATGAAATCCGTGTCCAGCCCATTTAGTCAGGTTGTCAGCGCGAACACTATGAGTGGAGCATAGAGCATGATGCAGGAAACCACCTACAGAATTACACTCCTTGACAGTTTCATTCAATGCAGATCGCGTGTTACCCGCTTTTGCAGATGTTCAACGGCGGCCGAAACCATTTCCATGCGTTCGAAATATCCTCATTTGTCCTGTCGGGCTGTGCATACGCGTTCAGACTGGAAGACCCTGACCCGCAGGTGTCAATCCTCAGGTGCGTTCATAGAATGAAGCCAGCTTCTTCCATCGCCATCCTACTCTGTCCGTACGACACTGTGATATTTCTATCGCTTCTACGCCTTGACCGTAATAGGCCGCATGGATTGGCAGCAGTGCTAAGGAGGCGAAAGCAGCTTCTCATGTCTACTGATCTGATGTAAGTAGCTTTCTCCACTGTAAACTTGTCTGGGAATATCCTTACCGCGGAACCCGATCTTGCGGAACTGCTCCGGCATGCCTCCAGCAAACTTGTGCTGTTAGTCAGAAGCAAGGTGTACTGCCACAACACTCACCACAGCACTTAGTCATGTGATGATCACATCCTGACAGAGGATCTCTATTTCCCTTCTCTCCTTCGCACCAAGTCGAGTAATTACATTGGCAAAGCCAATTGAACTCCCTCCAGTCCCATCCCATTTTTGCACTTGCAAAAAGGGCCCATGGCTTCTAGTATGTTCTTCTTACTCCGCCATGTCATGATCTTTAAACATTGGTCGCACTAACCTTCTCCCAAAATCACACTGCTTACTCCTGGCCGCCGGCCGATTGTCGTTTCCGGACCCTCAGGCGTCGGAAAAGGTACACTATGCCAGAGGCTTCTAGATGCACATCCGGCAACTCTTGTAACCACCGTCTCCCACACAACTCGACAACCGCGATGCGGCGAGGTTGATGGCTCATCTTACTACTATGTCTCACGAGACAAGTTTGAGGCGCTGATTTCTGAGAATTCCTTCATAGAGTATGCGGAATTCAAATGGCAACCTGTATGGCACCAGCAAACAAACAGTCATCAGTCAGATGGCAAAGGGTTTGGTTGTCTTGCTTGATATCGAGATGGAAGGAGTCAAACAATTGAAAGCAGAGCAACTAAGGCCCGACTCTCAGATCAATCCTCGATTTGTTTTTATCAAGCCGCCGAGTTTTGCGGTGCTCGAGGCACGCCTCAGGGGCCGGGGCACAGAGGATGAGGGCAGTATTCAGAGGAGGCTGGCCCAAAGTAGAGCTGAGCTTGACTACGCTGAGACAGGAGTGCATGACAAGATCATTGTTAACGACAATCTTGAGGAGGCTTACAAAGAACTAGAGGATTTTGTCTTCAGTAAGGAGTAGAACAGGGGTAGCAGGATGCCGCATGTCACAGTGAGACTGGCGCTGGGGGCTCACCTGCTTATCTCATGATGGCCACGTTGGCCGGAAAGACCCGAGATATGGTCAGAGGGCTGCTGGCTGCCTACGCTAGAACATCCAAGCCTTGCACCAACACAACTGCATATGAGCCCAGTGATTGTCGCTACACAGTAAAGATCTACTGATGGCGCTCACGTGGGTGGGTGTCTCATTCAGGCAGCAATGGGCCAACCAAAATTTGACAAGGCCATCTCGAGAAAGTAGTGATTTCGCGCCAGCAATGGTTGGCAATGGCACTCCGAATACCTTTGACGACTGCTCTGGTGCCGTAAGCGTTACCTGATCGTCACATTGACCGAGAGATCCGTATATCGTGGTGCTCAGTTAGGTATTTCTATCGTAAATACCTGCAGTTGCAACATCTTCCCGCTGTTTCCCAGCTTGAGAAGACAGCGGACTGTTGCCAGGCGCAACCCGCCGCCTATCGTCACGCGCATGTGATTCAGCCATCTGTCCTCGAACGGAGTATGTCTAAAGGGATAGGGATAAATTATGCCGCACAATCTAATTCATCAATCATATGTAATACAGAATCCATAACACATTCACATAGAGTCCTGACAATAAGGATGAATCTAGTCTCATCTTAAAGCAATATCTCGCGTCCAAAACTTCCAGCCTTCCCTGTCTTCTTGCACCCCTACTCCAACCAGCTGGTCGATACCTTGAGCGCCATCGGCGTTTTCGAACCTCTCCTGATCAATTTCTTCCCCTTCTCCAGTGGTGTCATTTCGGAACATGGCAGGCCAGAGAACCCCAACGCCGTCGGCACCTAGCATAGCCTCGTGTTTTTCAAATCCTTCGGCATTGAACTTGCGCTCCAGCTCATTGATAGTCTCGTCTTCAATGTCCCGTCGGAAGAGTGTGATGGCACAACCACCACCTCCAGCACCGGTAAGTTTTGTCCAGCCAATATTCGTATAGTCGACGAGCTCGCGAACACGTTCTAGACGGGGGTGAGAGACTCCCAAGGAAACCAAAAGACCATGGTTGATACTGATCAAGGTTCCCAAGTGTTGCACAGCGTCAGAGGCGCCACTACCTTGGAACTCGGCTGACGAAACTAGCTCCAATGCAGAGGCTGTAAGTTTGCCAATTGCGTCCAAGATGGTCTGCGTTAATTCAGGATGATTGGCCTTGAGTATTTTCACCTTTTCAACCTGTGTAGCGGTGGATCGTGATTGTCGAGTATCAACGAGAAGGAGTGGTAGTTTCGGGAAGTTGGCGAGACTCGTCACGGACGGTGGGCCCGATGCGTTTCTCTGGAATATCACGGCCTTTCCACCAGCCGAAACTGTATTATCAACTCCGCTAGGGTCTCCGTGTATACACAGCTCGCCAACGAATGCCCAGCGATTGATGCGCTCGATCTGGACCTCTGCCTCCCCGGGCGGCTGATCAGGGTGCGGTCCAGCAAGGGCGTGTGTCTGAAGGAGTAGTGCAGCACTCAAGCAGACACAAACGCTGGCACTGCTTCCTAAACCTGCCCCAATGGGAATCGTAGATCGGAGAGTGTAGATAAATCCGGGACTCGTCGAGGAGCTGAGGGAGAGGAAGAGGTAGAGGAAGGCAGTCGTGGATTTTATGTGGGTTTTTCGTTCCTTGTCGGGAAGATGCTTCGACACGGCCTCGGCATGTGGAATGATGGCCTCGAGACAATCAGGATCGAGGGAGTCGACAACTGAAGTATAGGAATGCTTTCGGGAAGGTCGGTGGAAGGTACTCCAAGGTAGATTGGCGATCTCCCAAGTATGATTCAAGCCAATGTCCCGAAAGTTCAGTTGGACAGTACGTCGAGATTTGGAGAGGGTAGTGACTAGAAGATAGGATCGGAGAGAGATAGCAGCGGCAAGGGCGGGTTGACCATATACAGCCGCATGCTCACCGAATACGATGGCTTTTCCCGGGGCAGATACCATGAATGGAGGAGCCATTGGCGTTGAATGCTTTCTCCCAATGAAACCCGAATTGAACGGCATTTTGCCACATATCGGACAGTTTGGTAGGTAGGTAACTGCTGACATTCGTTGGTCAATGACATTTATCGATTAGGGGAGGTCTGTTGCATGGAAGTTGAATATCACGTGATATAAACCCTTCAGCCACCGCCACGTCGGGCGCGACTGAGTCGAGCCAGGCCGGTGGTGAACATTCGTCCGAACCCCCGCAAATGTCCGCAAATGTCCGCAAATGTGGAGCGAGACAGATCCGGTTCCGAGCGTGTCACGGGCAAGACGGTGTGCACACGGGCAACAACAACAAAAACGGAGCAGACGGTTGTATTGTGCATGTAGCTAAGATGGTGTTGCACCGTGGTGCTTGACTAGCTAAAATACTTAGCCCACATGGGGCGCACTTCCCGGGCCCACGAGCACTGAGGCTAATAAGGCAGGGTGTGATTGAGGAGTCGCATGGATGCAATATCATTAGGCAGGTCGTTACCCACTTTCCAATCGAACCTTAACCTTACCTTTGAGATTCGATCCACTTCAATGAGAGACGGCTCGATCTAGACCGTGCCGTCGTCATTACCGTGTAATGCGGGACCCACTAAACATCACCGGCCGGAGCTTCAAAGACCGCCCCCAATCCGTCTGGCAACCGGAGACCAGCTCCAGGCTCTCAATGGCTTCTTCGCTCCATCGAAGCCTTTTCCAGAAGTGACTCCTCCATGGCGGTAGCATTAAAGCTCCCACTCACCCAGTGCACCAAAGCGTCTGGAGTCTGACGGGGACAACGGGTCCCTGCGGTTCGGGAGGTGCGATTTGTCCGTCCTCCTCGGATTCGTCAGTCTCGATAATCTCCTCAACCTGGGGCAGAGCTAGAGGTGCGTGAAGACGCTGCCGGATTGGCCGCGGAGGGAATCCGTTGAACGGGTAAATCCGTCCATCATGGTCGTAGAGAACACCGTTTCTGAAATCGAGCGGTCCGAACAGGAACGTGCAGTGTTTCTCCTCTGTATAGTTGCGGACACGCTAGTTGATGTTGCCAAACGTGAGGCATCTCAGAATGACCACATCCATGGCGTAGAGGGGGTATTAGCGTCTGAACTGGACAGCGTAGATGGATCGGCTATAAACGCCAGTCGGCAACTCGGCGTCGAACATCCTCTAGATTGATTTCATTGACCAGAAACTGCTTCCACTCCAATGTAGCGTCCTGCAGGATGAGTTGAATAGCAATGTCTTTGACGAATTTGACCTCTGTGTCAGTGAGGGCTCGACGCTCGGTTTGTTGTCATGCCGATGAAACGGATCGGGATCCGAACTTGGTGACCTGCGACAAGTCCCAGGAGCTAAGCATCCCAGACTAGACTAGCTGAGGCAACATGGATAACGACGTCAATGGGTTTGCGGCGCTGCCGTCAAGATATAAATCCACTATCACCGCTCTGGCGGATATAAATCTGTGGAGTCCTTGCTGTTTACCAGATCCTGACTGACAAAGACGTTCGAGCACGGCGAGCCTTTTGGTCCCGAACGAATATAGGGATATGATTCGAAGTACGAAGCGGGATCTCGAAGATCTCCTTAAGGAGGTTAATGTTAGACTCCAGTCTCACACCGCCAAGCAAAAACCGTCCTGTCCTCAAGAGGGGACCCATCACGCGATGACAGGATCAAATTACGGGCTTGGGGCTCTACACTCTCATCGCGAAGCACGCCATCCACGTGTCCGAGACGCTCGACCTTGCCATTGCTTCCCAAGTCCCCACTGTCTGCAGCCTCTTCCATTAAACAAGCTCGTCCTCCTTTCGCAACCTCTACGCATACCCAGACCTCAGACCGCCAGAGGCACCTCGTACCGGAGCCGAGATACGGCAGCTGATCGAAGCAGATCCCAACCTGCCTGTAGGCTGTCGGAGGTGGAGAGAGGTTGGAGCTTGCGGGCGGGATATCCCCGCTCACCACAGCTTGGTCTGGGCGGCTCATTCATCATCTCCGCCAGCCCATTCCATATACCTATCGGAATTCTCGAATCGGAGCTCAAAACCTTCTCTAGCAAGCCGCTTCTTCATCACCAATCCAACCGCTCCCTCTTCGTCCTTGTTCAGCTTGGCTTTGGCCCAATCGCGCTCCGTCTCGTTCCAGCCTCGCAGTCGAGCCAGACCAAAGTCAATCATAAACACCCGGTAACAGCCGCTCCTGTCACGCTGGACGATAAAGCTGTCGGGTCTAACATCTCTGTTAAGGACGCCGTGGTCGCCGACCACCTGGACGATGGCGACGGCTTGATCGACGATGCCTTGCCATTCAGATTTTGGTGCATGATCTTGCACCTTGGATAGGGAGAAACCGTCGATGTACTGAAGCAAGATCCCTTTGATATGGAGCAGTTCTACGGCGTCGGCGAGACCGATGCCGGCGTCTGGGAGCGAGAGGGGGAGATGGACGCGTGCTACGAGGCGGGGAACTAGCTTTCCCTGGATGTCACGAAGGGTATCGTACACGGTAGCCTCGGTGTTGAAGAGTTCGTGAACTTGGCCAGTCAGAAACGCTTCGATCTGGCCGTCGTCCCAACTCTCTCCCGTGTCCTCTTCAAAATCGGGGATGGTGTGAAGATTGTGAAGAAATTGGCGCGCTGCACCTGTCCGGACGGCATTGATGTACTCTTCTTCCGCATCCCTCTTCCACGGGTCAATTCCATGGTCGCTCCGAAGTTGCTCCGAAAAGCGCCTGTCATAGAGCTTTAGAAACACTGGATTGTCGGGACAGCCTTCGCCCAGAAGGTCCACGATCATACAGCAGGAGAGCGTACGGGGAATCTGGAGGTGCCGGATTCGTGCACGGGCCGTCGAGTCTGAGCTTTTTTCGCCCTGCTCGGGAATGACGCTCAAGGTCAAAACCTGACCGACTTGATAATCCTCAAAAGGAGAACAGGAAGCCATGTCTGTTGCGGTTGCGGGGTGAAGGAGGCGTGCGAGTGAACGAGAGACTGTGGGGGCGGTGGACAGGCAATGGCAGGAACAGCCAGAAATAGCACCATTTCCCCGCGCCAAAACCTTCTCTCAAATTCAGCATGGTCCAAACGGCCTTGTTCTGAACCTCACTGTTTCGCTGCCTCGTCTCGTCTTGTTTCGCTTCTCGACACTCTCTTCGCCTCGCTGTCGATGCCAACGCCCGACTCCTCTTGTCTGCTCGAGTCCTCTCTAAACGGCGACATCGTCCATTACCCATACTATGGCCGTTGTTCCTCGCCAAGTTGTCACGGATCTGACTGTATGCATCTTCTCTCCAACAGTGACTGCCTCCACCTGCGAACTGGACCCGCAAATATGGCACCGCATAGAGAAAGACCTCTACCTATATACATCTCAGCAGAGTGCATGGCTGTACGTAGCGCTAGCGAATGAGGAAGAGCTTGCAGAGGAGGACTTCCTGGTCATGGATATCAGAGTCGGCGAGCCACCTCCCAACCCTGGCTCAGGTCCCTCATGGGAGAGTCGACCTGGCGGAATCTGGGTGCTAAGGAGCAAGTTCTCTGGCACGATTGATCAGGCTGTGACAGAGGTGGACGTTCTCTTTGGTGTTGATGCCGTCGACCCCCGACCACAATGGGCTCTCATGCCATCGCCGCTCCAACTTAACGGTCAGCCTAAGGTACCGGTTGCAAGACTTAGCGTACTTTACGGCAGGGCGAAGCCGAGACCAGATGCTGGGGCGGCTTTAAGAGTCAGGGAGGATGGCAAATTCAAGATTGTTCAGATCTCTGACACGCATATGGTCACTTGTGTCGGGATATGCAAAGATGCTATTGATGCCCATGGGAGATATCTCCCAGAGAGCGAGGCTGATCCACTTACGGTTGACTTCATTGGAAGGATCTTGGATGTCGAGAAACCAGACCTTGTGATTCTCGCTGGAGACCAGTTGCACCACGACATCCCCGACAGCAAATCCGCCCTGTTTAAGGTGGTTACTCCTATCATCGAGCGTTCAATCCCATTCGCAGCCGTCTTTGGAAATCATGATAGTGAAGGCATACACACATTATCACGTGAGTAACTTCTTTTAACAAAAGAGTGCGAGTGTATTGTTGATCGCTAGTTCTTGGCACTGGCTACTCAAACCGTATAGACTACTTTGTTCCTCAAGATAATGTGCGGCCCTAATAAGATGGATCTTGGGAATGATAGCTGTTCATACTGACTAGAGTACAGGCACAGCACAGATGTCAATACTCCAGAATCTCCCTTTTAGCCTCTGCGAGCCAGGCCCAGAGCATGTTGATGGCATAGGCAACTTCTACCTTCAGGTCCTGGCTCCCGCGCCATCACAACTCCCGTTATCAACTTTATATTTCCTAGATTCTCATGGTCAAATACCGAGCAAGATACGCCAGCCCGATTATGACCCTATAAAGCAGAGCCAAATTGACTGGTTCACGGACACTTCCCAAGCGCAACGAAGCGCGCATGAGAAGGACAGTAACGACAACCGCATTCATCTATCCCTAGCTTTCTTACATATCCCTCTTCCCGAGTTCGGTGACCGCCATCTGAGTATACGCAACGGCCACCGGAGGGAACCGTCTGAAAGTCCGAGCTTCAATTCTCATCTCTACGACGCTTTGGTCAAAGCAGGCGTGTCAGCATTAGGCTGTGGGCACGATCATGTGAATGACTTTTGCGCGCTTCTGCCACAGCAAAAGCAGCAGAATGGAGACAAAGCTCAGCCTCGCCTTTGGCTATGCTATGGGGGTGGCAGCGGGTTCGGGGGATATTGTTCGTATGGCGGAATCCGATTTCACCGTCGAACGCGGGTTTGGGAACTCGATACGAGTACCGGGAGCTTGAAGACTTGGAAGCGGGTCGAATTTGCCACGGACAGAGTTGATGCGCTGGTGCTAGTGGAACGTGGAGAGGTGGTTGATCCTCCGGGGCGATGAACACAGAAGTTATGTTGTGAGTGAACCTGCTGAGGATCAGTCATTATTGAATCAATTCCTTGCGGCTCGGTGTACAAATTTCAGACTTCTTTCGATATCGTCTCAAAGAAGCAAGCCTTGAATCCCATCAAGCTACTCGTCAATGTCATCCGTCCCTATTAGCTCTTCAATTTCTCCCCGTAGTGTGTTGGCGTCCTCCTTCCGGCCCCAAACTCGAAGCCAGCCGTCCAGAACATTCATGAATTCAGGTACCCAAGAATGTTGTTAAACTCTACCAGGATGCCCGCAAAAGCACTCAAGAATGGCCGTCCTCTCTCAAAACGTACTTCTTCGATACAGAACGCTATGTCAAGAAAGGTCGGAGTTATCTAAGCGATATTGCCATCAACAAAGGCAAGGGCAAGAAATGAAGTCATATAGTATTTCCATATAGTCTCTCAAATTTATTTGCCAAACACATGACGTAGATGGCTTTCACGTGGAGTGAACCACCATATCAACTTCCCCTCCCACGGAAGACGTGACCCGACACTTGTCAAATCTACATCTGCAAAGTATGGAAACCCCCTGTCCGTTCTGGCGAGTTTGATATGTAGTTGAAGATGCTGTGCCACAAGTTTGGGTTCAAGTATCCAGTCGGGACGATACTGCCCTACAACCACCTGTCGACCGTCCTTATAGGAAACTGACATGCCGATAATAGGATGATGTGGAAGGTGCCTCTTAACACAGCATGAGACTCCTGCTACATCTTCCAACGAACATTCCGAATAGAACCAGCTCTCCATTCTTAGCGACGGAGGTGGCGGCGAAGTTGGCCGAAGGGATTGTATAAGGTCGTGATGTGACGTGGTTGACCGACTTCCCGGATTTTCCCCATCATTGTGGCAGGGACCGATGATTTGGGTATCAGTGCTCTCGTGTCCGACATCCCACGTACTGAAATAGTCTGGCGATAGACCGTCTTTATTGATACGAAGGGGCTGGATTTGAGAGATTCTTTCGGGTATATACGGCCCCAGAAATGCTGGGCGTTGTCTGTCTGTCAAGCACTGTTGTTTATTAGCATTTGATACACATACACCACTAGAATAACACCTACTATCAAAGCTCCCTTATGCCTGGATCGTACTACTAAGAGTTCTTGGAGGGATTCTGTTGGTTCTAGAGGCATGTATATCCAAACTGTATTCACAGGCAGGAACGATACATCGGATTGAAATTTTGCTTCAAGACCAGGATGGGCAGCATAGAGTCCTGCGATATGGCCTCCATAGAATGCTACTAAGTAGCCAGTGGTACCTCGCTTGTTGCATTCTAGCAGGTTCATCCGGTAGTGTTGAGAAGCCCTGGTAATAGCACCGGTGTCAAGGTTGATGACGTTGAATGGCAGGCCGAGAATAGGTAGCGTCTGAACTGAGAATAGACGAGGGCATTGGGATGGTGGTTCTATAGATCGTACTTTTAGACCCTGCATAACGAGAACTGGCCGGGTTCAACAGGGCTCAATACATCTTTTGCGTTTGACCAGGCTTCCATCCGATATAGGAAAACAGTCCCTCTAGAGTGTGATATGCGTGCGGACAAGGCGGCACGCCCGCATGGATTCTCCGCACCAACCACCCTTAGGCGAACCACCTCGAGAAAGGAAAACGAAGCGGTGATGCAGTTGGTGCTCCAGACTTGAGCGGGGCAAGTTAGACAAGAGTTGCGCGCCAATCGCCGACGCTTGTCCCGCATTGCATCCGCCCCAGAGCGACCTGCAGCTGGGTCGACAAATCTGTGCTCTTCGCCGACATGCCCACGGGGCCAGCTTTGGGCGTCCACCGTCCTCATCTTGGTCCTTCGGCGTCATCGCTGATGCCGGAACAAGGATGACAAAGGCCGGTTCAGTGTCGTGCTTCGCCTCGGCTAACTCGAAACACTGCGAGGCGCAATTCCAGCGATCATTCAATCATTCTTGCCCTACGTCTTTGCCCCCCTCCTCTTCTTGGTCAATTGGGGCTCGGTGAATGAGGTGCCTGGAGTCGCCGCTTGTGCTTGGCGGGCGTTGCTCGACTGGTTATCCCGGTCAATAGGCAGAGAAGCCGAAGGAACATCAGACTGCATCAAGCTCTCCAGATCCTGTGATAGCCCGGTTTCTGGGGGCAAGGGGAAGTCAAAGTTCGACTCGGACGGCAACTGGTCGATAGCTGAGCAGATCCTCTTAAAGTGCGCGGGCATCCATGTGTCGTAGACATTCTTGGTAAAGCGATATGCCGTCCACTTCTCCTTGCCGTCCAGCTCTGTAAAGTCGAAGGTACGGATAGGTTGGCGGTAGTACTTGATATCCTTCCCATCCAGCACCGGGTAATGGCCGTAGATCCGTACCGACCTATCGTCGTGTGAAATAGAGAACGCAAGGATTTGCCTGTGGACCTCGCCCTCGCGATTCACAGCACGAAAAAGCTCAGCAGTGGCCCGCACTGCAAGGGTCATGCTGTGGGCGTTTTGGCGGTCCGCCGTATCGAGCGCCGCAGCGCCACACTTCACCTCGCACGTCAGGAACGGGAAGTACATGTAGTATGTGGCCATGAAGAGGGACTGGTCTCCAGTGATAAAGTCGCCAATGAAGGGTGACAGCTTAGTGAGTTGCTCCTCGGTGAATGCCTCTCGCCTGAAGCCAACGGAGTAGTCGGGCTGAGGCCGAGTGCTGGTGAAGGGGATCGAGTTGTTCCACCCTTCATTGACACTCTCTGTCAGGATGTCAAGATGTTTTGCACCGAATGTAGCAAGACTTTCGGCCGAAGGAACAATGAGCCGAGTGACATCTTGAATGACTCGTGCCTCATTCTTGTCGTATATCTTCTCGCACGTAGCCTCAAAGATGTCGTCGCGGAAGAGGGTGTCGCCAGGAACTGGCTGCATCTTCCCTAGAAGGGACCGGCATACAGCTTGGCTGGCATCGGCCAAGTCCAAGGGAGACTTGGTCATATAGCTGCCTTTGATCTCGAGCAAGGTCTTATAGCGCGGGTCTCGATATGGAGCGCTCTTCTCCTCCCGCGGCTTCTGGTCGCTGGGTGTCATGGATGAGGCAGAGTTCGACCGCTTGCGGGAAAGATAGGACGAGGATTTCCTCCGCGCGAGTAGACGCTCCATGGTGGGAACCTTCTCTGAAGGCTCTTCTGGCCAACACTGTTCCTCTGGCCAGCGCCCTTCCGTTACCCAGACTCTGATCGGGTCAGTCGCGCTTTCGGAGGTGCCGACTGTCGGTGGTTCGTTACAGGTGCGCACGGCAGGACGTGCATGGGATGTTCGTTGTCGCTTCTGGGCTGGGCCGATGCTAGGCTCGGGAACGGTGTCGACAGGTTGCTTGCGCTTACGACCTCTACTTTGCACAAGCGTGGTGTTATCCTGTACACAGCTCAGTTAGTGGCCCATTGCAATGCAAAGATAGAGCACCGTACTTGTTGAGACAGCGTCTCGTTGATGGTCGACGGACGGGGGCGATTGCGTGCGGCGCGTTTGGTTGCGGGCTGCTTTGGAAGGCGATCGAGTTTTCGAGGTGCGCTTTTGCGCGACGGGATGCCCTGGGGTCGCCTGCCTATTAACCGTTAGGGAAGATGCTCTTCTGCGCCGCGAATAATGAGTACCTTGATCATTTGGCGCCGGCAACGGGCGCCCCCTTTGGGCCGCTGTCTGGGCTCGAGTGCGGGCCATGGTGATGAGAACGGAGAGGAGATGGGCGACGGCCAAGTTATGGGCGCGGGGAATTGAGGTGTCAAGATGGAGTGTCAAGATGAAGTGTCGTTGGGGAAATGGCTGGCAAGGGGCGCCTTGCCTACGGGACCCACCAGTAGTGTGTGTGTATTTAACGCCTGGGAGATCCGCTAGGACATAAGGCGTAGGACCCACCAGTAGTTGTCGCAGCACCCAGCCAATCATTAGGCGCCTCAGTCACCGCTTCGCCCCGATCCATCGTTTACGCGGCGGCCACGTCGGCACGAGGCACAAAAGATCCGAACACCCATATGCACTTCTTATAATAACCAGAAAACGACTTTAAATTACGCTCTTTTTCCCGGTTGTTTTGCTAGCGCTCTCCCACATAAATCTGCAGCCGCAGGGGCCATTTCCTTAACAGCCTGTTTAGAATCCTCTCGCTAAGCACCAAAAGAACCCTGTACACTAACATTGCAAGGTACATGGCTGTTAGTGCACAACCCAGTATGCCGAAGAAGGCTCTGAGCGCAGCGAAGGGCCTCTGAGGCGGAGACCCTGGAGCCCGAGAGGAACGAGGGCGGAACGGGTCCCATTTTACGAACGCGAGCCCTGCGAGCAGTGAGGGCTACTACAACCCCATTCCCTAAAGCCTGCGTTGCAGGCAGTCCCCTAGTTGTCACTAACGCTCCAGCAGTTTCATCTGGAGATACCTCAATGCCAACCAGAAATATCCTTTTCTCGGCCAGTACGGGCTATTTATCCCACTACCTAAAAGCGAATGGGTTTAACCCCGTCAACTAATCTGACCTTGACTTGCTCAGGCGGCCTCCATCACATCTTCCGACCAGTTCACCAGTAAGTCGCAACAGAGTCCCGCAAAACAAACTCAGGTCGTTGCGTGCTTTGTAGAGTTCATGCTGGTTGGGTGCTGGCTTGTCCCTTTGGGAAGGATCTTGGATGGCTTATTTCAGTCTCCGGGGCGTCCTGAACGGGCGGTTTAGAAGCTTCTCCTCCAGAGCTGGAGGTTCTCCAGACTTTTCAAGATGGAAAATTGTCATTAAACACCCACCACGGGTTGGTTCCCAGGCTGCTACTGCCCAGAGGACCGAGAGCAGGGCGGCGTGAGGCTGGGATTAAAGGAGCCGTATTCACTCAAGGGCGTCTCAACGAGCGCAATTCCAAGTGGAAGCCTAGGAGTTATCGATGCCTGCTCACAAGGAACTCTCTCTTGGACATGGATACGGGACCTACCAAAAGATCAGAATGAATAACTGCAATGCATATAAAACGAAATGGAAATGATGAGCAGCAATCCAAGAGGCATGATTGCCCTGGTTGTTTGTAGGGTGACTGGATGTATCCTGTCGTGTGTTGGATCCGTGTTAGTCGCATTCATCGGTCAGAATGTCCCATCTCTTCACGGATCGACTGACTTCGTACCAGGCAGGTACCTCCACTGCTGCTGCCTTTGTTACTGACCTCAGGGGATAACTTATTATAGGTTAGGTAGTTTGTCCACCAGGCAGCCAGTGACCGAGTGTAGTCACACGTGGACAGTGACAGAAGCGGCGGGGGAGAATCCACTCCAGGGCTTGCTCCTTGGAGGGTTGGACAAAGGACCCCAGGGCTGTCTGTCCTCTTCCCCGAGTTAGGCACCCTTCTTCAGGCATCACTGGATTCCCCAGGTGGCCACACGCGCGCTGCTCAGCATGGTGTGTGTGCTGTGTGTGCTCACGTGCGTGCTGCACCCAGCATTTCCCTCTGCCCCACCTCCAAAACTCGACTCAACCCTCCATCATCCCTCCGGATCGCGCTCAACGCTCCATCATCCCTCCGCGTCGCGCTCATCCATCTCCAGATTTGTGTGCGCACGCCCTCGGTCATGACTGCTTCGCGAGACGCTGGCAGAGGCGACCGAAATCGCCCGGCAGAAGAAGATGGTGGTAGGACCGCCGTCGACAGCGAGATGGTTTCGACGGGGCAGCCACTGCAATCTGTTGCTCCCATCGACACAATCCTCAGACAGCACCCTAACGAGCGACTGTATGTCAAGCCTCTAGAATGGACAGCACGCCACCTTGAGCTCCTGGGCTGTCGCTATCTGCCAGGCCACGGGCGCCCCCGCCCGTGGCGACCCTTTTTCTACTATCAGCTACCGCCCTGTTCTTCGGCAGACCCCCTCCAAGATGATCTTGAAGATGGCATCAGTGGTAAAGGCCACAGGGGACGCCACAAACTGAACAGCTTGGAGCATAGGCGTCGCTTGTCTAAGAGGAAGAAGTTCGGGACGCGGTATGCGATGCGAGCCATCGGGCTCCTTCCTCTGAGCTGGCGAATACATAACACAACTAAACTTCTGGATTGGGGACCACTTCGAATAATTTGCCCCAACGCCAGTTTGGACTTTGATTTCAAGGGTAAGCGCGCCGCCTTGATCCAGCCAGTCAGCATCTTTGGCAGTAGGCGGCCTTTTAGCTTTATGATGAAGCCACCCTATGGATGGGAATCCCCTCATGACCATGTTCAAATACCCAACTATCCGCTCGTCATCTGGCTGGACTACGATGCCTTTGTTGCAAAACCGCGGCAGGCGAGATTCACTGCTCATGACAACGAGCCTGTACAGGCCCTGCGGGAGATCCGGTATCGTCACGTCAACCCTCCCAGCTGGGAGCATGACCCGTACCTTGCTGCAGCCTTGATCGCCCTGGCCCAAAAACAGCGCCGCTGGGAGATGGATTGGGGCCCCAGGCTGGGTCGCCGCCCTGTTGATCCGTCGCACGTATTCACGGTAAGCAAGCCAAGCCCAACCAAAACTGCTCAGAGGGGCGACTGCCCGGGCGTACATGCACCAGGCCTCGCAAAACTAACTGTCCATTGTCTCAGACCAGAATGGTGGTCGCACGCTTTACACCACGGCGTCTGTGGTACGTCTATACGGCCGACATCCCACTCAACTTCCTCAATAAGTTGGACCGACCATCTGTTGCAACAGATGCCCCTACCGCGGTGGATATAATACACGACCAAGTCGAATCCCGACCATATCACTCGTTCCGCGACCGACTCCTCGAGCGGCTGGGCCTGGCCAAGAACGAGATGAAGCAGCAGGGCGTCAAGCGCAAGAGACGGGAGATGGAAGAGGATAGCGCGTCGGACTCGTGTTGGGACTCGGGAGAGTGTGACTCGCCCGAGGCCACGGAGGACGAGGACGAGGAGGATGGGGACCCGAAGAGGGGGGGCCTGAAGAAGGAGAACTCGTCAGAGGACCAGATGGGTGACGAGGTGGGCCATGGATATTGAAGCGCCCATCACCGGGCTCAAACCTTGCTCCTTGCTTCGACACTTGACTTGGTCATACTATCTATTGCCCAGGAAATTGTGTCCGTCGCCCTCGAGGGGACGCCATGGAGGTAGTCCGAGTGCTCGAGACGGGCGACCGTTCACGATGTGCGTCTGATGTATTAGTATTGATGTATTATTATTACCTCTGCCCGCATAGCTCGCATGGCTAGCAAGTATGCTCTTTGACCAAGGCCGCAGGCAGCACAGCAAGTATCAGAGAGATAGAGAGAGAGAAGGGGGAGAATGGGATGGAAGTTTCGGTATTTCACTTTGCTAGTAACTACCTACCTCAACTACACGCACCCACCACCATGGGGAGACAGTCGGTTACCAACGAGAGGTTTAAATCTCGGCGAAGGAGTTCCATCTCAAATACAGAAGTACTTTATCAACAATTCATTTAGAAATTCCGGGCTAAAGATATCGTCTAACTGCCCTTATCGGCATTGCCTGCAAACGCGCGGCAACGGGAGCCCTTGCCTATTACCTATGTGTGGCCGGGCGCCTAGCAAATTGTTGGCCGGAGTGAACGATCCTTCCGAGCGCTCTACAAGGCACCGCTTAGTGGTTCGCGTTGCGGCGAACGCCAACCGGTGCATCCAATTAGCCGGCATGTAACGATCCCCAACCGCCAGGATTGCATACATCTTGAGCTCTCACACTCCTGAACCTAGAGGATTGTTCTGCCAGAGGAACCAAGAAGCCGCTCCTTTCAACTCAATCATGCTGGATTTACACGGTCAGCTGTGCTGGACTGCCAGCGTTCTACTTTTACTACGTGCCGAACCTTGCTCTCGGGAGCGGGCACAGGGGCGGCACCGGGTGTCCCACGAACATGGTTTAGCCCAGTTGGCAGTGCTCTGCAACCATCAGAGGCGAGTTGTCAACTCTTCGCGAGGGCTGTGGCAGGGAGCCATTTCGGGCGACTCCAACTCACAACTAAACACAGGGGGTCTTGTTTCTGCCAAACAAGCGTAAGTCGATGCCAGAGACAGGAGTATCACGCCCACATCTATATTTAGTACCGGCGAATAGAGAGGAGATATAGATTCTGCCACCAGCGCCTCTATCCTCCTTGTTCAATTCCGAATCAGCTTTTCGGAAAGAGTCGCTCTCGGTACTTTCCATGCCGTCGCCGTGCACCGATCCAGACGCCAACTGTGAGGGCGAGATATCCTCAGGCATACCAGGTTGCGCCACATCGACGAATTTCTCTGAAGCTTCTAGCGAACCAGCCTCATTGGGCATGCAAGGGGGAGGCACGCGGCCCTTGTAACAGCCCCAATCGAACCAGCCGTGACGATGGAGTTGATTCATCCGGACTTGCGGAATGACATCTCATTACTAGGATTCGCGAAAGCTACAGCCACTAACAGTGAAGGGGAAGTCCGTGTCCTGACAGCGGTCGACGAGGAAGACATACGAGAACTCGAGGCACTGCTGGCGAGATGGAAGCAGGGAAGGCGAGTTGTCTACCTTGTGAAGTGGAAAGGCTTTCCAGATGAATGAAACACGTGGGAGAAGCGTACCGCCATAAATACCGAGATGGTGGATGAGTTTGACGCCGTCTATCTGGAACAAGAAGGAAACCACGAAGGCGTGAAACTGCTCGACAAGCGAATGCGCCAGAGCAAGTCAGAGTATCTTGTAAGATGGAAACGTCATCCTAGCATCGAAGATTCATGGGAGAAAGGGTCGACGATAAACCATAGACGTGTTAGGGGGTTCGAGTTGCATAGGGGAAGCTAACTGAAGCTATGAGTGGCGAAGTGACTATGAAGAAGTCTAACATGCCCTTCCAGCAGATCCGTAAAGTTGTTTACCAGCCGCGACTGGCACATACGAGCGTGATGCAAAAACAAGCACAACACGGCAGCGGCAATCAACTATAGATAACAGTATGAATTTCTGACAATTAGAAGAAAACCATCTAGAAAACGCTAGAACGTATCCATGAGAACTTTATAAACAAACCATCTCCCAGATCCCTCATTTGAAGACAAATCAGAATAGATATAATGTTATCGATGCAATAATTCACTTTGAAGCCAAGCCATCCTAGATGTTATTGACATTGCAATGGATTATACCAACTGCACAACAGCTATGCTGTTCTTAACGCTCCACTATCCTTCGAACCGCCTCGGCCCGGGATGTTTCGAGCAGCCGCACGACCGCCTCGCGGTCGGATTCGGCGGCCCGATGCAGCGGCGTCTGCCCTTTCTTATCTTGCGCCTCGATGGCGGCGCCCTCCTCTAGTAGAAGCCGCACGACCGCCTCACGGCTGTATTCAGCGGCCTTATGTAGCGGTGTCTGCCCTTCCTTATCTTGCACCTCGATGGCGGCGCCCTCCTCTAGTAGAAGCCGCACAACCGCCTCATGGCCATATCTGGCAGCCCGATGCAGCGGCGTCTGCCCTTTCTTATCTTGCGCCTCGATGGCGGCGCCCTCCTCTAGCAGAAGCCGCACAACCGCCTCGTGGCCATATCTGGCAGCCTGATGTAGCGGCGTCTGCCCCTCCCCATTCTGCACCTCGATAGCGGCGCCCTCCTCTAGTAGAAGCCGCACGACCGCCTTATTGCCTCCTATAGCGGCCTGATGCACCGGCATCTGCCCATACTCACCCTTCGAATCGATGGCAGCACCACTCTCAAGTAGGAGCCGCATGACCGCCTCGTGGCCTCCTAAAGCGGCTATATGCACCGGCATCCACCCATACTCATCCTTTGAATTGATGGCAGCACGACTCTCAAGCAGGAGCCGCACGACCGCCTTATGGCCCAGCCCAGCAGCCCTATACACCAGCACCCACCCATCCTCATCCTTCGAATCGATGGCAGCACCACTCTCAAGCAGGAGCCGCACGACCGCCTCGTGGCCTTCTAAAGCGGCCATATACACCGACGTCACCCCATGCTCATCCTTTGAATCGACGGCAGCACCACTCTCAAGCAGCAGCCGCACGACTGCCTCGTGGCCCTCCCCAGCGGCCCTATGCAACGGCGTCAGCCCAAGCTCATCCTTCGAATCGATGTCTACAGCAGTTTGGGATATCTTGTCCAAAATGTCTTGTAATGTCCCCAAGATCTCATACTTTGCTACAATGTGTAAAAGAGTCGTCCCTTTTGCTGGACAGTAACGTGAATATCTGTCCATCGCCTTGTAGATACGCGTCCATAGGTCTACAAGCACGTTTGATGGCCAAGCAAACAAAACCAGAAGGTCGTCTTGGGGGGCATCCTTTGCATCGCTTTGTTTTGTATGTGCCACCCATGAGGTCGTAGCATAATTTAGTAAAGGAAAATCGGACTTCATGTTGACAAGTGAGGAGTCTGTTGACTGGCCGATCTCCTCCATCGCCAGGTAGCGAATACAGGTCCTGGACAGCTGAAAGTGTGCTCCTCTACTTAGCGTATCGGGTGACATTGAGTTGCCGACCAGCGTCAAAAGGCCCTTCTCCATGAAGAAGTCCTTGACGGACTGGTGGATGAACTGGACAGTCTGCATATCGGATGTGACCTCAGCAAGGCCGTGGCTGAGCGTCCGAAGCTGTTTCTCCATCTGTTCGCTGTCCAGCACATCCTCCGCGTCCCGGCATGCCTGTAATGACCGGTATGGGCAATCGACCTCAATAACCATAGCCCATCGTAACTCGTCTATTGATAGAGGCCGAGTAGCAAAACATATCCATCGGATAAGCTTAAGGGAGGCCGGCTTCATGCTCTTGATGAGTTCCTGGTATAGTTTATCAAGATCTTGGGGGATCGAGTAGACTGCTGCTTTTATCTTCTTCGGCCCGGCACCTTCACGTTCAAGATCCAGCACTTCCTTCACCACCAGACGCGCCCACATGAAGACACCAGAGGCGCGATTTGTGATAAGGGCCGGGACCGTAGATGTTCGCTCGCGAGAGTTAGATAGCTGGCCCTGGACGTAAGTAGATATATCTCGCGCATTTTCATGCTCAGGACATATCTGAAACTCGCAAACCTGATCCAGAATCGGATAGTGACGGCAAGTGACACAGATGCGACATCGTCGAGCGGTGTTTGGCAGAGTCTGGAGCAAGGTTTTGAACCATCGAAAGAGTTCAACCGCATTATCTTTGCCACACTCGTCCAAGGCGTCGACGAACAACCAGACTGAGTGGGATTCGAGCATCTTCGGAAGACACGACTCGAAGAAGTGCAAAAGCTCTTTTGGATGCCACTGCCACTTCTGACCTGGCTCGCCGATCTGCTCACGTCTCCGTTGAAATTCGTCGACCAGGTTGGAGAGCGCAGAAGGCACCTGGCTAAGGACCTGATGAGCAATAGACCGAAAGAAGCCGAGAGGAGTATTTTGAAGCTTGTCGCCGCGGCCGTGAAAGAAGAAAGACAAAACAAGATTACTACTGTATGATAGTGTCTCTTCTTGTATGTCAAGGGCATATTTGAGCAAGGTTGACTTCCCCGAACCCGGCTTTCCCTTGACCCAGAGCAGGCCTGAATTGGATGCGGCCCAGTTCTTGTACATCTCGTGTTCGAGAAGCCACTGGCATGTTCCCTTGGTGGCTGTTTCAACATCTTTGGCACGATCATGCATCTGCGGAAAGGCCAGCGATTGTAAGCAATCTCGGTCTTCCTGTGATAATCTCGGCCGTAGAGGGCCTATGAGGCTTTAATATGATTTCTGCTTAGTTTGATCGAATCGGAGTGTTGCTTGGTCACGTACGCCTTCGTGCTTTAAGCGCCCCGAAAACGAGGGACCTGATTCGCCCAAGGGCCTTCTCGTACTCATGGTCTTCTGGCCCAAATTTGACCATTTCCGAGTGCGTACGGTCGATGGCGCAGATATGCTGTGGCCCATTCTCCCACGGTCGGCAATGCGTGGCGGAGGCCTTTGACACTAGGACGGCGTCCGGTCCTGTCATCTCCCACCTGCCGCTTTCGTTCTGCAACATGTCAGCATAGTTCATCTAAAGCTCATCGACAGAGACATACCTTCTGGGCAGTCGGCGATCTGCGGGTTTCGAAGAAGCAAACAATCTCGGATTCGCCTCGGCCCCGTAATGCCTCTAGAAACTCACGCTGCTGGATGGTAAGGATCTGCGAGCTGAAGGGTCCTATGGACTCCAACAGGAACCGGTTTGGGCCATCCTCAACCATGGCTATAAGGGAGCTAATATCCATACCATCATGTGGGACGCCGAAGAAGGCGATTCCGTATACTGCTCGTATTAGTTTCTGGTCCAGCTCGTCCGTGGACCTGGAGAGGGATATGAGGGTCTACCGCGGTGTGAGCATAATTACTAATAGACAGACAGATGGGGTAAGTGGGCACACCTGCTTCACGATCAGCCCACCAAGGCTGTGGGCAATAAACACGATCGGGCGAGATGCGCCGTCCATCGCCAGCCACCGAAGGTGCGAATGAAACGCCGTCCCGAGATCTTCCAAGTTCTGGAAATTGTTGCTCTGCGGAAGAGCCGAGTCGTAGCCATATATCATAACACGCGCAATGGGCTTGTTATCGCCTTCCCCGGTGATATGTTTCGGAACTGAGTCCCGTAGCCACATGTGCTCTCCTCCCCTCTGCTTGAATGACCCGAATGCGTGTCCGCCGAGGCCGGAGATCGCGATAAGGCTAGAGAGGATGAATAACGTGGTTTAAAGCGAGGTGGCAATACATACTCGACCTTGTGGTCCTGCGGGGGAGGGGCGTAGAGTGTTGTGATGCCAAGGAAGTCACGGTCAAGCGTCATGACCCTCGATCGATTGTCTGACGTCGCAGGTAGAGGAATCTGCAGGTCGTAGGGCACGTTCCGAAAAGAAACCGTGGCCGTCTGTGAGCGCCCATGAACCTCGACGGCCAAGGATCGGACATCCGGGTCAGCAGAGTCATGCTTCTTTGCTAAGAAAGATCTTAGATCGTCTGAGTTCCAGTCGAGGGGTACGCCGCGAACGCAGAAAGTCGGCACCGGTTGGTGGTCGTGAGCCGGGGGTGGTTTCACGTATGACCACCACCATCCGATGCCTACTGCCAGGAGCGCGGCCAAGAACGTGTATAGCTCAGCGGACATTTTGATGGGTACGAGGGGAAAGGGTGCTGTCGTGCACAGATTCACGAAGCCGCCTTCTAAACGCCGCAAGGCCTCCAGTGGCTGCGCATTTTCTGCCCAATGGAACAGCCAATCACTCGTGCGCCCGCCTTCGCCAAGTGTCAGCGGTATCTTTAGACGCCGCAACTGCAGTCACATGATTCCCATTTATCTCCCACTAATGAGAGTAGCAGAGACAGGGATCTACAGGAATCTTGATTACTGAAGAGGGCAATCAGTGCACATGATTGCAGTTGCGGCGTTTAAAGGGATAGGGCTTATAAAGTACAACGACCCACCCTGGTATTAGAGATTTCTCTTTCTCTTTTGCCAGGAGAATGACTACCTCCAAAAAAGATACCTCTTGGCCCCTAAGATTTCTATTACAATAGAAGTCACCGACCCCACCACATACCCACTATTTACGTGCTTTCACGGCCTGGCTATTCGGCCGCACCCCCCTTGTGGGTCTTTGGCCCTCCCCTGCTGGCGGGGTACCTACAACCCCAGATTTCTTACACCGAAGTCTCTAGCAATACCTCTATTTACAGAAGTATCACTTTAGAGACTCCCCACAAATAGATCCACCGGCCGTCTAGTAGCACAATCAGGCCAGTAGCCCCCTATAACTTCAGGGCCTTCAGGCTAGTGGCCCCCTATAACTTCAGGACCTTCAGGCTAGTGACCCCCTATAGTTCTAGGGTGTGACGATCCTTAATCCTAAGAGGTACAACTACTTCATAGGACCGGAGGCGTGTGGGTTTATGTAAGCAGTAAGTAATGGACGCTGCTAAGCACTGGTGGTTAATCATAGCTAAGATAGCTTCACTTAAAGATGCTTTATTAAATAAGATACTTTAAATACTAAGAAGCTATTTAGAGTAGATATCTAAGGGTAGACATATATCTATATATATATAGACCTTATTTTATTAGTAATAGTTAGTAATAACTAAGTATTAGTTAGTAGATAACTACTGCTAACTAAGTATTGGTTAGCATGCTGTTTTAGGTAGGTAGTATGTGATTTTCTACTAGCTAGTCTTATGGTCTATCTAGAGCAGTGCTCTATAGTAACTATAGCTAGTTTTATAATATAATACCTCTCTTCTAGATTGATGTCTTAATAATCTAAGGTTATTCTTAAGACTTAGATTTCTATCTTCTACTATAGATATTAAACTCTTCTCTTAATTATTATATGTCTTTTCTAATAGTATATCTTTAGACTATATTAAGAAGTAGAGTATATAATATCTAAAGAAGTCTTCTATTAAGTAGAATAAATAGCTAGCTTTTAAGATTAACTCTTTAGGGTATAAAGTAATACTATACTTATAATACTTTAACTATAGCTTAAAATATAAAATAATTAAATAAATAAAATATTATTCTAAGTATATATAGTATAGTTAGTTATATAATAGGATAGATATTCTAGTTAGTATCTATAAGTACTAATTCTTACTACCTAGATTAGTACTCTACTAATTACTTATATTATAATATCTTATATTATAGCTAAGTAGAAATATCTTAAGTATAAGAAAATTAAGAAGAAAGAGGCCTTTAAGGATCTTCTCTAGTAGTAGTAATAGATTTAAGATAAGATCTAAGAAGTAATAATATGCTTGATTTATCTTTATAAGTAGAGGTATTTCCTTTATAAGAAGGGTGTGAAGATAGTGTAATATAGTCTGTAGAACTTAGATAAGCTAGAGGAAGTAGAGTGAAAGAAGTCTAAGGTTGCTATATAGAAGTCTTCTATAGTTCTAGAGGTATAGACTAATAGTAGTTTTAATATAATTAATTAGAGTATTATTAGCTTAGATAATAGGTAGTTATTAACTAGTCTTAACTTTACTAATAGAACTATTAGAGCTTTAACTAATAATATATTAAGTGCTTAATAGGTTTCTAGATATTCTCTATAACATTATAGCCTTTCTATTTAACTAGATATTTACTATCTAATATTCTCTACTTAAGTATTTATTTAACTTTATACTCTTCTTCTTCTACTTCTACTTCTACTAGTTCCTTTAGCTATACTTTTAGAGGGGCTGGTTCTAATAGGAAAATATAAAAAACTAGATAAATTCTTATTATCTTTAATAATAATAGTCTATAGTTAGATATTAAGATTTTTTATATAATCTTAAATAGTTCTAGTTTTTTATAATCTAATTTATTATTAGATTATTTTATTATAATATTTTTTTATAGTAGATAGACTATATCTTCCTTTAAGAAGAATGATCTCTTTATCCTTTTTCTATTATAGTAATAATAGACTTATTCTTAGATAAACTTAAGTTCTATTTTTAAGAATATATATAACTTCTTAAGATATTCTACTTTAAGAATAGTAGATTCTATATTAATCTTATCTTATAATTATTAGTATGCTTCTAGGTTTTAGCTATAGTTAGTAAAGAATAGTAAAATCTTTATTATTTTAGTAGGGATACTATTATATATAAACTATATAAGTAGTAATAGCTCTATCTAATTATCTTAATTATAGTTAATATAATTATATAGATATACTTCTAATACTTAATTTAGATATTCTATCTATCTATTAGTTTATAGGTAGTAGGCTATAGATAGTTTCTTATTAGCTTTAAGTTATCCTATTAAGAATATATAGAATTTTAATATATATATTAGTTCTTAATTTATAATGATTTTATATAGTATCCTATAATTAGCTACTACTATTTATAGAAATATAAATATAAGTTATTCTATTATATATAACTTATTAAATAGAAGAAAATATATATACTTAGTAAGTTACTTTAATATTATTAAAATATTATTATACTCTATTCTAATAGTTAGATCTTTAGACTTTAGTAGTTTGATAATAAAGTCTATAGTTACTAAATATTAGGGTTGTTCTAGTATAGGGATAGGCTGTAGTTCTCTATAAGATAAATATCTTAATATCTTATTACTATTATATTTATAGTATGATTTCTATATCTTTCTAACTATTCTATTAAGTTTAGAGAAGTTATATATTTCTTAGACTCTTATCTTAGTCTATATGATTTCTTTATACCTATAAGCTTTAATCTTATATATTTCTTATATATATTTCTCTCTTAAGATTAGAGGTAGGTATAATTATCTATTATATCTAACTAGTAATCTCTTAAATAGTTTTTTCTTAATATAAAGATTATTATTATATTGCTAGTAGATCTCTTATTCTCTTACTATATCTAATGATATGATAAGTTTAGTAAGTATAATCTATTAAGAAATATCTTCTATATTTCTATTAGTTTATATCTATAGGATGGCTTATATTTCTATAGGTATCTTCTATTTATAGTCTAGTCTTTAGTTAAGTATGTCTACTCTACTGTTTTTAGACTCTTTATAATATATAATTTTAAAGTTGAATTCTAAGAGGAATTCTGTCTATTATATCTATCTTTTATTAAGTTCTTTTAATATAGTAAAGTATATTAAATTCTTATGATTAGTAAATATTATAATAGAGTGTTATATACTACTTAGATATAGTCTCTATTCTTTAAAATACTTAATAATTATTATAAGTTCCTTATTATAGATTTAATAGTTAAGTTCTAGTCTATATAGCTTTTTTAAAAAATATATTACTAGATAGAGTTTTCTATTATTATTATATTATCTAAGTTATTCTCTAAGGGTGTAGTTAGATATATCTATTTCTAGCTTATATAGTCAATTAGGGTCGGCTATTTATATAACTAATTTCTTAAGTATATTTCTTTTAACTTAGTTAAATACTGCTTAGCACTCTAGTATCTATTTAAACTTAGTATTCTTTTTTATTAGGTTGGTTAGAGAGATTATTACTTCTCTATAACCTTTTAAATATCTTTAATAGTAATTAGTAAATCCTAGAAAGAATTATACTTTCTTAATATTTATAGGTATAGGCTAGTTCTTAACTACCTTTAGTTTTATTAGGTCTATTTAGACTTATTCTAGTTTAATTAAGTATTTAAGGTAAACTACCTTTTAGATATAGAACTAACTCTTATCTAAGTTAACTAATAGATTTATATTCTATAGAGCTTGTAGTATTTAATAGACATACTTCTAATATTACTCTAGGGTCTTAGAGTAAATTAGAATATTATTAAGATAGATAATAATAAAGTTATCTAGGTATTTTTATAATATATTATTAATTATATTCTAGAATAAGATAGGTATATTTATAAGGCTAAAGGATATTATAAGATACTTATAATATCTTAGTTAGATATAAAAGGCTGTTTTCTACTTATCTCTCTTCTTAATATATATAAGATTATAAGTATCTAGTAGGTCTAATATAGTAAACTAGTTAGTACTATACAGCCTATTATAGAGTTTAGTAATTAATAGTAATAGATATCTATTTTTAATTATAATATTATTAAGCTATTAATAATTAATATATATCCTCTATTTACTATTCTTCTTAGATATCTAGAGGATTAGATATCTTACTAGTAATTATAATAGTTAAATATATCTCTTTCTAAGATTCTTCTTAAGATACTTCTTTAGCTTACTTAGCTATAATTTATTTAGCCTATAGATCTTCTAGAATTTTAGCTACATCTCTAGTTTAAGAGGTATCTTATAGTTATAGTATGAGTATAATAGTAGTTCTATTTCTAATTCCTTCTAGAATAATTTACTATACTAATAATACTCTTTTAATATTATTATAATCTCTTTAGATATATCCTTCTTTAGGTATAGTAGTACTCTATAGATTTATAACTTATATATATCCTATCTCTAAGAAGTAGTAGAGACTAAGTCCTTCTTTAATTATTCTTAATTAGATCTTATTATCTAGATTAGCTGGTTAGTAAACTAATTAATAGTAGGGTTATACTTCTATAGCTATAGTAATTCTAATATTATATTATATCCTACTATATTAATAATATCTAAAGTAATTAATATTTTCTTAAAGTTAATTATAATAGAGATTTATAATATGTTATAAAATTAAGGTATAGTACTGTAGGATAGATGACCTAGACAGTTAGAACCAGTAGAATAAATAAGATAAGCAATCTATTAGAAGTGTCGATAAGATAGACAGGGTGATGAGTATTAGCAGTAAAGGCGTGATATAGGCGTACTAAACAAGCAATAATATTAGAGGATAACTAAACTCTACCCTTCTTCTTCTAAATTTCTATTTTCCTATTTCTATTTTATACCCTTCCTCCTAGACCTAACCCTAGCCGTTATATAATAGGCCAGGGACCTTATAATACAGACTCTTCACCTTTAGTATATCTCCTCTACTTCTATGCTATTAAAGGGCTTCCCTACTAGTAATTGCTCCCTTAGACCACCCTCTAGCCCCTTCTATTATACCTCTTATAAGTCCTTTCTATTATATTCTAATATAGCATCCTCTCCTCTAAGAGCTCTATTCTAAGGCTTTAGAGCTACTATACTATACTAGTATGACTAGTACTTTCCTCTATCCTCTATACTTATTAGACATTCTATTAATATCATTCTATTAAGAGGGTTAAGAATAGAGCAGTATAATAGTTAGAGAGGTAGACTATAGTCCTACTATACTAGCAGGCTGTATATATAGCCTTAGTATAAATAGAATAATCTTAAACTCCTCTATTATCTATAATAAATAGTGGCCTATCCTCTTATTATCCTCTCTAAATACTATTATAATAGAAGTACTTCTCTTAAGTATAAATAGCTTCTAGAGTGCTATTAATAAGTAGTACTAATAGGGTATAAAAGGCACTTCTTCTATCCTATCTAGAGGGTCTTCCTCCTTTTCTTCTTAGCCTTTTTTTTAATTATAAGAAATCCCTCCCTACCTATATTATTCTTATATAAGAGGTATATTAATACTATAGGTAGGAGTCTTTAGAAAATTCTTTATTAATAACTAAAAAAATAATAAGTCTTAATATTACTGCTCTTCTACTACACCCTTCTCTTATTAATATAGTTGTCTTAGGCTTCCTTAAATACTACTACTTCTACTATTAAGTAGCTTTCTACTAATACCTATAGTATAAATATATAGAGCCTTACCTCTATTAATACTTCTAGTAATAATAGTTATAATAGTAGTAATAGTAGAAAGCACCCTCTACCCTTTATAACCCTACTAGTAAGACTTATCCTTCTTATAGCTTATAAGCTATACTAATAATATATATAGTCTGCTTACCTTATTAAGAAGGGTAAGAAGAAGGAGATCTCTTTAGCTAGTGCCTATACTATAGCTATATAATACACTTTATATATTTCATATCTTATTACTATCTAGAGTAGCAGTAAGATGGCTAGAGCTAATATTAGTTTCTGCTATAAGAAAACTAAGGGTATATTATATTCTTATTATATAGTAGTTGCATACTAATAGTGCTCTAGGCACTAATACTTATTATATTGCTTATATAGATAGTAATTATACCTATATCTATATATATACCCTTCTATACCTCTAGTATGTTTTTACTATTAATATATATAGCTCCCTACCTCTATTATCCTTACCCTTAAAGCTATTATTATAGCTACTAATATTATTTATAATATAAGTATATAATACTTCTACTATATAATTACTATTAATACTCTATATAGGCTAAGAACTATAAACAGCTCCCTTATACTAAGAAGAAGGCCGTTCTTACCTATACCTATATCACTACTATATCTACCCTATATAAGGTATATAAGAATAGTAAGACCTCTACTCCCTATCCTGCCAACTCTCTAGCTGTTAATACTAATACTATGCCTCTCCCTACCCCTGCCTATATTCTACTTCTGGTACTAGAGCATATCACCTACACTCTTAAGGTATAGATCTAGTAGGATGATAGTATTAATAATGATTATAATAGCAGTAGTAATAATAATAATAAGAAGTAAGTATTGCACTATAGCTATAGCTTTATTACTTTCCTATTTTTGATTTTTCTTTTCTTAGGGTTCTTCTCTAGCTTCAGTCTTATTACTTACCCTATCTGCCTTTACTATACCTATATATATAGTATTTTAACTTTTTAGGGTTGTTTAAGGAGTTTCTATAGTTTAATTTCATATCCTATAGGGATACTTCTCTTATGCTATACCTTTATCTTTTCTTTAGTAATTCTTTATATTATTATAGTAGAGGTCTGTTGTTAATATGCTCTCTTAGCTTCTATAAGTCATCTTTACTACTAAATCTCTTCTAATAGATTAGATATTGCTATCTTAACTTAAGTCCTCTATATCTTAGGATTTATAATACTTCCTAATAAATATTACTCTTAATATTAATAAGATGATGTTCCTCTATAGTACTGTCTATATATAGGCAGTATACTTCTAATATAGAGACTAGAAAGATATTATAGATCTAATAAGACTATAGTAGTATTAGCTAGTATATTATAGCCCTATCCTCTATAACCTCTATAATCCTAAAGAGCTCTAGATACTTATCTATAAGCTTATAGCTTAGACGCCTCTATTATATATTATACATACTTAGTAGTACCTATTCTCTAACTATAAATATTTTTTCTAGGTGTTTCTTATTATACTACTTCTTATATGTCTTATTTATATATTTTAGCAGCTTCTTTACTATTATATATATATAGGTAAGATGAAGTGCTCTTTCTATTATAGCTAGTGCTTTATTAGGCCCTAGTAGTCTCTAATCTACTAGGGCCTTTAGGTAGAATCCTATTAATAAGTATGCTAGGCTATCTTTAGTAGCTAAATAGGAGGTGTTATTATATATAAATTATATAAGTATAAGACGCTATGCCTAATTAGCTTAGTTAATAGTATAGTATATCTAGAGGTAGTGTTCTACTTACTGGTTTTACTGCTTTATTTAGCTGTCTATCTATAGATAGAAGGTAGTGCTTAGTTATTATAATATTATTAGATATATATATAATTCTGTCTAGAAGTTGCTAGTAAAAAGAGACCTCCTATTAAAGACAATACCTTTAGATACTCTAAACATCCTTATAATATAATATATTATTAGATCTATAAACCCTATACTTCTTAGCTTTATAGTTATTATAATATAGAGGAAGAACTTTATAAGTCTGTCTATAATTATTAGAATAGTATTATAGTACTTATATATATAAGAGTTAATTAATATAGGTAGGCTAATAATAAAGTCTAGTAAGATCTCTTACTATAACTAGCTAGATATTAGTAATAGGGTAAGCAAGCTATAGAGGCGGTGCTTCTATATCTTTATCTACTAGCAGGTTATATAGGTATTAACATATCTTTTTACATCTCTTAATAGGACGTCCTAGAAGTAGCTCTATAAGAGCAGCTTTCTTATCTATATAATATTAAGATGTCTAGCTATAGGCATATTATAGTACTGCTCTATTAGTTTCTATTATACTGCTATATCTAAAGAGATATAGACCTGGTTTCTAAAGTATAATAATCTATCTAATCCTCTTATCTACTACACCTACTTAATATGCTTGCTATATAAGAGCCTCTCTTTCTACTTCTTATTTTTCATAAAGACATCCCTCTATTAAAGCTGATATAATATATTAGTTATTAGCTCCTCTTATATCTCTTATATAGCTGTTATACCTCTAACTTATAGATATTGATCTATACCTATACTTCTATTATTCTAGAGCCTTCTCTTCCTTCTATATTCTTCTGTTTATATCTCTACCCCTATTAAGGTTTAGGCTTGCTTCTACCATCTCTATATAATACCTATATCTAGTAGGATTTCACTATTACTCTGCTCTACTACTGTACTATAATAATATAAGACCTCTACCTTTACTAGGAGGGATAGCTTCTAGAAAAGCTTCTACTATAGCACCTCCTATACTTCTTAGTCCTGATCTTAGGCTTGCTTCTAGTCTAGCCTTCTTAATAGTATATCTACTAGGTTATTCTTATCTAGATAGTACTCTATTTAGAAGATATATACTAATAGTTTATCTAGCTAATATAGCTAGTATATACTAAGCTTCTTCTTAGTATCCTAATATTAAAGATTAAGATGGTTAATTAGGATAGTAAAGAGCTCTTCTATATAGGATAGGTAGTAATACCAGGCTCTTAAGGCCTTAATAATTACTAGTAGCTTCCTCTCTCTAGTATTATAGCATACTTCTATATCTAATAGCTTTCTTAAGAAATAGGCTACTAGGTACTAGGCCTCTTTCTATAACTATAGTAGGATTGCTCTAATTATAAAAGTAGATATATCTATTTCAACTTATAATAGTAGTATAGGGTTGAAATACTAAAGTAGTAGTATAGTTGTAAAGGCTGTGATAAGCCTTCTAAATGCTGTCTATACTTATAGTAATAGCTATAGCGCCCCCTTAGTAGCACCTTTTAGACAGTCTATAAGAGGGGTGGTGATTTTTAAGTAGCTCTAGATAAAGCAGCAGTAAAATCCTATAAACCCTAGAAAGGTTTAGATCTTATAGATACTATATAGAAGAGGCTAATTTATAATAGCTTTAATATATTATCACTCTATCTAGATACCCTAAGGGCTTATCTTATACCCTAGAAAGGATATAGAGGAGGTATAGAAGTTATACTTATCTA
This sequence comes from Thyridium curvatum, assembly GCF_004353045.1. Classification (NCBI taxonomy): domain Eukaryota; kingdom Fungi; phylum Ascomycota; class Sordariomycetes; order Thyridiales; family Thyridiaceae; genus Thyridium; species Thyridium curvatum. The sequence continues at coordinate 1,222 of NW_022156809.1, read as the reverse complement.
TATTTAAGTATAATTTCTACTATACTAGTCTCTTAAGAATACTATAAACATACTATATATATATAGTAGGGTTAGAGCTAAAGATTAGTATGTTATTAAGATAGACTATATAGATCTTATCTATCAGTCTAGTTAGGGCCTGATTGATATATATCTAAAAGGTTATTAGTATATTAATAAGGCTAAATAATATAACTAGATACTTAAAGTAACTATAGTAGGTATAAAACACCATCTTTTACTTATTACCTATATAGATATAGAGCTAGTAATATATATCCTTAAGGTCTAACTTAATATAGATAGTAGCCCCTCCTAGTTAATTTAGTATCTTACTGATAAGAGGGAGAGGAGTATAGTCCTTCTTTATAATCTGGTTTAATATATAGTAGTCTATATAAAGATATAGTTTTCTGTCTTTCTTTAGGATAAATAGAATAGAAGTATTAGTAGGGCTAGTAAATTAGTAAATCTACCTCTTCTGCTTTACATCCTCTAGATATTAATATAGCATCTCTAGCTTAACTAGAGAGAGAGAGTATAGAGGTCCCTATAGAGAGATGGCCTCTTCCTCTAGCTTAATCTTATACTTTAAATCAGTATAGGGTGGTAAGAGGCTGTTATTAATCCTTAATAATACTTCTTCTAGATCTTAATATTCTCTAGAGACTTACTTTATAGGTATAGCATCCTTATTATGCCTAATAGTTAGAGGCTTTATAAGATTAAGATAGGGACTAATTATAGTGATTACTACTACTTATCTATATCTTAGCTTCTTAGCTAATACTTCTATACTAAGATACTATCTAAAGAATAGGAACTACTACTATCTTACTTTCTAGTTAATAGCTAGATTGACGGCCGCCAGCTATAGAATGCCTAGAATGATCTTATCTCCTATAATAGCAGTAACTATAAATAGGTGGTACTACTTCTCTATTATATTATTACTATCTACCACCTCTATCTAGGGTTTAAACTATCCTCCTATAGGTATAGCCTCCCTAATAATAGAGGTTAGTTAAGGCCCTCTTAATAGGGGTGCTAGAGATAATAGAGCCTTAACTATACTGTTAGGTAGTAGATTAACCTCTAATTCTAAGTTGATTATAATAATAAGAGACTACTATATATAGTTAACCCTAACTTATAATACTACCTAAATATAATATAGCTTAGGCTCTATTATCTCTAGCACCCCTATTAAGAGGGCCTTAAC